>NC_133774.1:56817122-56913803 GCF_003597395.2 Chelonoidis abingdonii | reverse complement strand
GCTTGCTAGCATATATATACCTGCCCCTGGAAATTTCCACTACCTGCGTCTGAAGAAGTGGGTATTCACCCACGAAAGCTCACGCTCCAAAACGTCTGTTAGTCTATAAGGTGCCACAGGATTCTCTGCTGCTTTTAGTTGACACTGCCTGCCTTTGAACCTAACCCTCCCTGAGTATTCATCGGAGTCTTTACTTGGAGAGCTTTGGATCATGCTGCAAGGCATTTTTGTTTACTCAGGCTTTCTTCTGAGCACTCACATTTGTTGTTTTTTTTACTGGTTAGTTTGATGTCTTATGTCAGGGGACATCTGCTCCCCCCACCCTTCCTAAAGATGGTTCTATTTCTGAATTTTGAATTCACTTATGGTTAATAATTTTCATGCTGCTCCTAAGTGTTGCTAAAGACTCTTCCCACGTAAATAGAGAAATGTTATTAATTTTCAAAATAAATACATGTATTTGGGGGAAAGACAATAATGTATACTTTTTGTCGTTGGGATCTAGCTGTCAGAGCTGGATCCCACTGCATAAATCTTTAGCCTTGGCATGCGATTGGAGAATTCCCTCTCCCTCTGGCTGAATGTTTCTGCAGTTGTCTTGTCTTGTCTTTGAACTCCTCTGTCCCTGTCTTTCCTCCGTCACTCCTCCTTGCACACTTTCTTCAGTTCTCTGAGGCCAGTCCATAACTCTGTCTAAAGCCCTACATTTCTGCCTGCTCCCTTAAGGCTCTGGCTCTGTTTTCTTCCGTCATTTTTCTCTGCTCTCTAGCCATCCAATTTCATCACTCACACATAGGGAAATGAGGAAATAGACTTAGACGTTCTTCTCTAGACTTGGTAACGGGGGCAGTATATATAATGTAACATTAATTTTAAACATTTGAGCTCCACTGGGAATATGAATGTTCTACATGTACATCAAAAATTGTTACATCTGCCTTATAAGCAATGGGAATTGTACTAGGTAATATTTCTTGTTCTTTTCTTGAGGCCCAATATTTTTAATTTAAATGCTGATGTGGCTTTGTTCAGTAATAAAAGCCTTTAAAATGCACGTATTTGAAATGCATATTTCAAAGTTACATCTTATTGCTCTATTAATCTTTTAAATAGGATAGAGATATTCTGACACATTGTTTATTTTGCCTGGTTTGTTGTCTTGTGCCCTAGAACTGAAAATGATATTCCTTTGCTGATATTTATTCACAAATAATGTGGGTTAGCTAATGTTCCACAAGGAAGGTTCTATAAAGAACTACACACTCAATAAAACTTTTGCAACCTGAGTCACCCCATATTGAGATCGTTGACTTCAATGATGCTATGCTGATTTATGCCAGCTGAGGATCTAGCCTGTAATATTTTGCTTGAAACTTCATTCATTCTCATGCACCTGTTCTATTTTTCCTTTCTCTTACTGATGATTTCCCAAGGCATTTGTGTAAGTCAAATCTTTCTCCTTTTAAATGAGCCTGTGGTTTCTGTTTGATTGATACAGAGTATGTCTACACTGCTGCTTGAGGTGTAATTCCTAGCTTTGGATACACATACCTGTGTTAGCTTTGATTAAGCTAGTGGGCTAAAAATAAGAGTGCAGCTGCTGCTGCACAAGTGATGGGACAGGTTAGGCAGCTCAAGTACATACCTAAGGTCTCCAATGGGTTCGTATTCAGGGCAGCTAGCCCATCCTGCTGCCTGTATCACTGCAGCTGCAGTTACCTATTTTCAGTTTGCTAGCTTGATGAGAGATAACACAAGTATGTGTACCAGAGCTGGAAATTACATCTTCAGCTCCCGTGCTGAAATACACAGTATGTCTACACTATGAGCCAGGGCTTTGATTCCAGCTCACACAGACACACTTGCTGTAGCCCAGTGGTGCTAGTGGACTACAAATAGTAGTGGAGCCAGGGTAGCACAGGCAGTGGTGAGCAGCTGCAAGGGGTAGCTGTGCTGAATATGTACCCATGGGGTTCTGGCAGGTTTGTACTTAACATAGCTAGCCCATGCTACCTCTCCATGCTACCCTGGCTATGCTACTACTTTTAGTGTGCTAGCTTGATGAGCGCTAGTGCAAGTATGTCTTATGAAATGGGAAATCACAACTCTAGCTCCAAGTGTAAGTGTAGCCTTAGTATATCACATTCTAAGGGTCCAATCTTGCTCCCAGTAAAATCAATGGCAAAATTACCATTGAAAAAGATTTGGACTCTAAACCAGGGCTTGATCTGAGTTATACCAGGAAAATCCAGAGTAACTGTATTGGCTTCCCTAGAGTTACGACAGACTTACGCTAGGGTAATAGAGATCAGAATACGGTGATCAGTATTTATGAAATTAAAAACCCATCAGCACTGAAACAAATGAAGCAATAGCAGCTTCAAATAGTGTTTGTTTATACACAAAACTTGGTCATCTGGAAAGAAATGATACTATTAATAGGAAAGGAAATAGAAGAAAAAAGTCACCATAGTTTAATGAGATTCTTATAAAATCTTAGCATTCTCAAACTTCGCTGAAGATACAGAGAGTGACTGTTTATTGTTTAAGCACTTGGTAACATTCCAACACAACAGAAATTCGATTGTAATCTTATCTACAGTAATGTGACTTAAATCACAGCAAACTCCACTTCTAAGGGGAAAACACAATTTTGATCTTATTCTGGGTAGCACTAACATTTGTTATATTAACTGTATGAGAAATAACTTTAATTTAACATTACTGCAAGTTGCATTAAACAATAACATGTTTTACCATAATTATCAAAAATGAAAACAAAAGTGATTTAATTACATTGGGTCAGATTCTTCCTGACTCTTATGTGAGTGGCCGAAGGAGAATGGGAGGGTTCAAGGACAGGCTCTCACTTTGCCCACAAAGGAAGTACAGAGGGTCATGGAGGAAGCAAGGCCATAGCTCAGTCTCCCCATCTGCAATGGATTATGAAGTGGAACCATTGTAGCAAAACGCACTCCGTAAAGGCATGTATTTGTAATGCTAAGCACACTGACTGTGAGCTCAGGGCATACTCCCTGTGAGCACAGGAATCAGTTTTCAAAAGGCAGTCATAGATTCATAGACTTTAAGGTCAGAAGGGACTCTTATGGTCTTCTAGTCTGACCTCCTGCACAATGCAGGCCACAGAATCTCACCCATCGACTCCTGTAACAAACCCTGACCTATGTCTGAGCTATTGATGTCCTCAACTTGTGGTTTAAAGATTTCAAGGTACAGAGAATCCTCCAGCAAGTGACCCATGCCCCACGCTGCAGAGGAAAGCAAAAAAAACCCCAGGGCCTCTGCCAATCATCCCTGGAGGAAAATTCCTTCCCAACCCTAAATATGGTGATCAGTTAAATCCTGAGCATTTGGGCAAGACTCACCTAGGAAAGAATTCTCTGTAGTAACTCAAATCCCACCCCACCTAGTGTCCCATCATAGACCATGGGGCATATTTACCGCTAATAGTCAAAGATCAATTAATTGCCAAAATTAGGCTATCCTTTCCATAAACTTATCAAGCTTAGTCTTGAAGCCAGATAGGTCTTTTGCATCCACTACTCCCCTTGGAAGGCTATTCCAGAACTTCACTCCTCTGATGGTTAGAAATCTTCATCTAATTTCAAGTCTAAACTTCCTGATGGCCAGTTTATAGCCATTTGTTCTTGTGTCCACATTGTTACTGAGCTTAAATAACTCCTCTCCCTCCCTGGTATTTATCCCTCTGATATATTTATAGAGAGCAATCATATCTCCCCTCAGGATGCTCCCTGTATGCACAGGAATCAATTCTCAAAAGGCATTCATTCCTAATAGATAACACAGTCATAAGCCTTTATTAGTAATCACTGAGAGTAAAACTTAAAAAAATAAAAATCAGCAAGGGCTTGTTAGTTTAGAGCAGGGGTCAGCAACGTTTCAGAAGTGGTGTGCCGAGTCTTCCTGTATTCACTCTAATTAAAGATTTCACGTGCCAGTAGTACATTTTAACGTTTTTAAAAGGTCTCTTTCTATAAGTCTATAATATATAACTAAACTATTGTTGTATGTAAAGTAAATAATGTTTTTTAAATGTTTAAGAGGCTTCATTTAATATTAAATAAAATGCAGAACCCTCTGGACTGGTGGCCAGGACCGAGGCAGTGTGAGTGCCACTGAAAATCAACTCATGTGCCGCCTTTGGCACCCATGCCATAGGTTGCCTACACCTGGTTTAGAGTTTAGATGATTCATGCCTCCCCATACTGAGACATCTCTCCTCTGCCCAGTGACCCACCCTGCCATGTTACCTGCAGGGTTGGATGAGGGGGGGGACTCTGTCTTTCTCTCCCTGTGCTCCTCCCAGCACAGTCAGCTGTTCTCCCCGACAGGCAGGTGGGAAGTGGAACAGAACCACTTCTGCCTGAGAGTACCTAGCTAGGAGGCAGAGTTCAGGGCCGGCTCTAGCAATTTCACCACCCCAAGCATGACGGCAATCCGCGGGGGGTGCTCTGCCGCTCGCCGGTCCCGTGGCTTCGGTGGACCTCCCACAGGCATTTCTGTGGACGGTCAGCTGGTCCTGTGGCTCCAGTGGACCTGCCACAGGCGTTTCTGTGGACGGTCAGCTGGTCCCGCAGCTCTGATGGACCTGCCACAGGCGTTTCTGCCGACATGCCTGCGGCAGCTCCACCAGAGCCGCCTGCTGCCCTCCCAGCAACCAGCAGAGTGCCCCCTGTGGCGTGCCACCCCAAGCATGCGCTTGGCGCGCTGTGGCCTGGAGCTGGCCCTGGCAGTGTTGGCCTGCTCACTGCCCAGGCTCAGCTGCCGGAGACAGGGGCCAGGTGAGACTGAGCACCCTCTCCACCCTGGCATGTTTCAGGTTTGCTTGGCCCCTGGCAACGAGGGTGTCAGCGGGCCGCTGGTGTCTCCCAGCCAGGCTCTCGGACAGAAATGGCTCTGTCCCGCTCCCTGCTCGGCTGCCCCTCCTGCCCCAAGTGTCGTCTCTGATTTAGAGAGTTCATAAGGACCAGGAAAAGGGACAGGCAGCTCAGAAATAGAGGGATAGGATACAGAAAGAAAGGCCAGCCCCAAAGATGGAAGAGCTAAAGCTAAAATAGTGCCATGCCCATTTACCCCAGCTGAGAATCTGGCCCAAGCACCACTGTTTGAAAATCTACTCTCTATTTAGATACTTTTTACTGTTTAGAACTGTTTTAAAAGATAGCTTCACATTCTCTCTCAACCCCAAATTCTGACATTCTCACTTGTCCTCTGAAGGTCTAAAAGCGTTGTTGTTAAAATGGCTAGGAAGGCTGAAAGCAAGTTTTCTTTGTCACTGTGGTACTCTGTCTCTGAATGTAACCGACTTTACACCTCACAAGAGGCCAATCAGAGGTAAGGGGGGCTTCCTACTTCCAGAAGCAGCTAGTGTTAGCTATATTGGAGTAACAGAAACATCTTCAGTTGGAATCACTACTGCTACACTGCTGGTTGGAACCCCTTCAGGGAGGAAGCTGATCTCCCATAACAGCAATATTACTGCTAAAGATTGTTACTTGTTCTACTGGGTCTTGGTTTCTTATTCTTTATGTATATTGGCTTGCAGCAGCTTTGCCCCCTTTATCTCTAAATTGGGCCATAGGAGGTATAATAATTTGTACTATAAACTGATATTGTTCTGCCTTCCTTTTCATTTATCTTTCCTTCTTCACTTTCTCTTTTTAGCCTTTTCCCTTCTTTTCTTCCATTGTTTGTAAGTCTCATAGCACTGCTAGATGTCTTCTATTCTTTTAGTGTCAAAAAGTTATATCCTGGTGCTTGAAGGGCTGAATCTGCTGAATCCTGAGCAGTCTCAAATTCTGTTGCAGTCAGTGCGATTTGAGGGTGCTCATCACCACCTCACAGGATCAAGGTGTATCTTCACTGCAAAGTTAGCTCAGGTGATTGGCACTCAGGTCTGACCACTGTAATTAGCTTAGCCTGGGGGAGAGCAGCCACACTGCAAAGCCACTCAACTTGCTGCTTCCATACTGGTGCTGTACTCCTTTGTGTGCGGCACTAGGACTTCTGGGGACACATCCCATGGTTAGTAGTGTCTCAGCTTAAGGCAGTAGTCTATGAATTATTTTGCAGTGTATTGTGAGAGAACTTGTCAGTCCTTCCTGAGCACCTGTGTGAAAGTTGTCTTAGCCCACCAACTCAATAAGTAAACCACTTCCAGTTTGGCACACCCTAGATTCCTATCTGTGGCCTTTGTTCTAACCGGTGTCAAGGATTGGATCCAGCTCAGGAGGATGACCTGTTCCAGCTGTTGGTATTAATGCAGCTTTCATTTCAGGTGTATATATAGAACTTGAAAAGTGATGATGGGCATTTTGGTAGCAGATTGTTACCCTGAGAAGGTGACATCATGCTTTGCTAAGGAGATCACACAGCCTGCATGTAGCCTTGGAGAGTGGACACACTTGATGCAGGTTTTAGTGACCATCGAATCTCTCTGTAGGAGGAACCATAAGCACATCATCATGCTCACCTGAGATGACTAGCAGTAGACCCAGAACTTTCCTATGAGAAAAGCTTCATTTGTGGAACTGTATGAGGAACTTCCTTTGACCCTTCAGCTTGAGAACATGTAGATGAGAGGGGTTATATCAGTCTAGAATTGGGTTGCTATTGCCATCTGGAAGCTGGCTACCTCAGATTGCTACGGGTAGGTGGCTAATCAGTTTGGCACTGGAAAGTCAACCGTTGGTGCATCGGTGATGGATATTTGCAAGGCAATTATTGTTTTGGTACATCCATGGTTGGTGATGATAGTGTCCCCAAAATAATAGTGGGCTTTGAGTGAATGGGCTTCCCAGACTGGCATTTTCCTCAAGATGCACAAGATTATATGGTATTTCCAGTCTGGAAGCAGGGAGTATTTAAGTATTGAGAAAATATGGTTCAGGGGAATTGTGGGAAGGTATTGGAGGACATGAGTGATGTAGGTCTGCATCTACACTGTGAGTGGTCATGTTAGCATCATAGTCCATCATGTCTTACAGACTAGCTAGACTGAATTTAAAGCAGCATCACACTTAAGTGATAGGATTTTATGTGTGAGAGTCAAGTTAGGACAACACTCAGGTAAGGACCTGAGTTAACTTTGCAGTGAAGACATGCCCTTAGTTAGACTGATCTTTTCTCATAGACCTTTCTGGCCTTTTATGCCAGAAGAGTGAAGGACATGACAGAGATTATACATTTTCTCAGTATCACTCTCTCTGTCTCTCTAACGCTCACGGTTGGCCTTGGTCAACAGCAGATTCACCATACAAGGAGCCTTTATAATTTGGTTAATCTTTGGGGCTGATATGAGGATCCCTGCTCTTATGATTTCAAGGGGACACATATGACCTGAGTCAACATTATCAGAGCTCTCCAGCTATGCTAATGAAATCCTTTCAGGATATGCTATGGATGTGGGCTCCCAATAAAAGGGGTGGAGTCTTCTTCATCCAATTTCTGGGGAGCAGGGCACACAATTTGAAAGATAATTGCTCTCTGACCAGATAGCTAGGGAGTCAGCATAGGGGAAAGGCAACATTAGGAAGCAAGCAGGGCTGAAAAAGGCAAAAAGCAGGTAGCTAACAGGTACACAGTGTGGTAAAAGCACCAGTCAGCAGTGTAGCCAAAAGCCAGCACCACTTCTCAAAACACACAAAAATTAAGGACTAAATTTTAAAACTAGAAGGCCCATATTCTACACATGAGAAAAGTAGACCTGATTCTCCACTGCCTTGCACCTTGTCAAATCTTTTATAAATGTGCACATTCAAAAGAGAGGTGTAATATGCTCCCATACAGATTTGATATTGTTCTCAACCCTCTCTTCAATTAGTGTGCACAAGTGTAAATAACCCAGCCTGATCCAAGCATCAGGGCAGGCTTTTTTTTCTAGTGTCCTCTCTAGTTAGATTCAAAACATGCACTCCCTTTAAAAAGTGTGCATCAGCCTCTGCTAGAATGTATGGCTCTGTGATGAATAAACAACCCAAACCCAGACATAGTCTAATCTTTCCCCTCTCATAGGCTGATTTTCTACAGTGTTTGTGTTTGTGATGTCAGCATTTATTCCCCTTTCTTGTTCTACTATTCAGTTTATTGTTTGGGTTTTTTTTGTCCAACTTAACACTTCATTTTACATGTGTTGTTTGTAGGACAGCATCTAGGGAAGTTGAATGAAAAGGAAAAGAAAAAAGAGACCAATCAGGTGTCAGTCAGATTCTCGGCCCTGCAAAGCAACTTAAAAGCTGGCTTAAGTGGACATTTGAGGACACATTCTTCCTCCCAGCCTCTGACAAAGACGTAATGGTTGAGAAAAAAACAGGTATGGCTGTAGTGTCCCACCTGCAGGGACAGCCTTTTCTATATCATCTCTGGCCTTGGCTATACTGGAGAGTTGCAGCACTGGTGGTGGGTTTACAGCGCTGCAACTTACTCACTGTCCACACTTGCAAGGCACATACAGCACTGCATCTCCCTGGCTGCAGCACTGGTTGTACTCCTGCTCTGCCTCGGGTACAAGGATTTCAGCGCTGGTGATGCAGCGCTGCTCCGCAAGCGTGGCCACCAAAAGTGCTGTAATTGGCCTCCGAGGTATTCGGAGGTATCCCAGAATGCCTGTTCAGCCACTCTGCTCATCAGTTCGCACTCTACTGCCCTGGCCTCAGGTGACCCGCCCTTTAAATGCTCCGGGAATTTTAAAAATCCCCTTCCTGTTTGCTCAGCCAGGTGTGGAGTGCAATCAGTGAATCTTTCCAGGTAACCATGCCTCCATGCACCAAACAAGCCCCAGCCCATTGGAGCAATGGCTAGTTGATGGACCTCATCAGTGTTGGGCGAGGCCAGCTGTGCAGTCACACTCGTGCTCCAGCCGTAGGAATTATAATACCTATGGGCAGATATCAAAGGCCATGATGGAAAGGGGCCGATGACTGGGATGCGTGCAAGTTGCAGGTTAAAGGGAAGGGCTCGGATGCCTATTTGCAAAAGCCCACGAGGGAAACAAGCTGCTCCAGCGCTCCCCCAACAACCTGTCATTTTTACAAAGGAAGCTGACGCATGCTTGGGGTTGACCCATTGCCATCCGACGACCACGATGGACACTTCAGACAGAGGGGAGGAGAGAGAGAGAGGGAGGGGAGGGGGAGAAACGAGAGGGAGGTACTTTGTGTGGGGAGACACCCGGAATCCCAGAAGCATGCAACCAGAGCTCTTCTCAACCCAGGAGGAAGTAGCCAGTTCAGCAAAGCTGGAACATGTGAAGACAAGCCAGAAGCAGATTACCAGTAAGCAGCTTTTTTTTATTTTCAGGATGGAAATGTTTCAGGAGAGGAGGGGGGGTTTAGGGTTGCATGCATGCATGCCTAGATGTGGAATAGCCCATTGATGTGGTCTGTCACATCGCGGTAATCGGCCTCGGTAATCTCTTCAAAAGTTTCAGCCAGAGCATGGGCAATGCGCTTGCGCAAGTTTATAGGGAGAGCCACTGTGGTCCTTGCCCCAGTCAGGCTAACACATCCGCGCCACTGTGCCGCGAGGGGTGGGGGGACCATTGCTGGACACAGGCAAGCTGCATAGAGGCCAGGGCGGAATCCGCATTGCTGTAGAAGACCCTCCTGCTCTTCCCAGGTGACCCACAGCAGCGAGATATCTTCCAGGATTAACTCCTGTGGAAAATGTTGGGAGACTGTTCAGTGTAGATGCCCCCTGCAGCACTTTGCTTTCCCCAACGCACAGAAACCCCTGCACAGCCCTGAAGCAATCATTCCCCCTTACTCACCATTTGTTCGCTCCTGTGGTTTATGTGTGCGCTCTGTTTGGTATGGGAAAAATATTCTAAAGTGAAGACTGTAAACTCCTTCACTGTGTGGGAATAACTATCTGGGTGAGATTATAAACAATGCAGCCTGTGTTAACTGTTGCCATTTTTGTCTTTCGAACAGTGTCCTTGATTACTCGAATGCCCATGTCAGCGACTGCCCAGAGGCTACAAAACCTCAGGAAGAAGCAGCGAAAAAGCAAAGAAGACATGCTGAAAGCAGTTATGGATCACTCTGCAGAGAGAGTAAAAAACTGCAGGACTGGAGGGAAAGGGAAAGCAGGCTTCACCAGAGAAACGCAGTGGCTAAGAAGAAAAGCACGGAGCAGCTGATAAGCATCCTGGCGTGCCAAGCGGACTCTATCCAGGCGCTCATAGCCATGCAGGCAGAGCATTACTGTGCCGCCCCCCACCCCGTCCCAAAGCTCTATCCCTTGTGCCCCAACGTCAGCTCCAAACCCCCTTGCCCAGTATCCAGGTTCTTACCACCATCAGCTGCCCCCAACACCTGTACGTTCACCAACCAGCCCTGAGAACTACGACCCTTACCCTCTGCACTCAACCCCCATCACCATGCAGTATTTTCATCCTGAAGTGCAGCAGTCATTGCACAGCACTCCAGACAGGACATATTCAAACCTGTGACTGTACAGTTCACGATCCCACTCCCATGAGCTTTTAGGTTCCCAAAATGTTGTGTGTCTGTCAAGAAAGTTATTTTCTTTTCAAGAAATGAATTCTTGGCTTTTAAAACAGTTTTTATTATTGCAGAAAGTGAAAGATACCGTAGCCTAGGAAAGAAACAGGCATTGCAAATCATTTTAGGAAAAACAGATTCCTACTACCATTGTAACCACTGCACTTCACTCCCGTGCAAGGCACTAAACATTACTGTTGGCTCTCAGCCTCAAATTCCTCCCTCAAGGCATCCCTAATCCTTCTGGCCCTGTGCTGGGCCTCTCTAGTAGCCCTGCTCTCTGGCTGTGCAAATTCAGCCTCCAGGCGTTGAACCTCGGAGGTCCATTCCTGAGTAAATGTTTCACCCTTCCCTTCACAAATATTATGGAGGGTACAGCACGTGGATATAACTGCAGGGATGCTGCTTTCCCCCAAGTCTAGCTTCCCATATAGAGATCTCTAGCACCATTTTAAACGGCCAAAAGCACACTCCACAGTCATTCAGCACTGGGTCAGCCTGTAGTTGAACCGGTCCTTGCTCCTGTCAAGCTTCCCTGTATACGGTTTCATGAACCAAGGCATTAACAGGTAAGCTGGATCTCCAAAGATCACAATCAGCATTTTGACATCCCCTACTGTGATCTTCCGGTCTGGAAAAAAAGTCCCGGCCTGCAGGCCACTATTGTGAAAGATGCATGCATCATGCGCCTTTCCAGGCCAGCCTGCGTAAATGTCAATGAAACGGCCACAGTGATCCACAAGCGCCTGGAGAACCATAGAGAAATACCCCTTCTGATTAATGTACTCGGATGGTAGGTGGGGTGGTGCCAGAATGGGAATATGTGTCTCATCTATCACCCCTCCACAGTTAAACAGATAGTTAAGGGTTAATGTCTCTTTTACCTGTAAAGGATTACAAACAGTGAACCTGGAACACCTGACCAGAGAACCAATCAGGAGACAAGATACTTTCAAATCTCAGTGGAGGAAAGTCTTTGTTTTGTGTGTTGTCTTTGTCTGTTGTTCTCTCTGGGTTCTGAGAGTGACCGGATGTACCTATAGGCTCTCTAATTTTCTTCTTAAGTAGTAAGTACAAGTAGAAAGGCGGTTTAGTCTTTTTGATTGTTTTCTTTATTTGCAAATGTGTATCTGGCTGGTAGAATTTTAAAAGTGTATTTTGCTGGAAAGATTTTATTTTGTATTTATGCTGGGGGGGAGGCTTCTCTCTAGTGTCTATAAGATGAAAGACCCTGTAATATTCCATCTTGATTTACAGAGATAATGTTTACTTTTTATTTTTTATTAAAAGCTTTTCTTTTTTAAAAACCTGATTGATTTTTTCCCCTTGTTAAGGCTCAAAGGAAGTGAGTCTGTACTCACCAGGGAATTGGTGGCAGAAGAGTGGGGGGGAAAGGTGAATTTCCTCTTTGTTTTAGATTCACAGAGCTTGAATCTGTATTGCCTCTGGGTGAGGGGAAAAGGGGAGGGGGGAAGGGACTTCCTCTCTGTTTTAAGATTCAAGGAGTTTGAATCACACTGATCTCCTAGTGTACCCAGGGAGGGGAAGATCTAGAAGGAAGGAAAAGGGGGGGGGGGAATGGTTTATTCCCCTTTGTTGTGAGAATCAAGGTGTTTGGGTCTTGTGGTCCCCAGGGAAGGATTTGGGGAGTCAGAAGTGCCCCAAAACACGATACTTTTGGGTGGTGGCAGCCTATCAGATCTAAGCTGGTAATTAAGCTTAGAGGAATTCATGCTGTGCCGCAGGGTGGGGGCGAGCTCCTCACATAGTCCCATGAAAGTGGCTTTTCTCATCCGAAAGTTCTGCAGCCACTGCTCATCATCCCAGACTTCCATGACGATGTGATCCCAGCACTCAGTGCTTATTTCCCGAGCCCAAAAGCGACGTTCCACAGTGCTGAGCATTTCCGTGAATGCCACAAGCAATTTAGTGTCATACGCATCAGGCGACTCGATATCGTCGGACTCCTCACTGTCACTTTGGAGCTGAAGGAATAGCTCAACTGCCAAACGTGATGTGCTGGCGACACTCATCAGCAAAGTCCTCAGCAGCTCGGGCTCCACAACGCGCGAAACTGTGGAGGAAAAACAGTGACGCTTGGCGATGTGAAGACCATGCCAACAAGGGGCATGAGACAGGAAAGACAAAAGGACCCCGCACGCTGCTGTCCCTTCCCTAAACCATGGCGCAAAATGGATGAGGGATAGCTGCCCATAATGCACCACTCCCAACAGCCCTGCAAATGCTCCAAATGTGGCCACACTGCAGCGCTGGTAGCTGTAGGTGTGGCCACACTGCAGCGCTTTCCCTACACAGCTGTACGAAGACAGCTGTAACTCCCAGCGCTGTACAGCTGTAAGTGTAGCCATAGCCTCTGCGACTGAGCTCAATAATTTTTTGTGACCTACCCAGCAACTGGAGGCCTGAGCATCTGGGAGACTTTTGGTTGTTCTCCCCAGATGAACTAAGCAACAAACAGCCAAACCTAACTGGCCATGTGATTCAGTCCAGTTGGCATCCCCATTTATATAGAGCCTTAAAATCCAGAGATGAGTGAAATGTTAGTAATTTTAATTGCCAAGTAATTGTTAGGTGACTGAATAAGATCCAATTCTGCTTTTATAAAAGTGGTATGACCGCTTCCAACTTCATGCCATTTTCATTCAGTGATTTGTAGGATCACCTGCACTAGTCCCCCACTGCGGTCTCATTGCTTTGTGTTACTTGTCCAGGGCAAAGTACCAAAGTTGACCATGAAAGCAGCATCTCAGTGTATGAAAATGCTCCAGTGCTGCAGAGCTGGTGTAATGTCTTCTCCATCTTTCCCATCCTTGCCAACAGAGTGAGAGACATGGATGAGGGGGAAGGGACATAGTCATGGCTCATTAAACCCCAGGGATGACTGGCTGCCACCCAGGGGATGATAATTAGGCAGCCTAATTAAGAGCAGCCATCAGGTTGCTCTACATAACCTCAGGGGACCTGAGCAGCACACAGCAGGCCTGGGACTTGGAGTTCTGAGGTTGTTTCCAAGGTCCCAGCCCTTTTCTTTGCCTTCCTCTCTCTATGCTTTGGCTTCCTTTCTCAGCCACATCAAAGGATCAAGGCTTTTGTCTTTTTACAACATTGCTTGTGAGGCATTGCTGAAAAGAATGAAAGGATGTGACGCTTTTCCCACTGCTGCAGTGTTGATATCTCTAGAGGGGCTGGGCAAAGAATCAGAGTATGGCTACACTAACAGCTGTATAGCCCTGGGAGTTACAGCTGTCTTCGTACAGCTGTGTAGCGAAAGTGCTGCAGTGTGGCCACACTGACAGCTACCAGTGCTGCAGTGTGGCCACATTTGCAGCATTTGCAGTGCTGTTGGGCAGCTATTCCAGCTTTCAAGTGGCTGCAACGTGCTTTTCAAAAGAGGGGGATGAGGTGGAGTGTGACAGGGAGTGTGGGGGAGACAGAGAGAGTGGATTTTTGGAGCTGACACTGTGTCAGCTCCCTGCCTTGCAAGTTCTAAGGACTGGAAGATACACAGCACCAACCTTCAATCATTTTAAAAGTTTCGACCCCTTCCCCATCTCTCTCTTATTCACTAAATGCAAATAGCCTTCAGACCAGATAAGCAGCTGCTCCAAAACGGACTCCCCCCTGTTCTCTCGCCATGTTGCTTCTCTCCTCAAGCAAACACTAGCTGTGATCATTCCAAAGGAATCCCCCTGCCTGCCTCTGCTTGAGCAAACAGTAGCTGTGTTTGTTTTTTAGAGAAGCAGCTCCGGGAGCCCAGAGTTCACAATAAAACAGCAGGGTGGCTGAACAGGCATTCTGGAATACCTCCAAATACCTCAGAGGCCAATTACTGTGTTTTTGGTGCCCACACTTGCGGAGCAGCACTGCATCACCAGTGCTTCAATTCTTATACCTGAGGCAGAGCAGGAGTACAGCCAGTGCTGCAGCCAGGGAGATGCAGCACTGTATGTGCCTTGCAAGTGTGGACGGTGAGTAAGTTGCAGCGCTGTAAACCCACCAACACTGCTGCAACTCTCCAGTGTAGCCATGGCCCAAGATAACATGGGAGATACAATTGCTGAAATAATCAAATTAATCCTTCACACCATGCTATCTGCCTTTGCAAGGTATCTGCCTGTTGTGTACACGGTGCTACTATGAATTATGGGGGTGACGATTCCAGCATCTATGCGGCTCTGAAAAATGAAGCAGAACATATTGTTCCCCTGAATGGGTCTACACATATACTTTAGAATGATGCCAACATCACATTTGACAAGTTACATAGGGTAAGCGGTAGTTTTGATAATTTACAGTCATTATTCAACATCTGCCAAGGACGCTGCTGCACTGAAAGATTTAGTTGATTTGGCTAAAATGAAGTGAATATACCGACTTTGCCACAGACCAGTATGTTAAATAACTGCACTTCTATTTGCTGTTTAGAGACTGCAGAGAAGTTGGTCAACCTAAAATATTAGAATCAAACTCTGGCCAAATTTGACACAGCTGTATTAATATGAATGGAACTTAAAACAGAATCAGCCTGGTTATGATAATAACTATTGTTTGTTCATATTCTTCTTCCATGTTCATTTTCCTCTCTCTTTATTTAGTATTACTATGTGTAAAGATATTGGGGAGGGGGGTGAGAAGGAAGGTCCAGCTGAGACATGGATAGCACAGTTTCTCCAGGCTCAGTTACAGGGCGATGGTGATTCCATCTTGAGCTCTCTTAATACAGAGTTCCAGACTCTCACGCACATGTGTCCCATACTGTTTGACTGTGGGGTTCTGTTAGGATATATTACCAGGTACCACAACAAAAATGATATGAGGGAAGATTGAAAAAAATTGTTTTGTTTAGTTTGGAGAAAAGAAGACCAAAGGGGGACATAACAGTTTTCAAGTACACAAAAAGTTACCAAGAGGAAGAAGAAAAATTGTTGTCCTTAACCTCTGAGGATAGGACAAGAAGCAACGGGCTTAAATTACATCAAGGGCGGTTTAGGTTGGGCATTAGGAAAAACTTCCTGTCAGGATAGTTAAGCACTGGAATAAATTGCCTAGGGAAGTTGTGGAATCTTCATCATTGGAGATTTTTAAGAGCAGGTTAGACAAACATCTGTCAGTGATGGTCTAGATAATACTTAGTCCTGCCATGAGTGCAGGGGACTGGACTAGATGATCTCTTGAGATCACTTCCAGTCCTGTTATTTTATATGTCGCATACATCATGTTTAGACACCAGGTAGAAAAGACATTAGATAGAGAATTCAGCTTGTTAGTAAAATGTTTTCTAATGTCTGTCTACCATTTGTAAGCCCAGTTTTTGTCATCTTACTTACTGTTCCTCCTTTTCTCTTAACATTATCCTATC
Source organism: Chelonoidis abingdonii (assembly GCF_003597395.2). Classification (NCBI taxonomy): domain Eukaryota; kingdom Metazoa; phylum Chordata; order Testudines; family Testudinidae; genus Chelonoidis; species Chelonoidis abingdonii. The sequence goes on along the minus strand of NC_133774.1, from coordinate 56,897,879 downwards.
CCTGGTTATTTATTTCTCTAGCAGTCTCTGATATTTGTTTTCTTGTGCGTGTTTTGCCTTTTTTGTGGTGTTCTTCTTTATCTGTGTGTTTTACTTTGTTGGTAGGGTCTCTTCATCCTTATCTTTAGTAAAGTCCTTTTTTTTTTTAATCTTTAATCTTTCTTTTCTCTATATTGATCTGTCATTTTTCTGTGCTTTTTTCTTTTCTTTTCTTTTTTTTTTGGTCACTAGCTAACTGAGGGTTTGGGGGGGTTGTTTTTTCATATTTAGATAGTTTTTTCTTTTTCGTTTCAGCTTTTGTCTTATGATTTGTGTCTATGATTACTTGTGGTTTTTTCCTTTGTCTCTCAGTGTCTCCCGATTTGCTTCTTTCTTTTACTTGATCTTAATGTTTTTCTTCCTCCTTGCCAGTCTCATTATATTTTGACTTTAGAACAATTGTTTTCCATTCTATCTGTCTTTGAGTGCTGTCTTTTCCGCTTTGGTATCTTACAGTGTGTCTTCACTTCTGTTCTCCTTTTGTTCTATAGCGGGTTCTTTTAAAAAAAAATTGCATTATCTAGCTTATCTATTGTGCTGGACTGACAGCAATGAAGAGTGAAAATTTCTATTTGGGCCTAGTCCTACACTCACTGAAATCTAGATGAAACTCATAGATTCATAGACTTAAGGTCAGAAGGGACCATTATGGTCATCTAGTCTGACCTCCTGCACAATGCAGGCCACAGAATCTCACCCATCCACTCCTGTAACAACCTCCTAACCTATGTCTGATTTATTGAAGTCCTCAAATCGTGGTTTAAAGACCTCAGGGTGCAGAGAATCCTCCAGCAAGTGACCCATGCACCATGCTGTAGAGGAAGGCGAAAAATCTCAAGGGCCTCTGTCAATCTTCCCTGGAGGAAAATTCCTTTCTGACCCCAAATATGGCAATCAGTTAAACCCTGAGCCTGTGGGCAAGACTCACCAGCCAGCACCCAGGAAAGAATTCTCTGTAGTAACTCAGATCCCACCCTGTCTAGTGTCCCATCACAGACCATTGGGCATATTTACCTGCTAATAATCAAAGATCAATTAATTGCCAAAATTAGGCTATCCCTTCCATAAACTTATCAAGCTTAGTCTTGAAGCCAGATAGGTCTTTTGCCTCCACTGCTCCCCTTGGAAGGTTATTCCAGAACTTCACTCCTCTGACGGTTAGAAACCTTCATCTAATTTCAAGTCTAAACTTCCTGATGGCCAGTTTATATCCATTTATTCTTGTGTCCACATTGTTACTCAGCTTAAATAACTCCTCCCCCTCCCTGGTATTTATCCCTCTGATTTATTTATAGAGAGCAATCATATCTCCCCTCAGCCTTCTTTTGGTTAGGCTAAACAAGCCAAGCTCTTTGAGTCTCCTTTCATAAGACAAGTTTTCCATTCCTCAGATCATCCGAGTAGCCCTTCTCTGTACCTGTTCCAATTTGAATTCATCCTTCTCAAACATGGGAGACCAGAACTGCACACACCAATGCCTTGTATAATGGTACTAACACCTTTTTATTCCTGCACATTGCAGGCCACAGAACCTCACTCACCCATTGCTGTAATAGACCCATAACCTCTGACTGAGTTACTGAAGTCCTCAAATCATAATCTAAAGACTTCAAGTTACAGAAAATCCATCACTTACACTAGTTGAAACCTGAAAGTGACTCATGCTCCGTGCTGGAGAAGGAAGGCAAAAACCCTCCAGGGTCTCTGCCAATCTGACTGGGTGGAAATTCCTTCTGTATCTCAAATATGGCAATCGGTTAAACCCTGAGCATGTGGGCAAGACCCACCAGCCAGATGTAACCCACACATTTTCTGGGTGTTTTGTTCTGTCCGATCTAGTGGCAATGAGACCACTTAGAGAGAGATTAATGCGTCTGATCTACAGTCTTAGCTAACAGCCATATGGCTTTTAGCTCATGCAGTAAAGGCTTATGCATTAACCTCCAGATTCAATCCCATCCGCTGACAACCAGTCTGCCAGTGTTACACAGACACCGAGGAAAGACTTCAAAAGTGGCCTCAAACTCCAGATTTTTTATGTGTTTAGTGTCACCGACTTATATGTAAGACAGTAAATATTTTTTAATTGTTGATTCGAGTAGGATTGATGTTAGCTAAAGATCACTTAATTGAACCCGATTGATTCAAGTTACATAGCACCATAAAAAGCCTCACACCTGAATTTTCCTAAGGCTTTGGACAGAGGTGCTACAGAGTGGAGTAAGCAAAGATCAAAAACCTCCTCTTTCAGTTTAACAGGCCACCTGAGGAAACACTTACATTCCTGATATGATGATGGGTTAGATCACAGAAAACCCCTTGGGAACTGCCAACTGATGTGCCGGGACTACCGCTGAGCCCGTTTTCCCTGGCAGATAGGGACTTCAGTGCCCTGTCTGGTTTGAGCCAGGCATGCAGCCTGCTACAGACCCAGACCCAGGTCTGAACAACGTCCCCCCAAAAGCTGCAGGCTTAAATGAAAAAGCTTAAGAAGTGCTCCTGTCTCTAGCACTCAGATACCCAGCTTGCAATGGGGTCCAAACCTCAGATAAATCCGTTTTACCTTGTATAAAGCTTATACAGGGTAAACTCATAAATTGTTCACCCTCTATAACACTGATAGAGAGGTATGCACAGCTGTTTGCCCCCAGGTATTAATACATACTCTGGGTTCATTAATAAGTAAAAAGCAATTTTATTAAATACGAAAAGGATTTAAATGGTTCCTAGCAATGACAGACAGAACACAGTGAATTACCAAGCAAAATAAAATAAAACACGCAAGTCTAAACCTAATACAGTAAGAAAGTGATTACAGATGAAATCTCACCCTCAGAGACATTCCAGTAAACTTCTTTTACAGATGAGCCTCCTTCTAATCTGGTTCCAGCAAACACTCACACCACTGTGGTTACTGTCCTTTGTTCCAGTTTCTTTCAGGTATCCTTTAGGGGTGGAGAGGGTCTCTCTTAAGCTCGATGAAGACAAAATGGAGGGGTCCCCCAGGACTTTATATAGACTTTCTCTTGTGGGTGGAGACCCCTCCCTCCCCCTGTGTAGAATCCCAGCTACAAGATCGAGTTTTGGAGTCACGTGGGCAAGTCACATGTCCATGCATGACTCAGAACTTTTACAGGTGGCAGTGATTGCCCTCATGCTACCTTGAACTTTCCCAGGTAAACTCCTTATGTGGATTGGAGTATTCCAAGGTTCCATTGTCCGTTAAACGTTTCTTGATTGGGCACTTAAATTGCAAATTCCTTTCTTAGGAAGCTGCCCAAATGCCTTACTAAGGCTACTTAAAATCAAACAAGTGTACAGCCAATATTTATAACTTAGAATATAAAAATGATACAGGCATACAAATAGGATGAATAGATTCATTAGATCGTAACTTTTGTAGAGAGATGTTACATAGCATATGTAGCATAAAATATATTCCACTTATGTCATATATACATTCATAAACATATTTTCATAGAGCATTATGGGGTGCAACATCACACCTGAATCTCCCAGACCTGGCCAGGAAAGGCAGCTAAGACATCAATAAACAGGCCACTCCAGTCTTTAACTATCTCCCTGCACGACTAAGAAGCATTGTGCCAACAGAACATTACCAGCTGGCTCCTTGAATGCAGTTCCAGCTTGTATTATGTGAGAGTCCAGAAGACTGCAAGCGCTGAAGAACTGGTAAATCCCCAGTTATCTTAAGTATCTTATTTTTTTCCTAGTTGCTTTTATTAGCTAGGAGATGCCTAGCCTTTTTATATTCTTTAATTTTAGGGTGTGATTGTGTGGTTATATGTATGTGTGTGAGCACCCATAAAGTCAGCGTAGGAATATGTCAGTAAGAAAGTTCCCCAGGTTTAAACAGCCCTAAATATTGTTTCATAAAAATGCTCATTAAAGTGTGTTCTGTGTAGTATGTTTATAAAGTCCTGAAAGACTTGAAATTCTCATCTGTATTTTTTCTGGTACACAAGAATTGTCAAATTTCTGCTTATGAAGGATATTCTATTTAAAATTACAACTCCTCTTCTGGGAGGGGAAGAAAGGATTAGCTACCACATATGAGTAGAATTCTAAGCAGGGAGGTTTAAAATTGGCTATGAGGTTGTTTTTCAAATATTAAGCAATAATTTGGTTTCCCTGTGAAGACATTTAACCAGCTCCATGTTATCGATTTGATTGACTTTGGTACACTCTGTCTTTGGTTGACATTTATAACCAAATGGACTGCCACCTTTTTAAACTCCTCATTAGAATTAACAAGGATTGATTGTTTTTAATATTAATTTGATGATTTAATTCCAATCTGTGCTGCGACTAACTTGTTAAATTAACCGTGATTTGATATTGATTTGGGAACTGTATTGCTTCATTTTGTATTTTAGCTTAGTAGTATTAACAGTGCTAAGCTTTGGTGATGTATTTTCTAGATTTTATTAAGTTTGTTTTAATAACATTTACAAAATTGATACTAAGTCACATTTCTTTAAATAAGCAGAGTGAGAAGAGAACCTCTGAGGATACCAGGCAGTCTATTTAAAAGCCTGACTAGTTCCCCTTAATTAGCCTTTTGTCTTACACTGTTCTTTAGAATCTGGACAGACCAGCAAACTCATTACACATAGGCCACCAAATTGCCATCAGATGGCAATGATTTTCAGTTACTATACCTGGGACATATTTGAACCAATGAGCTGTAGGTGAAAAGCTATATAACACATATTGCCATCCAGTTCTGCAATATACTATTCTAATTCTCTTTTGATCTCTCCTTTATTGTTTTATGCTGAATCCTGACCACAGTGCACTCTGTTTATCTCCATAGCCCCAGCAGTGGTCTATCATAGCACTCTTTCAGAGATGAGGACCTGCAGCTAGCCTGTTTACCTGTTTACTTGATTAACCCCCAGGCAGTCCAACGAGTGCAGCTAGGCCCCAAATGAGCTTCCTGCTTTGCCAACATGCCCTGTTGGTTGAGGTGATCAGCAGAGGTACATTTAAGATCAGCAGCGGGGTATTAAGTGCTCAACACATTCATGTATAGCTGTGACAGCTCTTGTGTCTTTTTGGTTCCTGCCTGGGGCATTACCTTGCCTCATTTTGGTCAACTATTCCGCCTCATTTTGGTCAACTATTCCTGACCCTCAGTTCTGTTTCTTGACTGCTGACTTTGATTTTGACACTTCACTGTGGTGCCTGGCCTCTGGGACAGGGTCTGAGCCTTGGCTCTGATTCCTGACAACTGAGCCCTGCTTTAACAGTCCACATCCCAGTCACTGACACATTCATTCAGTGCTCATGTTGCATAGATGTATGGTCCTCTGCAAAGTGAGCACAGAATGAGTGTAAAATATAAATTTCCCAAGCTTAGAGTTAGGTTTAACACTGAATTTGGGGAGTAGATACTAAAACTTCCTGTCTTCTCAGAAGTGTGTTATCTGTTTGGTAAAGTTAGAAACGTAAATAATCTCTTAATAATGTTGATAAATCAAGATCAAGGTCTCTTATTTTGTATAGTATGGCTCTTGGGCTTGTCTTTTAGACAAAGTTAACAGTGACAGTAACACAAAGTATCTTCAGAAAGTAGGTCAAAATTAGTGAAAATTGAATATTATTTTCAAAATTGGATACATCATTTCAATCTGAGCAACCATTACTCAGGATCTTTACATTTCTTTTTCTATTGACATAAAAATGAACTTTTGGGGGCCCTAAATTAAGAAGCTCTGAGTACACCGGGATGGAAAAACTGCTGGAAAATCCATTTGTGAACACTTTTATAAATGGTGAACTGCTTTTCAATTTGGCAATGTTTGAACCTCTTTTCATTTGCTCTTTCATTGTGAGCAACCCACTGGCAGGTAACATCCAAACCCAGTCACCACTCAAAACCTGAGCCAATCAGAGGCACAGGTTCAGGGGGAGGAGGTTATAAATATAGGAGTTAAGTCCAACCCTCTCTAAACTCAATAGCTGATCTATGTAAGACCAAGAGACACATCTGCTGTGATGGCTGGGTCTCAGTTCCCCTCCTCTTTTGGATAAGCATGAGTGCTACTCCAGCTTTGCTTACTAGGGAATCCTCCTATTAATATAATTGTTTGGACCTAGAGGAACAGCTGAGAAGGGAATGCAATTGTTTTGCATAATATTTCCTCAGCATCCCCTACCCCATTATACTAGTTCAAGAGCCTTTATTAGTTACTATTAGTAATACTTATTATTAGGGCTGTCGTTTAATTGCAGTTAACTCATGCAATTAACTCAAAAGTAATCACAATTAAAAAAATTATCATGATTAATTGCAATTTTAATTGCACTGTTAAACAATAGAATATCAATGGAAAGTTATGAAATATTTTTGAATTTTTTTTACATTTTCAAATATTGATTTCAATTACATAGACTACAAAGTACATTGATCATTTTATATTGTTTTTATTACAAATATTTGCACTGTACAAATGATAAACAAAAGAAATAATATTTTTCAATTCACCTCATAGAAGTAACATAGTGCAATCTCTTTATTGTGAAAGTGAAATTTACCAATATAATTTTTTGTTACATAATAGCACTCAAAAATAAAACAATGTAAAACTTTAGACCCTACAAGTCCATTCAGTCCTACTTTGTGTTCAGCCGTTGCTGAGACAAACAAGTTTGTTTACATTTACAAGAGATAATGCTGCCTGCTTCTTATTTACAATGTTCACCTGAAAGTGTGAGAACAGGCATTGCATGGCACTTTTGTAGCCAGCATTGCAAGGTATTTACATGCCAGATATGCTAAACATTCGTATGCCCCTTCATGCTTTGCCACCATTCCAGAGGACATGCTTCCATGCTGATGATGCTTGTTTAAAAAAATAATGTGTTAATTAAATTTGTGACTGAACTCCTTGGGGGAGAATTGTATGTCTCCTGCTCTGTTTTACCTGCATTCTGCCATATATTTCATGTTATAGCAGTCTCGGATGATGACCCAGCACATGTTGTTCATTTTAAGAACACTTTCACTGCAGATTTGACAAAATGCAAAGAAGGTACCAATGTGAGATTTCTAAAGATAGCTACAGCACTGACCCAAGATTTAAGAATCTGAAGTGCCTTCCAAAATGCTGGTGGCATCTGACTCAGATGATGAAAATGAACATGCGGTCAGTCTGCACTGCTTTGATTGTTATTGAGCAGAACCCATCATCAGCATGGAACATGTCCTCTGGAATGGTGGTTGAAGCATGAAGGGACATATGAATCTTTAGCACATCTGACACATAAATATCTTGCAACATGCTACAACCAGTGCCATGTGAATGCCTGTTCTCACTTTCAGGTGACATTGTAAACAAGAAGCAGGCAGCATTATCTCCTGCAAATGTAAAAACTGTGTTTGTCTGAGTGACTGGCTGAAGAGAAGAAGTAGAACTAATGGACCTAGTAGGCTCTAAAGTTTTACATTGTTTTATTTTTGAATGCAGTTTTTTTGTATGTAATTCTACATTTGTAAGTTCAACTTTCATGATAAAGAGATTGCACTAAGTACTTGTATTAGAGTGAATTGAAAAATACTATTTCTTTTGTTTCTTTTTTTACAGTGCAAATATTTGTAATAAAAAAAATTAATATAAATTGCGCATGCACATTGGTTTTGTGTTGTAATTGAAATCAATATATTTGAGGATGCGGAAAATATCCAAATATTTATAAATTATATTCTATTATTGTTTAACAGTGAGATTAATCACAATTAATTTTTAATTCCTTGACAGCCTCAGTTGTTATTATATAGTAGTAGATTTTATGCGCAGGTCAATAATGATAATATAATTGGAAGAAATGGCTAAATTCTACCTACAAAGACAACTTGTTCTGAATCCTTTAAAAAACCCTACTGCATGTGATTCCATGTATGTTATGTCCCCTTTGACAGTGTAATGGGGCTTAAAAGGGTGGAAATAGCCCCTAAAACTACTCCTGCTCAGGTGAGTTCCCTGGCTGGAGCAGACAGACATAAGGTCTCTGTACCAGCCCCAACCATTAGGGCATGTGCTGGAGACAGGAGAATGGGTGTGACTGGTGTTCACTGTGCTACAGCTATACTTTGCTTCCCATGGCCTTTCTTGGATGTGACTGACAAAAGTATTTTATTACTATCCCTTAGAACTGTGAAATCTTGTCAGTGGGAATGGAGCAGCTATTTAAGGGCCTTTCATCTCTATATGGGTCAAAGAAGGATAATGGCAACATGGATTTTCCTTTCCTCTGAGAAGCAGGTTATTAATTAGTTACAGAACATTTTTTTCCTGACTGCTGTTCCTCCTGAATGTTAAAGGGTGTAACATCTGGTTCTGCGGACCAACTGAAGGTACGTCTACACTACAGGATTATTCCGATTTTACAGAAAACCAGTTTGTTAAAACAGATTGTATAAGTCAAGTGCACTCGGTTCACACTAAGCACATTAATTCGGCGGTGTGGGTCCATGGTCGAGGCTAGCGTCGATTTCTGGGAGCGTTGGCACTGTGGGTAGGTATTGCTGTAGTATCCCATAGTTCCCGCAGTTCTCCTCTGCCCCTTGGAATTCTGGATTGAGATCCCCAGTGCTGATGGGGCAAAAATCATTGTCGCGGGGTGGTTCTGGGTAATGTCGTTATTCATTCCTTCCCTCCGGGAAAAACGGCAGACAATCATTTTGCGCCCTTTTTCCTGGATGCCTGGCAGATGTCTTAGCCAGGCAACCATGGAGCATTCAGCTTTTTTTTTTACTGTCACCATATGTGTACTGGATGCCGCTAACAGAGGTGTTATGCAGCTACTACAGCAGCATTCGTTTGCTTTGAATGATAGCGAGACGGTTATCGTCGTTCTGTACCGTCTGCTGCCATTTGTAAATTGGCAGTTTAGATGCGCGTTTATCTGTTGTTCTGTACTATCTGCTGCTTTACCTGGGTGCCCGGCTGAGGTGGCAGGGGGCAAAGGCAATGGGAATGGACTCTGGTCATCCCTCCTTTATTGGTTTCTAAAGCTAGGTCAGTCCTGCCCTGAATTATGGGGCAAGTGTACTTAGAGAACGTGTATCAGAGAACCAGCAGCAAGCACGTCGAGTCGATCCCCAGAATGATGAGCTGCTGCCATTCTAGGGGGTGTCCCTGCAACACCCCCCATTGCTTTCCTCCTCACACCTTCTGGGCTACATTGCAGGGTCCCCCATTTGTGTGATGTGAGTTAATTAAAGATGCAGGATTAAGAAACACTGACTTTGTGAGATAAATGAGGGAGACAGCCTCAGCTGCTATGATAGTCCAGGCAGACATTTCAACCGGTGGAGGGGAAGAGCGCAGCATCCCGCTGGTTGTAGCTCCAGGCTAGTACGAAACTTTTCGTTACAAGAAGGGAGGGGGCTGATGGAGTCGCCTCAGTTGCTATGATGATGACGGTGTTACAGTCGTTCTGTGAATCTACTGAGATATGACCAGGAATCTTCTTTTTTACCCAGGCACCCCGCCAGCCTCACCTAGGGCAGCAGGACACTCATGGTCATCGACAAGGATGACTAGCGTCTACTGCACACTCTGCTACCAGGCAAGGAGAGGAGCGATATGCTCTTCACTGCTGCAGCTCACGGTTGCCGCAGAATTTCCAGTGACATAGGTGCATTTGAAGAAGTCCAGAAACGATTTACTTTCCTTTCCTTTCATGTGGGGGTGAGGGGGGGGAGTAACGATTGTCGCAGCTATACGCTTGAACACCGGACATATGTTTGATACGACATGGGAGCTTCAGCAAAGATGTAATATTTTTTCAGGGGACTGTTGTGGCTGTGGGATAGATGGGTCCTCATACCCACTCTATCTCATTGCGGTCATTTGATTTTTTGGCTTTCGTTACGCTTGTCATGCAGAACTGTGTAGCCTGGAATTTTTCAAATTGCTTTGGCATTTCGTCTCTGTAATCGGAGCTCTGATAGAACGTTTGTCTCCCTTAAGCGATCCGATCAGTATCTTCCGTCGGTCATGCTGGAGTTTGTTGGCATTTGGGACTGTCATCGCCACCCTTGCTGATCAGAGCTCCATGCTGGGCAAACAGGAAATGAAATTCAAAAGTTTGTTTCCTGTTTACCTGGCCACTGCATCCGAGTTCAGATTGCTGTCCAGAGCGGTCACAGTGGTGCACTGTGGCATACCGCCCGGAGGCCAATACCGTTGATTTGCGGCCACATTAACCGTAATCCGATGTGGTAATACCGATTTTAGCGCTACTCCTCTCGTTGGGGAGGAGTACAGAAACCAATTTAAAGAGCCCTTTATATTGATATAAAGGGCCTCGTAGTATGGACGGGTACAGTGTTAAATCGGTTTAACACTGCTAAAATCGGTTTAAACTCGTAGTGTAGACCAGGCCTGAGTGTGCCAATTCAGGACAAATTGCTTAAAACAGGGCAGTTACACCAAGGCTGTTTTTTTGACACCTCTAAGGCAAACCAAACCAGCCACACAAAGAGAACTTTGGTCTCACCCTAGTGGAATCAATTACATACAGTAATGGCAAAGTCTTGGTTCAGGCTTGTAGCAGTGATAGAATAAACTGCAGGTTCAAATCAAGTCTCTAGAGTACATCCCCAGCTGGGATGGGTCATTCAGTCCTTTGTTCAGAGCTTCTATTTGTAGCAAAGTCCCTCCAGAGGTAAGAAGCAGGATTGAAGACAAGATGGAGATGAGTCTTTTTCAGGTGTAAGAACACCTTTTTGTCCTTACTGTGGAAAATTACAGCAAAATGGAGTCTGGAGTCACGTGGGCAAGTTCCTGCATACTTTGCTGAGTTACAAGGCATATCTGCCTTCTCTCAATGGGTCAGTTCTATAGCTGATGGTCCTTAATGGGCCATCAAGCAGGGCAGGCAGAGCTAACACCAACTTGTCTGGGATGTCACCCAGAAGCATAGCATAAGTTTGAAATACAGACAGTACAGAGCCAATATTCATAACTTCAACTACAAAAATGATACACACATACAGATAGCATAATCATAACCAGCAACCCATAACCTGGCCTTAGATACCCCTTTATACAAGATTTGGTGCAACTACAGGACTTTGGTTGCAACCATGTTCTATATGGTCCCAATTCAAATTAATAACTTGACAAAAGGTACTATAGCATAATTTGTCATTCCCGCAGAAGGATTAGTACTCTATTCTACCAGAGTGCATTTTACCTGCAATGTTCGTCTGACAAAAGGAATTGTTTGTGGCCTAAACTGCAATTTCATGATATTCTTTAAAAAAATAAAACAAAAAACAACAACAACATTGCTTCCATTAGCTATCACAAGAGACCAAAAAGATATAATTGTTTTTCTCCCCTGCAAAAGCAAATTGCACTGCTTATTTCCTAACTAAATGACAATTTGTCTGTAATTACTGCTTTTTGGGTGAGATTTATTTTTACCATTTTTAGAGGGTTATTGACCTCAACAACAGGCAGGGGTGTGCAATCTGACCTCTTTGTGACCTCAGATGCTGAAACTATACATTATTCAGAAATCATTGCCAGGTAATGAGTAAAGAGAAGAACAGTAAAGAGTGTTGGGCAGAATTCATATAACTCAACTGATTTGGAGAATAACTACATACCTCTCTAGAGTGGTCATTACAATGATTAATTAGTTAATGTCTGAAAAATGCCATATATGGTTAACATTCAACAGTAGGTGTCTCTGAGGACGGGGGTTCATAGCAGCCCCAGATCATGAGGTTATTTGCACAGCTGTCCTTTAAAAATGTTTTTTAAACAAACATTAGCAACTGTGCATAGATCCCAAAATACAACATCTCGGTTCCACTTCTGCACTTCCAACACAGGAGTGGCTTGGAGATCCTTCACCCTGTTTTACATGAAATGAATGAGCTACATTTATGGACCCCAAGGTTACATCGTATTGAGCTTCACCAATATTTTGAGGTCAAACCTATGCATAACAGTGTAATTATGAAAATTTTCTGCGAGGGGAAAAATAACTTCAGCTCTGCTAATTAAATACTTACATAATTAGTCTAATTTTCAAAAGTGCCAAGCTCCCAGAAACTCCCATAGGTTTCTATTGGGGCTGCTGGGTGCTCAGGTCTTTTGAAAATCGTGTTTTGGTTACATAAATATGGATTTAAGAACCCACTTTTAGGCACCAGAGGTCAGAGTCTCAACTGATGTAAATTGACATAGCTTCATTGATTTCTGGGATTTACCCCTGTTTTGATAATCTTGGCCACAATTTCCTTTACTCTTTCCTAATATGTCATATCTAACATTATATGCCATTTAAAAGCCATTCATAATTGAGACTTTTGGAAACAGAAGCCATTTTATTTTCTGATGTTACATATTACAAATAATATTTAGTGCTCATGCTAACAGATAATGAGCCATAATCTTTATAATACCAAGTAGCTCATTGGTGTTACATTATTGTGACCAAATCAATATATTTAACATTAACAGACCTATAATTATAAGAACTAAACATAAATCAAACACTTATCACTGCATTCAGTATTAAAAACCATCACGAATACTTAAAACTGGCACTGGGAAATATCAAATGTAATTGTAATGAATAATTAATAGTGAACTAATTATATAATCCATAGATTTAATTATCAAAATTGTGGTGATTTTATACAGGAAGGGGGGAAATGGTGCTTAGTTATTCTAAAAGAGCTCAACATTTCAATTATTCTAAAAATATTCTACCCTGGGTCCAATTTTCCTCACTTACAACCTTCTTAAAGCACTTTGTAAAGATTTTTAAATGATTAACAAACTGTGTGGGTGAAAACGTGTCTGACATAAGGATGTGGGGGCTGTTAGCAACTCATATTTAATTAGAAAATTAAAGCATTGAGAGTCTGCAGTCACTTTCTCATTAGAAGTGCAAGTAGCAAAATGCCCACAGATCTAAGCTGACAGCTATTGCAGGGAAGTACGATTTCTTGTGGGTTTCTTTGTGTGTGCTTTACTTCTATGTTATCTGCTGTATAGAAGGAAAAAAAGAACCATTCTTTTAATCAGCTACCAGTGGAACCTAATATGTGGTACGTGTTGAGCCAAATTCTGCTCTCAAAATGCTGGAGAGAGTGGGGAAGGCTAAAAGGCTTATCAAACAACAGCGGTTTGGGGAAAGGACAGTGGAATCTTACATAAGGGTCACAGATGTGGAAAAGGGGAATATTTTCCATGTGGGGGAAGGAGGAAGCCCATCCTATCTACTCTCCTTAAAGAAGCTGTGAGTTCAATTCATATAAAGAAGAGCTCAGCTCCAAAGCATTTTTTATTTTAACACAATTGATTTGCCTATTGCTAATAATCAGATTGTGAATCTGATTCCCTGCTGTGTTACTCCAATTTTATGCTGATTTAATGCCATTAAAATTAGGAATTACATAGGTGTAAAACTGGAGTAGCGCAGATGTGAATCATATCTTGTGATTTCTTTGAAGAGCCCTCATGTAAGGACTGTTGTGCGGTGGTGTGCACTTCCTGTCATTTGATAACACCTGGGCGTTGGAATTTAAATGATGTAGAACATGCTGATCAGATAAAATATCCTGGGCGATCATTAACAATTTATGATCAGTTTAATGCATGAATATTTGCATAACAATGATGCATGTATTTGCTAGTTAAAAAAATTGAACTAATCAGTGTGTGCGTGTGTTATAGCCTCTTACAGCAATAGATTTTCTTCTCTGACTTGTGGAGATGTTTTTCTTAATCATATTGGCAATAGATCACAGGGTTCACTGTTGAATTCTATATTTATCATGTTTTGTTCAATCTTCAGGGGTTGTAGATCCTTAACATTATTCAGAATGGTTTGACCAACAGCTGTAAATAATGTCACTTAGCCTGCAGTGTTTGTGTAACAGTTTTCTCCTTCACAATCTCCTGTGTCGGCATTTCTCTGAAATGGAACAACTGCATTCCATTAACATGGGTAAATGTTGCTATTTCTGATACCAGTTTCCAGGTCATCAGAGACAAGCCTAGCAAGAGACGCTGGACTGAAACAAAGCTACATTTTACTATGTTAAGTAAGTATCAATTAAATTGTTAATGGTCATCCCAAAGGCATAGATAATGAGCAGCACTACATGTTTTGAAGCGAGGAAGAAATCAGAGCAGATTTAAGATGTTGGGTCTCTGGAGTCTACTCTTCAGGAGGAGTTAGCAGATTACTGGAGGAGGCTAACAATGATCGCAGCTTCTGAAAAGGAAGGAAATGCGATATATTTTCCAGCATGGGTTGATCCTTTTTTTCTCCACCTCTGTCACTCTTACAATAGATTCCACTGACCTCACCTCCAAATCTCTTTTGCTTAATATGCCTCCTGGTCTTTTCCAGTTTGTGCAACCCTCTGAAGAAATCATTCTGTGTCTGTTGGACATAAGATTTTTTGTTGGTGGCCTGTAAAGCACCTGAGGCTAATAAGATCGTGAAAAGTGAAAGCTTGCATATTCTTTGTAATATACAACTATGCAGATGCTATATTTAAATTCAGTCTCATGATGGTACCTATTCCAGTATGCAAGTCTTGTATGAATTGCTTATTTTGAAATATGAGTAATTTAAATTCATCTTACTCTCTCAGATGTTAAGTTATACAGAAAAATTGCAAAGTTGATTTCAAGATATGTCTTTGCATTCTTAAATGAGGCTGATGACATTCTCCAGCACCCTCTCTTCTGTTTTTGAAATGGATTTCTTATGAGCTTTACAGATAATGAAGAGTAAAGAATCTGGTTGCAACTGCTGTTCTTCAAAAAATGTATTTCTCTTTGAAATGAAGATTCAGAAGCCATGTGTCTTAACGGGAATGTATGGTTTTTATAAATGAAGCTTTATAGGATTAATGCATTTCAAAATATGAGTATCTTCCAGCACATGGGAATCAAAGAATTACATGTGATATAATGAACTGAGTGAAATGTTGGAAAGTGAAGCCAATTTCTGCTTTAGAGGAGAGTAAAAACATGTTTAAAATGACATAGTTTAATATCTATATAAATCACATTTGTTTGATAGACTCTGACCTGGAGATTAAAACAAGAAAATCTGAAGAAAGTTTGAGAAAATATTCTCTCCCAAAATAACCAGGGACTGTATATTATGGGTGTTGTGAAACCCAACTATGGGAGAAGACGTGGTTAAAATAATTTACATTTATATAGCTCCTACATAAAGAAAGAGCCTAAAAATCTTTACAAACAATATGTAGGGATCAGTGAAGCCACAACTGAAATGCAGCTGCCTCCAAGGTGAAAGGCAGCTATTATTTTGATAGCACGTACCAACACTACACAATATGTTGGACAGAATGTGAAGATTATCTTTTTGAAACTCCAGAGAGAATGTAGGCAGGTACAATGTCATTCTCTTATTTGCAGTTTGATCTGAAGAGCAGGACTAACACCTCAACTCAAGGATACATCTACACTCTTGCGGGGAATGTGCTTCTCAGAGCAGGTAGACATACATACATGTGCTAACTCTGCTTGAGCTAAAAATAGCGGTGTAGTTGGGAGTGGCAGGGACAGCAGTTCAGGGAAACTACCTGAACAGAAATCCACCCAGATTCCCTTGTGTATGTACTTGAGCAGCTAGCCCAAGCCATTGCCCATGCTACCCTCACAGCTAGCATCATAAACAGATAGTTAAGGGTTAATGTCTCTTTTACTTGAAAAGAGTTAAGAAGCTCAGTAAACCTGTCTGACAGCTGACCAGAGGACCAATAGGGGGACAAGATACTTTCAAAGACAGAACAAGGAAACTACAGGTATATAAGACGTACTTCCCAAATGGGAAGCATTCTATAGTCACTGATTTGGAACAAACCAAAACAGTATCCATACAGTACAGATTAGACGGACAGTGTGGATCACCAAAATCACTTCCTGCAGAACCTACGTAGGTATTTTTTGGAGATCTCCCATCCCAACAGCAACCCATTCTAACTCTGCTTAGCTATAGACAGCTGACAAGAGCATAGTACAATCTGGTATGGCTAAAAATAATAAAGATTTTTTTCAAAGTCACTTAGCTACTGCTCCATGAATATTAAGCGTGACTAGGAACCTAGATGTCCTTTATGCCTTTAAAAATATACCACAAAGATCAAAACCCTCGACCGTGGCCCAGGAATAATCAGTTCAGCTGAGATCTTATTCGGCTATCTCTTGATGTGAGGATGATGTGTGCAATGGAGAGAAGGGCAATACCTCTTTAACAATGTTGGCCTTCTTAAAGTCAGGTGGAATTAAAGTCAGGTCCAGATTTTGTTGAGGAGTTGGTGAGTCTGTACTGAAGCATCATTCCACCAGCTTTAAAAACCTTAGCTAGGATGCCATCTGGGCCTGATGCCTTGTGATTTTTTGTCTGGGTGATGACACTCCAGCCTTCCTCAGAAGATGGAGGATCAGCAAGGCATTCCATTGCTGAGTGTTGTGGAATAAACTCTATGGTGTCTTCAGAGACTGTGGATTCGCAGTTTAGTAGGCTGTCAAAGTGCTCCTTCAAGCATTGTTTAATGACTACATTGTCCTTGAAGAGGCTGAAGTCATACTGGGAACATAAGGGGGTTGGGCCTTTGGAGCTTGGTCCATATATAGCTTTTGTTGCTTGAAAGAAGCTTCTCAAGTCATCCCGGTCTACGAAACCCTGGATCTCAGAGGGCTTCTCTTGCCACCATTTGTTTTTGATGTCACATAGCCTCCTTTGGACTTTGGCATTGAGCCGGTGATAAGCCTTCTGGGGCTGGCATCACTCCTCTCCGGATACCTGCTACTGATCTCCTCCCTCCACCAGCGTGGGGTTCGAATTGCAGCTTGCATGAGCCCTGCCTGGCCCCTTGCACAGCTGTTGCTGTTCACCTGAATTCTGCCTCCCTGCCATGCAGCTGGCATTGCTACTCAATGAAGCCCTGCTCCCACACAGGGCTGGCATTGTTGCTTGCCCCCTCACACGTTCCCCTGTACTCTGTTAGGGGTGTAAGCCCCCTTTTTTTGACAAAGTGATCAGTTGGAAAGAGCAAATGGGACAAATGCTCACTTTTGCCAAAAAAAAAAAAAATCCAGATGGCCAGGACCAGGCTTAAAAAAGTGACTGTATGAGAGTGCTGTAAAACTGCTCCTTGTTGTCTTCCTCATCACTGAGTGTTGGGGCATATGTATGGATAACTGTGGCATATTCGTTGATGCTGAGCTTGAGCCAAAGAGTCATGAGACGCTCATTGATCCATACAGGAAGCTCCAAAAGTTGACTGGCAATCTTATTTTTGATGGCAAAGCCAATCCTATGAATATGTCTCTCTTCAGGTGGCTTTCCTTTCCAAAAGAAGGCATAGCCACTTCCATCCTCTTTTGATTGTCCCTCATTGGGCTTGCACAGGTCACTGAGAGCTGTAATGTCAATATTGAGTCTTGCCAGGTCCCTGGAAATTATGGGCCTTCTTTCTGGGCATTCACTGTGCTGAGAGTCCATAAAGGTGAAGACATTCCAGTTGGTGAAATTAATTGTCTTGTATCTCTTGTTTTGGTCACAGAGGTGAGTGCAGAGTTCAGGCAGCGTATGTTTGGGGCACCTTTTCTAGCCCTGTCCCCATTTGGAGTGAGCAGAGGAGGTCCTAAAAAGGCCTGCTCAGCCTCAGTCATTGCTGCTGAAATGCACTTCTGTCTCCTTCAAGCACAAGATGACCATCACATGGCTGCCACCTGCATGCAGATTTGTGACTAAAGACTCCCAGAGATCACTGCTCCTGTCTTCTCTACCACTCATCTATTGCTGCAGGACTTTGTGTGGATGTGAGCCCTTTGGCAGAGACGTGCACGTGAAATCTTTTAACATAGAGAAACTGTTGTAGAGGCAGGAACCACATGAGACTGGACAGGAGAAAAAATGTGACCCAGTGGCAAGGAGATCCAAGACAGCCAGGGTCCCCCCTCTTGCCGCAGCCCTCAGCTGCCTTTATAGCCACAGAGTACTAAAAGGTCTTCTATATGTGCCTGATCCACTGTTGGGGTCTTGTGAAATTTGGACTTACCTCAGACCTGCTTGCCAAGGAGGTCTCTGCCAGGAATATGAAAGCTCTGGACGATGCAGCTCTGAGAGTCTTTAGCCCATGCAAGCCTCTCCACTATGACAAGGTCAGCTGAGAATAGAAGGGATGCAAAGTAGGATTTAAGCCATTTTATGTTCCCTTAATCCTGGGGCTACCAAGCTGCTGGTAAAGTCTCTTATGTTCATGCTACTCTAGTTTATGCCAGCTGTCAATAGACCTAAGGAGCCATGAAGGCAGTTTGGAAATTTCTAGGGAATATGAATTTTTGGGTCACATCCACTTTTTCCTCTCCATGTCCCCTACTCCAGGAGCCGGAATGTAGGGGGTATAGAAACTACTGTTAGCTCTATTCCAGGGATACTATGTGGCAGAACAGCTTTGTACCAGCTGGTTTAGTCCATTTTCCTCATATGGCAGAGGAGAGAATACTGGATCTTCATGAGCTAGATCCTCAGCTGGTGTCAATGGGAATAATTTCATTTCTAGACAATGCAACAATGCCAATTGTCACCAGCTGAAGATCCGGTTCCAAGTGAAGAGTCAAATTCATAAACACCCGAGGGTCCTTCACCATTCAATGTTATGAAGACATAATGACAAATTCTTAAATTCTTACAGTGAGCCTGATTCTTTTCTCATATAATCCGCTTTAAAATAGACGTTAGAGAAAAATCAGGCCCTGGCCCAAACCCTGGTGTAGTTTAGTGCATGACCTCAGTCCCTAACGATCTGTCACCTTTCACCAGCCAATTTTTTAATCCAATTGAATGTTTCACAACTGATGCAGGACTTGTTGTCCTTACACATTAATGCTTTACATGGTAGCATATGAAAAGCCTTCCTGAGGTCTAAGTAAATCTACATCTACTGCCTCACCCTTTGTGACTATCATTGTTGCTTCCTCAACTAGTTTAATCAAGTTTAAGCGTGGTTTCTCCTTTATAAAACCCACACTGTCTACTCTCTACCAGTATGAATGCTGTTCTGTTTTGTTCAAAATCAGTGACTCTAGAATGCTTCTGATTATGGAGGTAAGACATACATGTCTGTAGTTTCCTTGTTCTTTCTTTGATCCCTTTTAAAGGTTGAATATTATATTACCTTCTTTCTAGTCTCTGATTGTGTATCCTGTTTCCACTATTTAAAATATTTTCTTTTATTTATCATCCGTCAGGATTCTGGAATACAGGCTTTATAATGTGGAGATTAGAAAGAGAGTGAGGGCCATGTATTATTCATGTTTCACCCACAGCGATTGCTCTAGTTGATTATAAGCGTATTCTTTAGTTGTCAGGATCCCTTTAAAAGCTTATGTAGCCTTGATAAAATGATTGTTTCATACGAGAAGCAAAAGTATAAGTATTTTATGATTAATATGAAACCACAAATAACGGAATTGTACATTGCAATGGATCAGATGACATCCGGACATGCAGCTTTTCAATATTAGTATCAGAATTAGACACCAGATGCCCAAACTTCAAAGCACTGGCACTTTCAAAAATGATGATGAAAAGCATTATTTATTTTTAGATTCGGAAGGTGTTGAAGGACTATATCTTAGCCAAAGCTGCCTCTGAGAGACCCTCCATAATTCCAGCTACTTGGAAACTGATCTCCATAAGAAGATACTTATTCTGCAGACACTTATAGAAGAGGCAATTAATTCTGAAACCTGTCAAGGACAAAATAATGTAAATTTTAACTACAGTAGTTACGTCAGTTATGTTTGCAAGTTAGTAGCTTTTTATTTTAAAATGTGTGGTATTTTCCATATTTTCAAATATAGAATAGACCCAGTGAAGACTCAAAGTGCATAGTACTGAGTCTTTAGGACAAATTCAGTGTTGATGTGTAAGGTAGTATTAGACTCCTATACACCAGTTTAGATTCCCTAAAGCTACTTACAGGTACTTACTGAGATGTGAGTGTAAATGAAAACCATTTAAGCTGTATGAGGAGGTGAGAGTTGAATTAGGGGTTGCCTGCTTTAACCCACACATTCATACATGCCTCTATCCCCTCCCTCCCCCAGTATCATTTGCCTTTGTACACATCTCTTTTCTGACCCTTCAGTTGAGTTACACTAACTGAGACTCACTGGGACAAATTCAAAGGTGATGTATAAATTGGAGGGAAGGAGAAAGGATGGTTTTGTGGAATCAGCTCAAGAGAGACATATTCAAATCTCAGCTGTGCTACAGATTTCTGTGTAGTTTAGGGCAAGTCACTTAATCATTCTGTCTTAGTTTCCCATCTGTAAAATTAGGATAATGCTCCCCTATCTCAGATGGGTGTTGTGAGGCTAAATTCATTCATGTTTTAGTGGTCCTCAGACATGACAATGATGGTGGCCATGTAAACAATGAGGGAGAGAGAGAAAGTGGCAAGCTGGCAAGTCAGTGTGCCACTCACTTCACTATTTATGACCCAAGGTTGGAGCTCCCAAAAGAGGAGAGCTCTCCTTTTTCTTTGGAGATTATGTGGATGGCTGTTGTTATAAGCCCAGTAGGGAAGTCTGACACAGATCCTTGAGGGAGACCTGTGACTCAGGGAGAGAGACTGGGTGAAGGTTTTGATGTTTGTTTGTCTGGGACTTTCTTTACCCTGGAGTTGAAAGGGTGGCATTTTTCAGTTTAGTTGGAGAGCTACACATATTTACAGCAAGAGAAAATGAAGCAGTTTTTTGATGTGCATGGTGATCAGGTAAGAGTGGCTCATAGACTGATCTTGGCATTTTCACGCACATTGCTTTTCTTCTTAACAGAGTGGCTTCATCTTTTGTGATTACAGTCACATACCACCATGTTACTGAAAGGCAGGAAGAGTTCCAAGTGGTGCTTCAGTTATGTGAGTTAATGCTTTCTTGTGCATCCAGAGTTTAACTCTTCTACAATCTAAGACAAAGTGACATGAACACAGAAAGTTGAAGAAAGCAAAAATGTAACCCAAATAAAACATTATGGTAATCTGACATTTATAAGTGGTAAAAATGTGGGAGCTGGATAGCTAAAGGGCAGAATTATGTTTTATTTCTCTAAAGTGTTCTGCTCTATCTTTCCTGTATTTATCATCCAGGCTAAACAGTAACTGATGCTGATAAACCTTTCTGCTGTTTAATAACACTACTGTGTAATTTAAAAGTATGCAGTAACCATAGGCTAACAGGATATTAATGCTTAATGCAGCACTTGATCTGCATGTCTATTAGCAAAAAAATATACGAAAAGATCCTTTTTGTAAATTTTATCTAATTTGTTACATTACATGCAATAGTATTTTAGATACAAACAATCCTCAGCTGCGGCTAAAAAACGCTTGATGCATGACGGGGAAAAGGGTTGTGACACTTCCTAGTAGTACCCAGGGTTGTAAGGCACTTCGCCTTAGTGAAAGGAAGCTTTGGCCCTGCCAGAGGTCAGCCCCCTGACTTCACCAGCCACAGGAAACACAGGCACTATCCTCTCTGCCATCCCTTTGTAGTTTGGGGATAGATATGCTCCAACCCCTGAGCCCTCTGATGATCCCCTTGGAGTGTCCAGCCCCTTATCCACAGGACACTCACAGAATTACCAGATCCTTTGTTACCAATGCAGAGGGAGTTCTAGGTAATTTTGTCAGATCTGACCTCCAGGATAGTAGACAAACAGTTTAATAAACAGGCCAAGGTAAATTGTGCTAGGGTGGAGAGAGACTGGAACACAGATATACCTAGTCAGGAGAGATGTTGATATAATCCCAGGGGAAGAGACAAAATTCCTGGACTGGGGTAGTTTAAAACCATGGTGCCTTTAACCTCATTGAATTAGAGTGGAAAATTCTAAGGGGTACTTTGAATGTGGGAGTTCTTAAGAATTTACTAGTTGATTGTTGGTTGGAAATGACATAATATCGCTGTCCAGTGGTGTTAATATTGTGACCCACAACAGAAGGGAATATATCTCTGAGTTCCCAGAAGTAAACTCTGAAGAGAGGCGGGGACAGAAAGGGGCAAAGAAGCCTCTATGTCTTCTTCAGCAGAAAGCAGTAGTGTGTCTCTAGGGAAGCGGGGAGGAGTCCCCCTTGCTTGAGAGAGCCTGCAGTGCAAGCAATACCCAAACAGAATTTGCTGCAGATCAAAGTGCAACCCCCTCACTGAAAAGCATAAAGGAAGCCATCCACATTAATGGCCCAGACAGAGCACATGGGGAGGTAGTTCTATGGCTAATGGATTGGTGTAAAGCTGCCCTGATGCAGAGGAGGATCTGGCCCATTGTATCTATCTTACACACTGTGAATTTAAAAAAGAAACCAGTAAGTGAAATCTTTTGTGATAAATATTTTGGCCTAACTTTTCAAAATTGGATGTCTAAAGGCAGGGATTTGGAGCAATCAAATACTTGAATTGCTCCGCTCCAGCTCTGCACCAGCTCTGGGCAAAAACCTACTGGTCCAGATCTGGGCTCCGCTTCAAAGCCCTGCCTAAAAGTTAGTTCTAAATCTATCTTTAGGCCCTTAAATAAATAGGCTGGCTTCCAGAGTGGCTGAGCTTCTGTGGGAGTTATGGGAGCTCCTCAAGTTGCAGTATCCTGAAGATAATTGGGCACTGGAATGAAGCGGAGCCCAGATCTGGACCAGTAGGTTTTTGCCCAGAGCTGGTGCAGAGCCGGAGCGGATCTACAGAGCATCATAGGTGGGTAAGAAACGTTTCACATTCATTGATCAACCCTCCATAGACTCTCTATTCTTTTCTCTCTGTTGCTGGGGTCATAGTGGTTTGTCTCCAAGGAGATCAACAAAAGCAAGGCAAAGTAGTTCCTTCTCCTCTGTCAGGATGCCTGTAAACAGTGTTGGCCAAGAGCACACTGTTTCAGTATCGCCCTTCAGAAGCGTTCACAACTGGAGATCCTACAGGTCTCTGAGGGAAGATCTGGTGGAAGGCAATGGGAGAAGACATTGCTACCTGCCCTGGGGCAGCCAGGTCCTTGCTGGACAAAGAGATTCAAAGTATACCTCCCCAAGCCAGCTTGCCTGAATCTAGCACCCCAATGCCATTTTGACCATCCTTTGGCAGTTGCAAATTATGGAACGTAATCTTTACCTCTTGGCTTGCCTAGCATGATTCTATCAGCACATCTTCAGTAGTCTACAGAAATGTGATAGGCTTAAATATCACATGAAGTACACCTATACTACTTTGTAAATAAAGCAGAGATGGGTCAGGGATCCTAAATTCAGATCCAGATTGGAATTCAAACCTCCCCAAATGTAAATATTTTGGTTTGAGCCCATCCATAGAAGGAAAGGAAGCTAATGATAACTCTAGAGGCAAAGCATTAAAGTGTACTTAGCACCACTATTCCCAGGAATGGCAGAATTCATATTGTGTGCAATGTTGTTAGCAAAGAACTTTAGCTCTAAAACAAACTTAATTAAATTTTTTTTTAAATTTTCTTTACTGAACTCATACAGTGAGTTTATTCTGATCAACAAGAAAATACTAACCTTTTTTTCCAAATAAAAAGAATCCCAAACTTTCAACAGGGACCAGTGTTTTCCAATTCACGTCATTGGGAAATCTTGTGAGTGTCCTCATAGAATTTTTGGCTGAGTTGTGGTTGAGAAAGAGAGAACCAGAAGCATCCAGGACACATGGCTGGGAACATAGGCTTGTATAAGTATTTACTGTCCTTAGGAGAGCAAGATGTAGTAGACTCCTCCACTCCATTTTTCTGAGAACAAGAAAAATCAGTGTCAAGCCTTTCTTTCAACTCAAACACTGGAAACTTAGCTTGAATGCCTCAGTTTCAGATACTAAAATCACCCCAGGTCCTGAAACTGCCAAAGGAACAGTGAAGCCTTTCTCTGGCATGTTTACATTATATGTCTAACTTGCAGGCTAATGCTAAAAGGATCATTTTGCTGTGTAAAGGAAGGAACATATCATTTTGACCATAACATAATGGAAAAAAAACCTTCTGAGCTTAATGCATAGTACAGAAAGTGCAACTTTTTTTTTTCTTTTTAAATGTGTACTTAATACATTATAATATCCCATTTTATGAAATAAGGTAATTTACTGCAAGCAGGACAAAGATTACATTGCAAGGACAAAGGAAGGGTCCTAGTCTCATGCATACAGGAACAAATAAAGAGTAACTCCATTGACATGACTGGAAGTGTATTGGTTTGAGCAGATCAGGCCCACTAACTTCATTTTCACTAGGTTAGTTGCATCTGGCAGGCATCATGGTTAGGGGCATGTGGAATATTGTAGTGGTGAAGGCATTGAACTAAAATTCAGGAGACTATTTGGGTTCTATTTGCAGTTATGCCACTGACGTGTTTTGACAAGACACTTCACCTGCCTGTGACTTTGATTTCCTTTCTGCCCTTTCTCTGTCTAAGCTATTTAAACTGAAAGCTCTTCAGATTATTTCTTGTTAGTGTTAGTTCAGGGCCTCACAAAATGAAGCCTCAATATCTGCTGGGCCCTTTAAGAATTACTGTAATGAGAAGAATGAATAATAATGCTAATCTCCATCAGATACCAGCAAGAAAAAGTTGTATATTGTTTGTTCTTGGTTCTAATAAATTTTTACCTCCCCTCCACTCCCACTTAATCTATACTGTTTGTAGCATCAAGCCTGGAGCAAGGGCACCGCAATGTTATTTCTTATTTTCATTTTAAAGCATTTTTTTTATTTTCATAAGAGACTCCCCACTCCAAAATTGCTTTTATAGAGGAAAACTCTGCTGTAGCCTCACAATCAACTTTTTTGCCATGTAATATATTGTCCCACGTGTTGTCAGAAGTGTCGTCAGATGCTACCGGTGCGGTGCTCTGCTCTCTTCTTGTTGGTATCACTCAGCTGTGTGCGTCTGCTCACCCCGTGTGCTGTCCCGGCTCTGCAGATAGCTGATGCAGCAGACCCAACGAGAACCCCCAATGACCACAGACTCTAGTAAGGTGCAAAGTCACGTCTGCTAGGTTTATTGTGATCTCGGACACAATGGCAGTTCCCTGTAGGTTTCTTAGCCTAACTCAGGGTATACTACGAGAAAGTGCCTCTTGGCAATGGACTCGGCTCAGTCAATGGTGGGACTTTCCACTGCCCCCTAGGCTGGACAAAGAGATAGGAGGCCCTAAGATGTAAACCTTGGTATCAGAGACCTGGTATGAGGCCTGGTATGAGGCCTAAGGCCTCTGATACCAAGGTTTACATCTTAGGGCGTCCTCTTACTACACCACGTAAATAGGAAGAAGCCTATCTCAGATGAACACAGAATGAGATAGAAGGATGACACTGCGCAGCAAACAGTTGACTAACTAATGTGAGTCAAAGTGACAAACTAACTTCAAACTACAGATGTATCCATCCAAGGGAAAGAATTGGTCCCAAGAGGCTGATTTTATTTCAAAGAGGTGTTTGCAAAGTTCATGTATTTGCACCTACATTTTTTGTGATTGCACATACAAGTCTGGAATGTGCGTCACTGACGAGTGGACATAAGTGTCCATTTAGATGTGATTAAACATCAGCAGCTGCATGATTTGCACACGTAAATGAGAAAAATGTGTGCTTATTATTAAACACACAATGTGCATACAGAATAGTTAAAGACAGGGCCCAAGCTGGAGAGGATGAAAGTCTATTTTAAAAATCCTAAAGAAGTTTTATTCATTTTTAATTAGCCAGACAGCAGACATTGAAAGCAAGGTTAAAGCACAGAACTGGAAGTCAAAATAGCTGGGTTCTATTTCTGTTCGTCTAAGACTTGCTCTGTGCCCTTTTACAAGTCACTTACCTGACTTAACCTGTCTATCTGTCTGTTATTATCAGAATACCTAGCGCCTTGCTATCAATACTCAAGTGCTTTACTTTTCCCTTTTGCAGAATAGGGATCATTCCTAACCCCACAGGCATGCTATGAAGCTTAATTTATTAGGTAAAAATCCTTTCCACCTGCTCCATGGGGTTGCATGGCCTGAAAGGTAGAAAATTGGTACAGTTCCAGTGAGCAGGGATTGGAGCAAGAAGTGGAAAACTTTAACAAATTGCTGCAGACTCTCCATCCCTTGCAAACTGCACAGCCATATTCCATGGGGCTCCATCTGCAGAAATGCAAAGGTCTGATTCATGGGTCGGGGTAATGCCCTAATATGGCTTTTGGATTAAGCAGATCTCTTGGCCCAGGCCTGCAGTGATAAGAGGCTGTTGCTGCTCAGCCTAATAGGAAAGATTCAATCTCCTCTGAACCTTACAGAACTTCCCTTGTTAACCTGGGCTTTGCACAGGGGAAAAGACTTATGTCTTAACATTTGCAAAGAGCTTTGAGAGCCTCTACTAGAACATGCTTAGAAATGTAAAGGAAGTTAATGGGTGAAAATTATGGATTTTGATTTGACATTTTCACAGCAACATAAAAGAACATTATTTTTGCCTACTTTTTTGGAAAATGTCACATTTACTATAGTTTAAGTATCACAGTCATTCTATGAACTTGTTGGTCACTTATGCTCACATTTCCCATTGTCTATCTGTCCCAAAATCAAAGGTGGGACTAGGAATAGGAAAACTGTCTTTGGTCAAAGGACCAACCCCATTGACCCAACCCTTTCTACTTCACCTGTACACAAAAAAGGTCAAAAACCTTGGACTCCCCCCTATTTCCAAGTTATACTTTATATGTGAAATGTAACAGATAGCTGCACATGGAACACAGCTGAAAAAGATGTCAAATTTATAGTATGTCCTGTGTGACTGGGATAGATGTACAGGTCTTTGGGGCCTGTGGCCCTGGATAGAACCCTGAAACCCTGCTGCAACTTGCCTCCCTTGCTAAGAAAAATAATGGTCTGAGGACTCAGGGGTTAATTCTCAAGCAGAGTTCAGCAGCATGTCCAGCTAAGAATTAATTAGGTGCAGCTAAACCTGTTGGGATCAAAACAAGGATGTGTTGCTCTCTGGGGACTGATGCAGATAGACATAGCAGTTAGCTTGTAGGTTTATAGTTTAATGCTTGTAAAACAGAACAGAGGGAATACAGCTACAGACTTTTGTCAAAGTTTATCAGTTTTGGTCAAATCTGGACTCCCTGCAATAAAATCCAACTGGGGAGGTTGATTAGTGTTCATACCAGAGCCTGTAGTGAACTTTATTCTTGTTGTTTTGCCTCTGGTCTTCCCAGAGTGACTTTTGGCAAAACACTTCACACACTTTTATGTGCTTCTGCACTTGGGATTGTCTATAGTTACATGTGTGATCTTGTGCCAAAATGTCCCTGCTCTCCACATCTGAAGCCCTACAGCATGTTTCCGAAGGGCAATCTAGTGAGTGAAAGTTAGCATGCGTAAGGGGTGTGGATGTGACACATACCTTTACTGTGGCATGGCCCTGAATCCATTCTGCAGTGCAGTGTGGATGGGAGCAAGGGGCATGTACCAGGTGATGGATATCGATCACCCTCCAGGGCCACTCCCACAATGTATTGATGCCTTTGGTGCCTGATCCTTACACAAAGATATAAAGGTCGCTAACTCCCACCTTGCCAGCTGTAGCAACGACTTGAGCTGAGCGCTCATGGTCCAAGAGCAGCTGCCTAGCCTTTGTCGCGCACATGGATGCTGAACAGTGTTTGTCCAGACTTTGCTGTCTACCACAACTTCATCTGAGTTGGCTGGAACATTCACCTGTGCTGGGGGGATTTCACAGAAGCTGGAGGAGACTGGCATTCTCTGAGAAGGACTTGAACAGTTATTCTTGGAGGAGGGGACCTAGCACATGCCTATGTGAAGAAGATCTGGACTTAGTGCTCTCCAGGGCTGGAAGTATGGAGCTGGAAGTCACTCACAAACCACTCCACAATCCTGACAGGCTCTTTGTATGATGGGATGCCCAGGAGGGACAGAGCAAAGAACCAGGTGGGGCTGGGACTTTTGAGGAAGTCCCAAGAGAGTTGGAGGAGGAAGACCATGTGATTCTGCATCTCTACTTGGCAGAGCCCTTTGAAGAAGACCCCTCTGATGAGTCATGAGCAATTGGATTTTCTTTAGGGCAAGGGAGGATTGGGCTCTTAGGCAGGATGAGCCATTCCTGAAAATGGAGAGAGAGCACAGGCAATGGGAGTGCACACAGAGTAAGTGGGATCATCCAGTCCCTACTTCATCTGATGGCAGAATGCTTGTATGGCTCCTCAGCTGCCATTACCACCGCTCCTTTCTTGGACGGGCAGCACCTTCTCCTCCAGCTGCAGACCAGGCTGCTGCAGAGATGGTGATTCCATCCCCACTCCTACTGTGAAGGAGCATGCTGGACGTCTGCCACAGCACACGCTGACAGAACCTGAAACACCTCACTGGAGAATCCCCCAGATCATGGGGGAGGGGAACAATGATCCCCATCCTGTCCCTGTAGCCCAATCTATGTTCATCTCCCAAACCCCACTCAGGAGCCGTCCCCATTTGTCACCCCACCCAATATTCTGTGGGCATTCCCACATTCTCAGGGGGAGGGAAGTGTGAGGAGACATCTTTCCAGAAAGTAATGTTTGCCCACTTCTGAGGGAATTTTGCAATTTTGCTCATTTGTTCCTGTTAGAAATGAATCTAGCCCTGTTTCATGTATGTACATAGAAGTTACTGTTCACTTCAGTTGTGTGTGCACTTTTTTTTTTACAAGTATGATCAATATGATACTTCCCTGAAGTTTGGAATGAGGTAACATAATTCACAGTAAATGTGATTTCTCTAAAAGCCAGCGCTATGGAAATACTAACATTCTTCCCAAAAGTCCTTCCCCAGAACCATATGTATGTGTGAGGAGGGGAAGGGCAGGAGTATTTAAAGAGGTTAATAGGTTCATGGCAAAGAGGTATGCTATGAAATAATTGTTGCTGTCCAAAGCACGACAATGGAAACCAGATGACAAAGTTAAATGAAACATCTTTGTCTTTGTTGATAACTGAGGAAGAATACAAAGGAAACAGAAGTAAGAATGAAAATATGTGATGCTGAGCTCTTAATGACTCTCCTACCCCTACCAATAGTTACTACTGGCAATCATGGAAGTAGTCATGTCATGGGAGGGATCGTGCCTGTCATCTGATAAGAGCCCTGAGATATGGTGTCAGACAGAATAGTAAGGAGGGGAAGTGTTAAGTTCCTCCAAAATCCTTAAATGACTGTTTCTATAATTACTGTGACAAAGTTTAAGTGCTCCCCATGAACCAGCCTGAAACAGAGCAGTTAACATGAAACAAAGTGCATTAAAGTGCATTAAAGGGCGCCACAGCACAAAATCACAGGCAAAGGTGTTAAGTTTCTGGGAGATATTCCAATTGTCTGCTCTCAGTTAGTACATTAACTTCAGGGGATCAAAACCCACTGAGTTATCTCACAACTCAGGTGTGTGGCAATGCTTTTTTGAGCTTGTCAGGAAGAAACACAATGTTACAATAGTGTCCCAGTCATCTTCTGGCTTCTTGGTCTTCTATTGTATATGATCAAACAGCATCGCAAATTTTCCTGGCCTTCTGGAAAGCAGGAGAGTGTGAACATGGATGAAGTAAAGTTGTCTGAACCAGTTTTGAAAAGCAGTTGTTGTGTGGAAGTATTCCCCTTCAGCCTCAACTATGTTATGCAAAGCACAGTGTGCCACAATAATCAGAACTGTGTTGGCCACACTGGCATCTAAACCAGTCCAGAGACACCCCAGCAGGATTGCTAACACCCAAAGTTGCACTCCCCCACCATACTGCAGTTACTCAGTTAGTGATTGAATTGCCTTTTCCTTGGGTTGGTGATGTAAGGATAAGACTTCATGAGCCATGGTAGGAATGGATATGTAGGGTGCCTCAAAATAGATGTTGGCAAAAATACTGTACGTAGTCACATCGTTTGAGGGGAATAAAGTCCCTTCCTTCCCCCTCTCCCAAGCCATACATCCCTGATCTTCCGAGGACCTTGACATCATGGACCTTTCCTATGTGTCAAATGTTCATGTTCACAGCCCCTGTGGTCCACTAAGCCTCAGAGAACCACCTTTGCAGTTCATGTATTCACTGGCCCTTCCATTGGGCAAAGTACAGGGATGTGTGTTTTGATCTGTCAATGCCTCCTCCCATACAATTTGGAAAAACCATCCTCTGAAAATCTGCTATAATTTCAAGGACTTGGTGTAATGGGGTGTCCATCCCAGATGGGACTGGAAGGGGCTAAGGTTCACTCCATAGGCTGCACCTGGAGGAAGAGCCAGGAAACAGAGAATTGTCTGCAAGCAGGTTCAGCTGTGATGGAATAGGCAGGGCCTATAAAGCCAGGAAGTTGGCAACAGAGAAGGGCTGCTCCTGGGATAGTGTAATCACTCCCTGAGAAGGGGAAGGAGGGTTTCAGAGCAAGGACAGAAACCAGAAGTTGTAGGAAGCAATCAGGGGAAGGAGCAGTGAAGGCTGGGAGAAGCCCATAACTGCTTTCTCTATGGTCCCTGCACTAGAACCTGGAATAATGGGTGGGCCCAGGTTCCCTACCAGCTACCAAGGCCGTGGTATAGACTAGTGGGGTAGTGAACAAGAAGGCTGCCGAGGTCACTGTGGGAGTGACAGGGAATTGAAGGACTTTACCCTGGGGAAGGAGGGGGAGCACTGAGTGACCTAGCTGTAAGGCTGAGTGACGAAGTGGACTCTGCAGGTCCTGGGATGAAAGGGGAGCTGCAGATCAGAGTAAGAGATTGGGTGTTGGTGTACGACGATGGAAAGGCATGTCAACCTCAACTAGCTAATTCCCAGAATGACCAGGAGAAGGAGCCAAACAAGTGGTGAGTGGAACACCCTGTGACACCTGGGTAATGGCAACAGTTGACTTTCCAAACCTGAACTAATTGGCAACTGACTAGTAGCTGTCAGGTGCTGCCAGCTTCTAAAAGGCAATATCCGTTTGCTTCTATACTGGTTTGCAATTCCCAAATAGTGTGATATGGTGTTGGAGGTCTGGCGCAAACTCTTTGTACAAGTCAATGAAAGTCTGCTTCCTCATTCTGAAGTTCTGCAGCCGCTGGTTGTCATCCCAGGTTTTCAAGGCAAAGTAGTCCCACCACATTGTACCGGTTCACATATCATTGTGATCCCACCATTCAGAATATACGTTCCATGGGGCCTGAGTGAATTTTCATTTCCCCTTGTAGATCAGGTGTCTTTACCATCTGACAGCTCCCTGGACTGATTCCGTCCAGTATCTAGGACTGCACTGCATAAACATCAGTCCTCCTAGCAGGAGCAGAAACACATCTTAGTGGATTTGCTCCATGTTTCCAACACAGTTTGGTAGAAGGGAGAGATGAGCAGGAGCTGCCATTCTCAAGTACAGTTTCAGCCATGTGCAGCAAGACAGTTCCTAAGGTGACACACAAGACTTTGAGATACCACCCATAAAATTTTACTGCTAAAGTTGTGTACTGAAAATGGGTGATGTGGACATGGATTCATGCCCGTGAATAGCCTATACCCATGACCAGCATGGCATATGTGGATAGTCAGCATGGGTACAGGGTGCATGCTCTAGCAGTACACTCACATCTAACTGTGCACTCTCACAAGTGTAGATGTAGCCTAAAAGTGAGAATGATAACATTTACCTACCACACAGGATGGTTGTGAGGTGGTGTTTAATTATATTTGTAAAGCTGGAAGTCAGTTTATCAGACAGGAGATGCTATAAAAGTACAAAGTATTAGTCTGATGAAAAACTCAGTGTGATGGGTATAGCAATTCCCAAATATATTTGGGAAACCTTACTGTGTTAACTTTATGTATCATTGTATGTAATTCCATTGAGGAGGGTGACCAGAGCACTTCCAAGAATTAAGAACAGTGGAGCATGATTAGGCAAATTCCCTCAGATTGTTATGCCTCAGGACAAGTACCACCTCTTGGTGAGTCTTTCCTATACTGGTTCAAACTGCATTCTCCAGAGACTGAGACAAAGAAAGGTCTTTTGGATAAATTGCCTGAGTTTAAACTGACTCAAGCTTTCTTTCTGATCCAGCAAACAGACAGGACCTTCTGTCCAAGGGAGACCCCAGCTCTTTCTGGGAATGGTTGGAAGGACTTGACTTATTCATGGGGGTACTAGTTCTGCACTAACAGAGGTTATGGTCTTGTGATTACAGCAAAACTCCTTGGTGGGGTGTGAAGTCCTGATCAGCTGCAAGAGCTCTTGCTGGAGTTGCTGTGATTTCTGGTAAGCTTATTAGCATCTGTGTAGATTTTGTTATTGTTTTTAATACGTTTCTCTGTAATGCTTTCAACTTAAGAACATATGTACTTGCTTAAAAAGGTCTATGTGGCAAATGGGTAATTACACTGTTTATAGCCTCTGAGGAGAAGGCAAGGCAGGCCACCTTAGGCAGTCTGATTTGCTAGGGAATTCACAATGTAGGCAGGAAACTATGAAGCCTGGAAAAAAACACATTCAGGTTTACCTCAAGTGTCTTCAGCCATGAGAGGTGATGAATGGAAAGCCAGAAGCTTGAGATTGGATGCTCTTGGCAGACCACAAAGGGGGAATACAGGTCCAGCTGCCCAGGTCCACTTTGCACCAGGAAATGAAAAGTGATCCTGTGTATTATATCCTGCATATGCAAATTTGTTACATGTTTGACCATGTAATGATTAGAGGTCAAATATATCTACAGACCATGTGTAAAAAGCTTCTTGTGTGCAATATATATATTAATAATTTTTTTGTTTTCTGATGAAAAGTTCTTGATGATATTTACCATTTTCAGTAGTATCTACTGTCTAAGGAGCTCATTCAAATATTATTAAATCATCTCTCACAGCAATTGTGTGGTATGGAAATAGGGCGCAATTTTCAAAAGTGTTGAGTACCCACCACCTGAAAATAAGGCCCCTTTAAAGGTGTCTGAAACAGGGTACCAAAAAATTCATGCCAAAATGATTTTTGAAGGCTCAATTTAAGCATATATGTTGGCCAACCTTAATTATAGCTGATGTTACCGGCTGTAACTAAAATAATTCCAGTTATTACAATAAGTTCATCTACATAAATTCTTTGGCAGTTTTAATTGGGTACAATAGTCTTCCATTCTTGTCATAAATGGTAGCATGGTTTTGCTCTATGGTGCCTCATCCTACCTCACCAGTAGCTGTATTTTGTATAGAAATTTATCAGCTTATTTGGGAACCTCTTGGATGAAAGATGAATCTGGCTCTGTGTCTCATAAATTGCTTGAAGAATCTCTAGCAAGACATGGTAGAGATGGTTGAAAAGTGCAGTTCCCTGCAGGGAGGAATGCAGACCATCTGTGAAATCCTGTAGGAAATCAAAGATAATCTACATTACTACATATTGTAGTAACGTGTAGCAGTAGGTAAAAGGCTATTCTCTTTACAGGGATATGCCAAACCTGGAAACTATAAAATGACAGTTGGTGGAAAGGGAAATTGTAGTAGGTTATGCATCTCTGACTGTTTTCAGCAGCCATCAACATTATATTAAATTCAGCAGAATAGATAGTCCCATTGCTGGCAGGGGAAAGGTAGCCCATAGGGATATTTTATTCTGATAATAGCTTCAAGGATTGTAGTGGAAAATGATGGCTAACAATAACTCCAGAAGATGGGCAAAGCTACAGCTCAAACAATTTGTTTCTAGGTATTTGGATTTGCTTACAGAAAATGTAACTGAGAATCAATGTAACTGAGAAACTTGAGCTGAGGATTGTTGTGCCACATCTATTAGAAAGGCAGATAAATGTCTCGGAAATAGTGGTTCATTGCAGATTTACAAAGATAGCAAACAGATGCTAATAAGAATCAGAAATGATTAAACCAAAACTGTCAAGAAAGCTCGATACAAAGCATGTTTCTGGCTTTCCTTTTACTAATCCTCACAGCATGTGTTACTGCCTCCTTCACATTCTCCACCAGGTTCCTCTATTTGCAGGATTTATTTCTGCTGTCCTGCAGTATTTCTTTTCAGAGAAAGGTTTTAGAGTGGTTGTATTACTACCTGGAAACAAGCAAGAAAAGCGACAAAGACATTCTAAAGTCTGCTTCATTTGCTAGTTTCTATCAGAAGGCATTGGTTAGCATGGAATCCCAGCATGTAACTTTGCTGCTGTTCAAACTCACTCTTTTTTCTGAAGATTCAGACATCACCTCCCCTTCTTCCCTTAACTAAGCAGCATCAGCAGTCAGAATTCTTCTATGCTATTATTCGATGGTTCTGAAAACTAAATGATTCTAAATAAAAAGGTGATCAAAGAACAATAAGGTAAGAATGTGAATAACTAAAATTTGCAGACAATTTAATTGGTAATGAGATGGTATATAGTTTCCCTCCCGGTCCCCCATAGGAACCCTCTAAAATACCTTCTATACACTCATGATGATGATATAACACTGTACAAAACTTAGAACCAGTCCCTTCCCCTCCCTGAGCATTTTACATGGTAAATGTACAAGAAAAAATATGAGAGAGGAAGTATTGCCCCCGTTCACAGATTGGCAACTGAGGCAGAAAATGATCATGTTTTTTCCCCAAGGTCAAACAAGAAATCCCTGACAGAGCCAGGGTTGAACCCAGCTTTCCTGAGTCGCAGTCCATTGCCTCAACTATGTGATCATCTTTCCAAAGACAGTATGTTTGCCTCTTTCCCTTTCATTTATACACATTTCAAATGCTTAATTCCTTTCTCCACATTGATACACTGATGGGCAAACAGCAGTTCAACTGTTTTGGAATTTAAAGAGAGATTTAATATATGTTAATTCTTTGTGGTATAATGATATAAAATTTACTTACCACTGAGAATCAGTTTTAAATTAGCTATAAACAAATTGAGATCATTCAGAATAATTCCATCTGGCAAGATTTCATGGTAACAACTTCACAACAGGGTTTCTGATGAGGCAGACTCTTTCTGATTGTGACATGTTTTTATCTTAACATGAAATCTCAGGAGGTGGACTGTGATCGTAATTGAATACATAATTGAAAACAAAATCTCATTCAATGTCATTTGAAATGGAAAAGTTATGATCTGTGTATTTCCTGTATTGGAATTAAATTCAATAGTTAGAAAAAGAGAGTTTATATTGTAGTTGTGTCTAAACTTTTAACAGTGATTGATGGTTACAGTAAATTGCATTTGTCAGAAATATTTTTGTTTTATAAACAGTCTGGAATAAGGAAATAGACTGGTCTTTTCACAGTAACCATACCTGACAATATAACTATGGGAGCTTACATTGCTTAGCTCCTCTCAGGATTTTGCCCAAATGCTCGTGCTAGCACTCTAGTTCTAGTGGCATTCCCCATTTTAAAGGTAAGGTATATTATTGAAAAGAATAATGAATTTCTAAAACCTTCTGTTTCAGTTGTCCACAACTTCCTCAAACCTTACTAATTACAACTTTAAAAATGTGGAGATAGATATGTTAAATTCCTGTTTCATCCACCATGTGGTCATTTTAATAAACATGGTTTAGGTGCACCAGAAGCTCTGTGCATCACCCATTGTGCACCTGAGGTATGTATTAATTTACACTACAGCATGGTTTGTCATGTCTTATTGCAATTAGGATGGTGGCATTTTTCATATTGCCAGCTGAATAATTTCTTAGGAGAATGTATGTATAGGTGAGGTCAATCTAGTTGGAAAATATTGTCTTTTTACTGACACTGATGACATCATCCAAAAGGGCAATGGAAGAAAGATCGACCATAGTGATTTGTAGGTCCAAACTTTGACCTGTCTTAAAATTGTCTTGTACCTACTGAAGCCAATGGGAATTTTCCTATTGATTTCAAAGGAAATAACATCGGGCTTCTGATGGGAAAATTCTTTGGAACTATGAGTTTTACCCTTAGTGCAAGTGTATAACTCCCATGAGAGTTCTAGGCATGCTGAGGGTGATAGTTAACATTGTGTAAAGACCCCTCACAAATTTTCATGCACCATTTAAGCTTCCTTAATGAACCTGAGTCTCCTTTTCCCATTTTCCACAGAAGAGATGTCTCATAAGCCTCTGTCCCAAATCTGGACCTTAGCGTCCAAAATCTGGGTGCTTAGCATGAACCTCCAAGCTTAATTACCAGCTTGGATCTTGTCTCGCTGCCACCAATCAGGATTCTGTGTACCTGATAAACTCTCTGGTCTCCCCAAACCTTTCCCTGGGGGACCCCCAAGACTCAGATGCCCTGAGCCTCCACAAAGGGAAATACCCCACTTCCCTTCCTGCTCTTTACTTCCTCCCAGATTTTCCCACCCTGGGGTACAGAGATTCCTGCTTCAATCCCTTGAACACAAAACAGAGAGGACGATTTACCTTCCCCCTCCTTCTTCCCCCCTCCAGTCTTTCCCTGAGAGAGACAGTACTCCTGGCACAGAGATTCCTATCCCCTTGCCTTAACTAGGAAAAGAAAATCCAACAAGTTTTAAAAAGAAGCTTTATATAAAAAAAAGAAAGAAAAACATAAGAATAAACTCTGTATCAAGATGACATACAGGGCTATTGCTTATAAGAAAATATGAATAACAGTCTGATTCAAAAGAAATCCAATTTGAAACATTCCAGCAACTCCACACATGTAAATACAAAATACAATATAAACCTATTGCTTTTCCTGTTGTACTCACAACTCGAACAGAAGGGTAGAAAGAAGCTTGGAGATAGAAATAAAAGCGCTTCCCTCATAGCCAAGAGAAAACAAACAGACAGAACAAAAACAAACACACCCAGAAGTTCCCTCCCTCACTTTGAAAAATCTGGTTTCCTGATTGGTCCTCTGGTCAGGGGTTTGGTTCCCTTTGTTAACCCTTTACAGGTAAAAGAAACATTAACCCTTAGCTATCTGTTTATGACAAGATGGCCAAGAAAAATTCCAGGAAATAGGAACCTCGAATATCCCTTCCGTAGTAGAAACAGGGAGCCTGAAAAATGGACCTGGTGTAAGGTCTAAAGCCTGAACCAAAGTCAGCAAAACTTATGCTATGAGCAACAATCAGGTCCTGTCAAAAGCAGACGCTTGCCTGAAAGTCAGTGACTGGTACATTAACTTGGCAATAGCATTGCTAAAACACACCAAATACGTAAATACATACCAGCAAACCAGCACAAGGACACCCTAACTTAGCACACGATAAAATGGTTTGACAAAAGTTATGAATAGAGAGATTTTTGTGTGAAACATCAAGAGAAAAAATACAAAGACAGGTGTTGAATAGAAATGTTTTGTCTTAAACATCAGGAAGAAAGTACAAGGGGAAGTAACAAACATGTCAGGAAACATGTAAGGTGATAAGTTGTTTATCCCAGTTTGTTTCTCACTCTGTAAATGTTGAGATATGTCGCTTTAACCCTTCGTCTGGCCTAGGGTGCAGTGGAAAGTCCCATCACTGATGTGGTCCATTGTCATGGGCATACATGTGTTAGTTTACCTATAACCATTGAGCTGGGATATTAGCACTGTGCTTCATTGGCGATAAACATGGACGGGTGCCTCCAATACTAAACCAAGTCTTGCGGTCTTATTGGTCATTTTGATCGGTGTCTGCTGTATGAGTTCTTTGGCCAGAGCCAGTGCAGCGTGCAGAAAGAACACACACATGCTGCCAAACATCTGACAACACTTTCTACCTCCCTAGTCCTCTCATGTGGGGAAGGATTATCTGGTCCATTAGTATTGAATAGACAAAGCGTCACTTTCTGCTCTGGTGTAAACAGATTGAAGTCAATAGATAAATTTGCCCCAAACTTTATTTCATTGCAGGTGGGTGGGGGGAACAAAACAAATGTGAAGAGGACTTTCAAACTATATTGTCTTTGGGCTACTGATTACTAAATACTGTAACCATCGCTCCAGTAAGATCAATATTTAGTAACATAGAATTGAAGGACACTGAATTCTTTGTCTGCATGTCTTCATATTCCCTGCATAGTTCAGTCTATGAGCACTATTAGTATTCTGAGATGGAATAACCAGAGAAAGGGAGGTCTGCTTATTACAGAAAACAACACTATTACAGGGGAAGATTCTGGCCCTGAAACCAAGACTTTTGAATTAGTTTAGAATAAGCCTGAGATGAACTAAAATAATAATCTTCTGAAGGATAATAGAGAATGAAGCACATAACCCAGGAGAAGTAAGTAAGTGTTTATTGTAAAAGGTTTTTTATTTGTTTTTAACTCTGAATTCAAGCAACATGTTCAATAATGGATCTTTTGAAGGCTTCCTGAAAATATGCTGCAACCAATAACATTCAGGTAGATATTTCTGTGAACATTCCTGTTGTATCACCCCTCCTACCACCAAAACAAACAAACAAAAAAACCTAGTAAGTTCTGCCTGATTTAAATAAACCAAAATACAAAACATTCATGGTTCTTGACATCAATATCTTATTTAATATCTAGAAGTCAAAAAAAAAAACAGAGCATGTTAAAAGCATGAAGTATTCAATAAAGCATGAGATGCTTATAGGAAATGTCATGAGTGGCGAAAAAAAATACATTTACCACTGACAAAAACAATGAGTAAAAGGGATAAGTGATTGCAAATATGTATCAAATATTTATAAAAGATAAGAACAATACAAATAATTCCAACTGAAAACCAACACTGAAACTTAAAACAATTGTATGGAAGATCAGTAATAAGGATTTGATAACACTGGAACCCTTAAGCAATTCTACATGGGATGAAGACATTCATGATAGAATCAAGTTATAAAGGAGTGATATTATTTATTTCTGATTAAAACACAGAAGAAGAGGAATGTACCTAATATTATAGAGCTTTGTTTATAACTGTGCAGGTACATATTTTTAAATATTAATATTATACTTCATCAAATTGTTACTCCCACAAATGTATTGTTGTTGTAAATCTTTTTGCAAAGCTATTAATGCCAAACTTTTCCTTGCAAAATTATTCTGGTTGTGAAGAATATTCTCCCATACTGTATATGAATTTATAAACAATCCTTCCTTAGTGCATTAAAGTAACTTACAGTAAAATGCCACACAATATCATAGATTATCTTCTTTGTTGTATTATTCAGGCAGATCCATTCATTCCTGGTATTACTACAGTTATTTTGTGCTAATACAGTAAACAACTTGTCACCACTGTACTTTTAACAATACAAGCCTAGTATAAAACTTCTGTTTATATATTTCAAGTAGAGATGGATTGAAATCAAAACCACAGAGCCAGAAACTCAAAGGGAAAATTCAGATCTTGATTCAAACTTCTGGCCCCTTTCTCTGTAACATGCCAAACCAAAATCCTCAATCCAAACAGCTCCCAATGTTAGAGGATGTTCAGATTTGGATCCAGAGCCAAAATATGAAGTCACTAGTATTCAGATGTTTTTTCATCAGACATAACTTTCTGCATTCTGGCCCAAATTCAGCAAAATATTTAAGCACTCACATCAGGCACATGATAATTACAATCCTATTAAAAAAAAATCACATTGATGTTAAAGGGATTTAAGAATCTGTGTCAATGTCTTGCTGAACTGGGGCCTCTGTTCTGAAATTCCTGCCTAAACATTCATAATCTGGTGTAGGCAAGACAAACAATATAGTCTCCTATGCTGAAAAGACCTCCTTTACCCTTTTCAGTTTCAGGCGTACTCAGTTACATGGACTTACACACACAGCAATTTATTGGACATTACATTTAGAGATATACATTCAGAGCAGCATGATTTGACCAGTCTGGACCCTCCCAAGCAGTTCTTTATTTTTGCTTTTCTATGACGCTTCTCTGGGGAACTCTTTTTTTTACAGTAAGTGAAATACTGCTTTGCTAGGAAGAGGCATTAGAGAAGCAAAATGTCTCACTTTATGGAGGTTAATGTTATTCTAATACCATCATAACATATTTCACCTTCACCAGCATAGTGAGTTTATTTTGCATTATTGGCTAATACCATGTAATACTATTGCTATCGCCAAGGAAAAGTTACAATTCGAAGAGAGACGTGAAATCATTTGGGGGGATGTCTCTGCTAGTAGCTTTTTCAAAATTCTAAAGTATGAACTTTGAAGTGAAAAATATTGTTTTCTGTTTCCAAATATATATATATTAAGACACTGTAAGATATTGCACGTGAAATTTCAACCCTTTCATCAAAAAAAATCAACATTTTGTAAAATTACTTTAATTTGGCAGAACTGTAAGCTAATTCAAACCCGGGAAAATGCTTTTAAACAAGCCAAGCAAACTTCTCTAGGAATACTGTACTCAACTTTGTGGTATAACATTACTGCTCCTCATGCTGTGCCATTTATTACTGGCATATAGAGGACTTTGATTTCAAAGATGTCAATCACTTCTCCTGTAGTAATCGGGCTCTATGCAGATAGGTTAATATTAAATCAGGGTTCAGATAAGGGCTGAGGGCTACAAGGATGTAGCCCTCAAAGCTACTACTTTGTCTATTTATTTGCTGATGTGATGCTCAGAGTTACTCTGTCCTAGTTATATGTAAAGCCATGGCCCTTTGCATGGCCCAATCCCATTGAACTTTTCCTTGGTGTCTCTATATAGTTTGGCATGGAAACCCCTTCTGCAATACACAAGGCATACGCAAGAATTTCTCTTTGTTCTCTCCACCTAAATATCCCACATAGCCCCAATTTGGTGTTCACTGTGCGTAGGGACCTGCGTACTATTGGTAAATTTAACACTACAACGGTAAATTGCAAGTAACAGAGAATTCAAAGATCACAAGACACAATAATGTGGATATCACAATTTCTGTCAACCGTACTCAAAGCAACATATGAACCAAGAAGCAGTGCAAGATGCAAGTCATGGGGAACTGATGATTTTAACTTCTTAATTGAGTGCATTCTCTGGTGCTTTGTGACCAACAAAGTCCAGTTGGGCTCTCTAAAAACCAAATTAACTTTTAATATTTTCTGGGTATAGGAAGCCAAGTATTGAACTCATGAACTGCCAATCTAGAACTTGTTTATTATATCTTCAAATGTGTCATTTATCATTTACAGCCTGTTCACATTCACTGTAAGGATTAAAAAGTGTAAAAGAATGACAATCTTCACATTTTTCTCTCTGTAATTTAGTAATGTTTTAATAAGAATTACAAAGGAGAAGAGTGTACATATTTAAAGTCCTGCTGGATCTTGGAACATCAATTCAAGCTTTGTTCTAAAATAATACAATGGGAAAAATGTTTATTTATGACCCAGGCTGTTGCTCTCAGCAAGATGCCTTACCTGAAATTGCTGAAAGTGTACTAAAAGTGATGGATGGTGATAAACACTAAATGTTCAGAGGTTTTGTTTAGATAGATTGTTTTATGAATACAGCTGAACTGCTGTGGTCTGGAAATCTCACTAGTACAACATGGTTTCTTGTAAGATTTTCAGCGCTGTCTCTGGATTCACAAAAGCTTAGTATTTGAAAGAGGGTGATATTTAGATTAGGGGATAAAATCATAAACAGATAATATTTGGGAATCTGGAGGCATGATGCTTCGGGTAGAACACTGGCATGTGGATCTCTTGATTGATATGGTATACTGAAGAGACCTCAGGAAGGAAGCAAGGATGGGGATGCAGTGTAACCTTATCTCTATAGAATGGTTAGTTTGTCATAAGAGTACAAAGGTCTTCTATTCCTCTACTGAAATAATGGCTATAAGGAAGGAAGTCTTGAGGGACAGGGAGATGAGACAACAGGTAGCCTTTGTTCAAAGGAGGGTTTCCTCAGGGCACTGAGAACCAATTTAAGGTCTGTCTGGGGGTCTGTACAGGGAAATATGTTGTATAAGTCCTTGAAGAATCTGGCCATAGTGGGGTGGGCAAAAAGTGAGATGTACTCAGTGGACAAGTGGAAGGCTGTCACAGCAACCAAATATATTCAGAGTAATCTCATTGACAGATATTGTGACTTAAAAGACAATAGATAGTCTAGGAGTGGAACCTCTCATGCTCAAGAAGAGTGAAAAGAACACCAAGAATTGAAGTGTTTCTGCTTTTGAAGGTAAACTTTGTGGATACGGGGTTTCCTGCTAGATAGGCAAACTGACTGGACCTCATTTGAGCAGATTAGCTCCATGCTCAAGAACCACCTAGGAACCATGCTTTCAGGTTCAAGGAGGAGGAGTTGGGATGGATCAGAGTCCCAGAGGTCTGAGACAGGAGCTTGTTCCTGAAAGGAAGGCGGAGAAGCAATGTCACAGAGAGATGGAGAAGGTTCGAGTACTGCATTTGCCTTTTCCAGAACAGGGCTATGAGGTTAACTCTTGTTCTTTCCTTTTGCAGTTTGACGACATTCTTGAGAATTAGAACTAGAGGTATGTATGGGTAAGCATTTAGCAAAGTACAGGGATTTGATTAAAATAGACTAATATTTATATGGGAAGGAGTATCTGAATGTTTCCCAACTATTAAGATTTTCAATATGATCTACATTTGAATATCAGCCTGTTCACCCACCCTTAATGTACCCTTACTAGCATTAAAAGCTTTGCTTCATACCGCACCCCAGAATGGCAGAAAGTTAATTCCATAAACTTTAACAAGCCAAAACCAAAATACACATTGAGATCTATGACTCATTTTAACTTTGTTCTCCTTTTATTTATCTTTCAGGATGCATAGATTGATACCTGTAATTGTTTTGTATATTACTTCTGCAAACAAGTCACATCTCTGTAATTTTAAACAGCCTCTTGAGTCTTATTTATTGCCTTTTTACAATAATGTTGCTGTTATGCAATGATATACTGACATTTATCTTTCTTGCTATTGACATATAGAAAGTTTAGAGATGTCTGGAAAGTTTGTAATAGACTACCACTTCCTGAAAGCTTGTTTTGTTTAAAACCACTAACAAATGAAAAGGATATTTTTAAAGGGATTGTATTTTGCTTTTTTTATATTATGCATTTTCCCCAAAATTCTGTGAAGGGGATCTCTTTTCATTGTGAAAATTAAGATTACCTGAAAGTGATCCTTGTTTGGAATAAACCTCAAATACCTCTCTGACTGTACAAAGGGAACAGATGCAAGCTCTTATTTTTCCAGTACCAGGGGTAAAGTTTAGGATGGGGGGAAAAAAAACCTTTGCACCATTCACAGAATCCAACAGCTGCCTAACGTCAGATAATTCAGTTCC
Source organism: Chelonoidis abingdonii (assembly GCF_003597395.2). Taxonomy (NCBI): domain Eukaryota; kingdom Metazoa; phylum Chordata; order Testudines; family Testudinidae; genus Chelonoidis; species Chelonoidis abingdonii. The sequence continues at coordinate 56,854,554 of NC_133774.1, read as the reverse complement.
TTGGTGCAAAAAATTACTTACTAATATCCACTAAAAATAAGTGTTTAATAATAGACTGAACATGAGAAACCCGCAGTGTTTTGTGCAGGAAAAGGTGCCATTCCATATATATAACTTAATATGAAATTACCAATTCATATTGAGAACTATGTTACAGTAGATGATTTTTCTGAACAGTTTCATTATGTACCCTGCTGTCTTGCTGATGAAAACCCACACTTTATTTCCACAAGTTGCCATCATACATTTCATTTCCATTTAAAAAAAACATTTAATTCCAGCTGAGTGAAAGTTCCATAGCAAAAGTTTTCATTAATTACAGTCGTGTTTTACACAAATTCAGATACCAACTGTTTGTGAACAATATGTTGGTTCGTTAGAAGTGGATGTTATGATATATGGACTAACATCTAGTGAAGACAAGTATGACCTAGAGGCTCCCTTCTGAGCAGGGTCATTCAAAATCTGAAGCTATCCCCCACCCTTCAAAAGATTACCACTGAGGGGAATCGAGTTTGGAGAGTGAGTCCCCCACCCCCAACCTACAAAGGGGGCTTCTGTCCTGTGAGGCTGGGCCTATCTCCCCTCTCCAGGTATTGAGACCTGGCACATGGAGTCGCAGAGCCACTTAGGTTTGGCTTGGGCATCGCTCTGTTAGGGGCAACCAGACCAAACTGAAGTGGTGCGTGACCCCTTGCACCTGGTCACAATGCCACTCAGTTTGGGGGTCCTCAAGCTACCCCTTTTTTCCCTTCCACCCTCAGGCAGGTCAGATTCTGACTCACTTGGTTGTGCTGCTGCTTATGGATCACAAAGTTGGTTTGAGCTTTGGCTATCACAATGGGCATAATGCTCACTTAGTGGGTCTAGTAATGAATACAGTGTTGATATAAATGGTTGTGTTAGCCACAAGTGAGTGTTGATATACTACACACATCTCAAGGGGGTGGCAGAAGGGTAGGATTTTAGTAGGAAAAGCAAAAGGAGTGTTTAAGATGATGTTGTAAGTGTAAGAATGATGTTGTAAGAATGATGTTGTAATGATGTTGTAAGTGTAAGAATGATGTTGTAAGTGTAAGAATCTTGAAGATTCTTTCCTACCATAACCTTTACCATCTGCTCTTTCAGTACCTTTATACCACCTATCAGAGAGGTAGCCGTGTTAGTCTGAATCTGTAAAAGCAGCAGAGAATCCTGTGGCACCTTATAGACTAACAGACGTTTTGTAATCATGAGCTTTCAGGGTGAATACCCACTTCGTCAGATGAATGTAGTGGAAATTTCCAGGGCAGGTATAATTATGCTAGCAAGCAAGCTAGAGATACGAGGTTAGTTCAATCAGGGAGGATGAGGCCCTGTTCTAGCAGTTGAGGTGTGAAACCAAGGAGGAGAAACTGTTCTGTAGTTGGCAGCCATTCACAGTCTTTGTTCAACCCTGAGCTGATGGTGTCAATTTGCAGATGAATTGAAGCTCAGCAGTTTCTCTTTGAAGTCTAGTCCTGAAGTTTTTTTGCTGCAGGATGGCCACCTTAAGGTCTGCTATAGTGTGGCCAGGGAGGTTGAAGTGTGAAATCTGGGTCAATTTATTTTTTAATCCTTCAAAGGTTCAGGGATATGCAAATTCTAGATTTTGGTTCAGGCCCAAGCTTTGGTTCACTCTTAAGATAAGATATTCTATAGAAGATATTTTTAGAGGGAAAAAAAACAACTCTGCCCCAAAAGTTGAGTTCTATTGACAGCTATGATTGGTTGAGTATTTCAGCTTTAAAGCAACTTTTTAAAGAGGTCTACATAGTTAAAATAGCTCTTTAAAATCCTTCCTATGCTATGCATGGATCTGACATGATTGACTTATATAACAAGATTTTAGATTAAGAAGAAATAAACATGGAACTTAGTTTTGACGTCTCATCTTTGCCCAATGTATTTGGGTTTTCTACGGGAGAATTTGTCATTCAGTGTTCACTATTTTAACCTAGCCAGCAGATACAAAAACAGCATCATACTATCTATACTATCTTTGACTGTATCATTACAATAGTATGTTGAACATATGCCAGCATCAAGCAATGTAATCTTTCAAAATTCAGAATTGCCTTATAGTATTTAATGGTTTTCAGTGGTGCTAAGCAGAGAATGCTAAGCTGACCATATTTTTTAATTTCATTTTAAAAGCAAGTGAAGGACATAATTCAAAATGGATCACAGTTTCATTTCTTGTATAACTTGTTTTGATTAACTATCCAACAAGACAACATAAAAATTAAATGCACACATATATGCAGAAATCTAATTACAGCTATAAAATGGCCTATGCTGTTAAAAATTCATTTGCTTCATCTAATGTAACAATATTTATCAATGAGACATACGTGCCGCTGACGTTTCAGGATTCTAAATCTATCAGCACAAAAATGCAAATAGACTTAAAATGAACTCTAGGGAAATAACAATAACAACAACAAAAGTGGCCCATGCAGTTATTCAACTTCAATCAAATGTAGCCCTATAAATAAATAAAACAGTCTGTTCCTGACATTGATCTGAAGGCAGACCATGACTCACCAAATAATTGAATGGAAAATGTAAAATCAGATAAAGCAATAGTCATAACATATATAAAGGAAAGAACACAAACATCCTCAGTCAAGTGAATTGTTTATGAATATTCAGAGTTTATGCATGTTTATAGTTATGAACAGTGTGAGTAGAATACAGTGAAATGTTCTCTCTGAAAAACTCTGAACGTCTGTGATTTAAAAACAGGATCATTAAATGGCTCTATTATCTAACTGTTACTATATGAAACTGATGCTAATGATAACAGATTGCAGCTTGTTTAAAAAGGTTCCATTGTTTCACTTTCAAAATATATATATATATATAATATACAATGAAAATTGTCAGACTGAAAATTTATGTTTTGTATGTAGATAGACATAGACCTCACAATTAACAATTAGCTGCTACACAGGGGATTGGACCAGGAATGGCAGAGTAAAAGCATGAGCTGCGGTGGCTCCAACTCAAAAGCCAAGGCTTTTAAGCTGGGGCTGTAGCATATTCTTTGAGGATCAGTACAGAGGGGAATCTGTCATACCAGGAGGTTATGGTGGTTGGGGTGACTTAAAATCATAAGCCTTAATGCTGTGATTTTTGTCCATCTGTCAACGTCTCCCTTTGGAAATTCCATCCTAAAATAAGTCATTGCAACATATTAATATATTTAAATGTGATTTAACCAATACTATAGCTTGTTTTGGGTAAGAGTTATTGCTGTTTACATACATTTTGTCTGCCAGTTTACTCTGGTGATGAACAACATATTTACAAAAAAAGGGGAAGATACACAAAATCCAACTAATTGAGGGTTGGGACTGGGTTGGATTTGGTTGGGCTGTATTTCAGAACAAACTCAAAAATAGGCCTAATGTTTCCAAAACTTGTCATGTTTCACAACTATTTTCTTTAGAACAGTCTAATTTCCCTGTGAAAATAATCAAGGTCTGAAGGAAAAATTAGATCCCTCTGAGCAAATCGTAGCTTTGAAATTTAAAAAAAAAAAACTTTTTTGTCAATTTTGTTAGATTTTGAGGAAGGCCAACATTTGAAGGGATGTGAAATCACTCTAAAATAAACAATGAACATTCTTGTGCAAAATTCCATATTTAATTTTTCACTGTTTTCATTAGTTTTACCAAAGAGAACAACAAAATAAAATATTGGGCTGAGTGAATCTATAATATCAATTCTAAGGCACATTTATTCACCTTTTATATGTTTTGACATGTTTGGGGGATTTTTTTGTTTGTTTGTTTTTTAAGCTTTGGAAATGGCTAGGAAGAGACCATTAAAAAGGCAACGAATGCTAGGTGGCTTTGAGAAGTGGTAGAACAATGCTGGCAAATCTTCCACATCATGAGCTAAAACAAGGGCTCTCTTTATCTTTTTCTGGTACCAGCTGGGAATTTCAGTCTATGCCTGTGTCTATTTAATACTTAAAGCACAGTCTCAAAAAAAGAAATCAGTACAAAGGATCAGATTTATTTGATATGCTTTCATACATCCATCTTTCTCAGTCTGTCTTTTTTATACTGAGGTTATAAAATAGATTGATCCCATAAAACTGTTTTTAAAGCACTGCATGAATTCTGTTTTAAAAAAAAAACTCCAAGCATAGAAAACTGCCCTTGATAGCTCCAGTTTTCTCTTTACTACCTAACTAATGTTTGAATGTGTGGGTGTTTGTTGTACTGGGTGACAAGGAAAAACAAGTACTGTTAATAGCTATTTTTGTTGAATTTTGTTGGATACCCAACATCTGAATTAAGAAGCCCTCTTTATTAAAGGTTTGAGTTGAAGATAAGTGGATACTGAAATACTTATAAATGTAGCAGCTGATAGTATAAAAATAATACCTTACATCATCACTGTTCATCCCTAAGTACTTCAGAAACGTAAAGTGATATACAAAGAGCTGACTTCATCTACCTCTTGAATAAAGGATGACATCTGTGCATACTGCACAGCAACAGTACATGAAATTTAGGACAGGAAGTTAGTATGGTTAACATTTAGATACTGGAAGTTAGGAAGAATAAATTTGAAACTGCTGAGGAGATTGATGCAGAAATGTGAAGTCCCCCTACTGCAGGCTCTACCTTAATAATGACTACTAGACAAGTTGTAATAGCTGTGGCAGGGATACTTTTGATGTCAGCTAGATCAGTATCACCAGTGTCATTCTGCCCTTAGAATGACAGAATTCTGCATTTTATTAAGTTTATTATGTCAAAAGCATAGATCCAGATCTTCAGAATCTCAGAAAGTGACAAATTCCATCCCAACCTCCAAATGTGTTGAGCACTGTTCTGGTGAGATCAACCTTGTAAAATTATATTTGATTTTTATACATATTTAGCAAAGAAAATAAGCAATTTACCTCCTCCACCTGAGAGCATTTACATATACGGGTATTGCAGCTGTCATGTTATGTCCTAATGATGAAAGTGCATTCCATTGGACATCGGAAAATTCAGGGTTTGATTAATCAATGTCCTGAATGCGCCTCCTCCCTTTGTTATTTGAAGATTGTACAAATGCATCTAAAACCATTTTATTTTTATTCTGTGTTTTAACTGTCTCAAGAATTTGAACATTTAGAAACTAAGATGATAGGGCCTGGTTTTGCAAAATGCTAAACAGCTCTCACAATGTATATAATGTCCATAGCTGCCTTTGAGGCCTTGTGCTTGACCTTCCTCACTTAAGGGAGTGAAGTTAGAATTTTGCCAGTTGACCTTGGTAGGAGCAGAACTAGCCCCATTGGAAGTACAGTACTTCAAAAGGGGCAGTCAACCACTTGAGGACTAGACCCTTAGAAAGTCTGTAGGGCTAGTGTCACAGGATAACTGTGCCATTCATATGTTTTGGGCATGACATATTAGCCATTCTGCATGAAAACAACATGAACTGGACAGTCGATGAAAATGGAGATGTGTTAATACAACTGCCTGAGAATGAAGACCAGATGGAGAGAGAAATACCCCTGTTTGAGTCTAGAACAAAGAGACCTTTTTAACAGTCTAACAATTTCTTTCAAAACGTCTCTCCAGAATAATGAAGATCTCTCTCTCCCTCTCTCTCTAGGGAGGGGTACAAGTTTGTATAGCTTCAATGAAAGAAAGGCAAAAAAATCCCTCTTCCTAGATAGCAAATTATTCCAAGCTGTGATGGACCTAATATTGTGGTTTAGGGCAGGGGTCGGTAACCTCTGGTATGCAGCTCGTCAGGGTAAGCACCCTGGTGGGCTGGGCTAGTTTGTTTATCTGCCGCGTCAGCAGGTTCGGTGGACCGCAGCTCCGACTGGACACGGCTTGCCATCCCAGGCCAATGGGGGTGGCAGGAAGTGGCGCAGGTGAGGGATGTGCTGGCTGAGGCTTCCCGCCGCCCCCATTGGCCTGGGACGGCGAACCGCGGCCAGTGGGAGCTGCGATTGGCCGAACCTGCTGACGCAGTAAATAAACAAATTGACCTGGACCTCTAGTGTACTGGTGAGCTGCGTGCCAGAGGTTGCCAACCCCTGGTTTAGGGTTATGTTGCTGATTAGCAACTTTCAAGATCTGTGGCCCAATTAATTTTATGACAGTCAAATAAATAGTTTGAGATGTGAAGAATTATACAGATATTGCACTTCAGGACAGGATTTATTCAGTTTAATTTTAAAAGGTGTCAAATAGAAAATAGGAAAAATGACAGCAAGCTGAACAATCATCTTCTGCTAGACAATTTTAATGTAGCTTGGAATATAGACTTTCTCAATTTTTGATCATAAAAAATTGCTCAGGTGCATTTTTCTGTATTGTGCATCATGTGATTGGAGGGTTGTGATTCTGAGGAGGCAAAGTTCAGTTGGGGAAGAACTAGGGAAAAGAGGCTTCCTCTTCCAAGGTCAAACCTGAAGCAGTTACACCTACATGGGTGCAAATTGGCCCAAGCACGGATTTTGGCACACCCTGCAAAAGCCATACTGTCATAGCAGAGGAGAAGACCATGGAGACATATGTGGCCCCTGAACCTTAGTTTAAATGCTCCTACCCCTATGTAGGCTTTTCAAGATCCAAGTAGCTCTTGAGACCTCTGCAGGTTGAGGAGGCAAAACCCCCTGCCAGCTCTGTGAGGGGCAACTTGGAGTGGAAGTTTCCTACATTTTACATGGCAAAGGGTGCAGTGAAGAAGCCCTCTATCACTTCACTCCTAGCAGAACAGCTTCTGCATAGGAGAACTTCAGAGAGTGGCATCCTAATACAGCAGTGCTCACCAATCTGACATGTCCCATGGGATACCTTACGATGAGGGTACCTGATTTTAATGTCCAAGTCAATCTCTATACTTAATAGGAAAGACCACTATAGAAAGCTACCATCAAACACTTGTCCTAGTAAGTTAAAATGGCTGTCTATTTCATTATGAAGCATTTGTAGATGGTAAGGATTGTGTGCTGTTTAAAATATTCATGTATCTCAGTGATGTGGATTTAGTAGCCCTAACTAAAGCTACAGCAAAGTAGAAAATAGCTTACAAATCTAGTACAGTAAATGTGTTTCTTAAGTTTTAATGGGAAGAATTTTTAAGTGTCATGTCCTTCTTAACTCATGGGTATTCAGTGCAATTGTACTAAGCATAATTAATTTATTTGGAATTAATATGGATGTCATGCTGACTTCTATAAGAATCCCACTGTAATTCAGCAGTAATTTAACATACCATTAAAATTGACTGGTACTGTTTTAAGTCACTTAATAATGCTGTACTACAGTTCTGTAAAGATTAAAATAGTATAGATATTCTCTAGAGAGGCCTGATGATCTCAGTAGTGATGTAGGTGGGTTGAAACAGTCATGTTACTGCTGTGCTAAACTTTCCCTCAGGATAACTTTAGGGATGGGCAAACTGAATATTAAATTTGCTGAATAGAATATATACTCTAGCAACCCATTCTTACCAAGGCAAATGTTGTCTGAACATCAGGATAAGGGATTTCCCTTAGGCCCAGTGCATTCTGTGGCATTTCACAGAGCTAGAGTTAAGGACCAGTGGAGCAGGACGGTTTCTAATCCTACTCTTCTCAGAAGACATTTACCAGGAGGATTCGGAGTGGTGACCAGAACTATCTTGTTAATTTCCTCAAAAGACTCAGGATGAAAAGAGCAAGTCTGCCAATTATCCCATGAAAATCTTAGCTGATATTTCACTTCTCCACCCATCTCCCCATCCTAGGAAGGGAAAAGGATTGAAAAGCACAGTTCCCTTGTACAAAAAACAAATCTTGGGTAGAGTGGGGAGGACAAAAGTTCTGTTTCAGAAAGGATTTTGAAATTTAGCTTTGTTCCAAATTGAAACTGAGACTGAAAATTTCAAAATTATCTAAAGGAACTTTTGGGGAAAGAAAAGGTTGCAGTTGATTAAAATGTTATGTTTAGACAAAATTTAAAATGCGTTTTCTTTAATTTTGACTTTAAAAATTTGTACAAATAACTATTTGTAAAATTATATCATAGAACTCAAAATTAAAAAAAAAATGAAGTGAAGCTGTTTCAAAAAGAAAAACTGAAATGTTTGGTTCCAAAAAGGTTATATTGAGACATTTTGATATTGTTGGAACTATCTTTCCTACAGTTTTCTTCTGAAACAAAATTCTGATGAAATCTGCTTGATTTTGTGAATCATTTTGCTGGAACTGCATATTCCAAAGGAATATGATTATAATAATAGGAGATGTACCTATCTCCTAGAACTGAAAGGGACCTTGAAAAGTCAAGGAGTCCAGCCCCCTCTTGCCTTCACTAGCAGGATCAAGTACTGCTTTTTACCCCAGATCCCTAAGTGGCCCCCTCAAGGATTGAACTCATGATTCTAGGTTTAGCAAGCCAATGCTCAAACCATTGAGCTATCCCTCTCCCCTGTTGACCAGCTCTGGTCCTAGGGCTTACTGAAAAGATAGAGTCCTGAAGATCAGACTGATATGTTCTTATTTATAAATTCAAATATTGGGCAAAGGATTTCTGAACATGAATTTCTTCCAGATTCAGACAATGGACATTTGCTGTCACTAGAGAGCTTTGTGGAGAAATTGTTGCATAGTAATAATTTGGTAAAGATGCTGCCAAGGGAGCCAAATTTATTAACTTTGTTGGAAACTGGCCAGTTTACACCAACAGATAATTTGGCCCATTTTCCTTACAGGGAGATCTGTTCTTTTATGCTCTATTGACATTTTATATTGAGTTTATATGTGCTTAGAGCATAGGATAGATACAATAGGAAAAAATTGAAATTAATTTAATTACATTATCTGATTTGCATACTAACTTATTTTCCAGTAATTTGTAATTATAACTATCCTTATGTATAATCATTGTCTATATATACTGTTGATTTTAATGAAATTACTCTCTCAGAATAAACTGATGTAATGGTCCAATATCTTCAAGCTCCTGGACAGACATTCTCCCATCAATCCCTTAAATTCCTAGTCAACCCCATTTTTAGTGTGTAGTGACTCTGCTAATGCTCATGTTAAGTCTTTCAGCATTACCAGTTTAAAAGGGATGTTTCCAGAAGCTAGCACAGACAGCACAGTCAGATTCAGGCGGTTTCTTGCGCTGTTAATATCTGTATTGTACCTTCTCTCCAAAATCAGCCATATTCCTGAATGCTGATTAAACATTATACTATATATGCTTAGAAAATGTTACTTTATTTACATAGTTCATCTAAAAGCTTCAGGGTTACACAGGTTTAAGTGAAACCTTGCATATTAAAATATGTAGAACTCTTTTTGCAACAGCAAAACTTTTCCCAGAAATCAGTTCCTTCTTGTTTGGCATACATTTCATGACTGGTACGTCCCTTTCATTACAAAACTCTTCTTCCTCTACTGAAATCATCAGGAGTCAAGCACTTCATAGAAAGCAATCAGAACTCACAATATCAGGCTTTTAAACAGCCCACTGAAGCTGTTTCAGCCCACTGAAATTTAGACCTGTGGTACATAGATGCAACTCTACTGCTCCTCATTGTGTCAACTTCAAAATAGGTGCTCCAAGTTGCACCAAAACTGATTTTACCCCATATCCTTGAACTTTTCTATCTATTTCCAAAGTTTATACTACCAGCCCATTCTTATCATCTTGGAGTTTCAGCTTGAGTCTGTAAGGAATGGGGAGCTTTTGCTATAAAAGCAGGGAGCTGCTTGATGCAAGAGATTGAACTGGAAGATTATAAAAGTAATGTACTGCATGCCTGCTGAGGAGCTGTAATGTTAACTTGAGAGCTTTAAATCCCTGCTGAGGATAGCTCTAGAATCCCAATTTGTTTATTCTGTCTTTATTTCCTTTATTTCTCACTCCTGGTTTTTGTTCTGTATTTCTTGTCTGCTTACCCCTTCCTCATTAAATTTAAGCCTGTCCATAACATAGCCACTTACATGAACTTTTTCAAGTTCACATAAATATTTCATCTGCAACAAAAACTGGGTTGCTTTTGTTACAAGGTTTACTATAACCATGTTAGTGACTTTAATCTGCCTTGGCAAAAAGCCAGTAATTCATTAGTGAAATATACACAGAGAAATGATTGCTGATAATCTGAGGGGAATTAATATTTGATCTGTTTCACAACTTTGAGATTACCACATAACCTTCATTTTAAAATAAATACATAATAATGGGAAGAAAAGCCCACTCAACAAAACCCCAGAGTGCTATGAGAGGGAAAACATTATGGAAGGTATATAATGTGATAGATCCAGGCCAGTTGGGAACAGCAGAATAGTCCTGTTGGTATCCAGGAAGTGGGCGGGCAAAGCCCGCCCACTGCTAAAAGACCTCCCCCCAGCCTAAGGGGAAGATCCACAGATCTGTGATACCAAATAATTGTGTGGGACAACCAATGAAAAAAACAAGATCGGGGGTGATGTCATAGGGTTTAATGAAGGGAACCTGTTGGGGATACCGTGCAGAGAATCCTGGACAGCACCCACTGCTCCTCGAAGGTGTCAAGGGAGCCAGCAGACGCCACCCAGAGGAACTCTGCCTGGATGCGTGAATGGATGGAGGAGCGGAAATAGGCCCCACAGTAGCAGGAAATCCCGTCAGCCAACCTCCTCTCCCTGGTTTTGTAGATGGCTAGTTTGGCAAGGGCCAAGAGGAGATTGATAAGGAGATCCCACAACTTATGGGGCCACGGATGGGAAGTGCATAGATAAACAGGTGAAGGGAAAAGTGCAACCAAAAATGCAATAAGAGATACAAGAGGAGCTGGAACAGAGGCTGCAACCTGGCGCACTCTAAATAAATGTGCGCCAGGGTCTCCTTCATGCCGCAAAAGGGTCAGGTGTTGGGGACAGGGGTAAACCGCGCCAAGTACACGCCCGTGCTCACAGCCCCATGAAGGAGCTGCCAACTGACATCCCTGGCAGGCCTCGAGAGCAGGGCAGAGTATAAGCTGGCCCACTGGGGCTTCTCAACCTTGAGAGGTGGCAGGAGGTTCCGCCACTTTATATCGGAGCAGGATGCAAGGGTGAGGTAGTGAAGAGCGTGGAGCATGAGCATGTACAGATGTTTCCTTGGCGTGGCCTGGAATGGAATTGGCTGCAGATCGTGCAGCCAGCTCGTGGTGAAAGGGCGGAGAGGTCAATTGGGTCCACAGGGCAGGAGTCTGATAAAAAGGTCCACAGGGCCTGGGATGGAGGGTGGGCAGGGCGTGCCCTCTCGCAGGACCCAGTCGAGGTAGGCCCGAGCAGCGGGCAGTAAAGCGGCCTTCACCTCCTGAAGTACACGCCGTGGAGTATGAGGTCTGGAGAGCCCCATGCGCTGAGCGAGCGTCAGGGGATCCAGCCAGTCTCCCTGGTCGTAGTCCAGGAGGTCTCCGACCCTGGTGACTCCCACCAAGACCAGCCTCTGGCGGACCGCGGGGGACTCCGCCACCTGCACGCGAAGCTGGGGGTCGTGTAGCAGGGACTCCACGAGGAGATCGACCGCCACGGACCTGGTCATTGAAAAGAACTTCCAGGTCCGGAGGAGGTCTTGGTAGAAGACTGGCAGCCTGGAGAGGTCTCGCAGAAGACCTCTCGGATGGAGGCAAAAGAGCTGCTGGTCGTATCAGAGCCCTCGGAAGCGGCGGAGGAAAGCGTGCTCCATGCCAGACTACCTGCACCATACAGGAGCCTCTGCAGGGCCTGGAGGCGGAAGACATGGACCTGAGTGTGTAGGCACTTCAGGCCCTGCCCGCCCTCCTCCAGGGGTAGGTGGAGGCAGAGATCCAGTGCATTCCTGGCCAAAAGAACTCCAGAATTGCTGTCCGGAGGTTGACCAGGAAACTTGGGGCTAGGACTAGGGTGTTGAGCCAGTACCAGAGCATGGACAGGACTAGTAGATTGAGCACCAGTGCCCTCCCTCGAAGGGAGAGGCACCGGAGTAGTCCCGTCCATTTCCAGAGCCGCTCCGTCACCCTGCCCTCTAAACCGTGCCAGTTCTCCGGCGGAGATGGATTCGTGGCAGAAAGGTAAACGTTGAGATAGAGCAGCAGACCCGCAATCCACCGGATGGCCTGAAGCACGAGTGGGAGAGAGCTCGCCGGCCACCCATCCCCGACCACCAGGCCAGAGTTCTTGACCCAGTTGACCTGGGCGGAGGAGATCACCGAGTAGATGGCCTGGCAAGCCTCCACCCGCACCAAGTCGCCCGGGTCCTGGACCACGAGGAGCACATTGTTGGCATACGCCAACAGGAACAGCTGCAGCTCCGGCTCTCAAAGCACCAACCCCGTCAGCCTCCGATGGAGGAGACAAAGGAAAGGCTCAATCGCCAGAGTGTACAGCTGACCCGAGAGGGGACTCTCCTGCAGCACTCCTCGCCCAAAGCTGACGGGCTTGGTCAGGGTCCAGTTGAGCCTGACCAGACATTCCACAGAAGCGTACAGCACCTGGAGAAAACCCACAAACCGGGGTCCGAAGCTGAACGCTTGCAGAGTGCTCAGGAGATACCTGTGGTCCACCCTGTCGAATGCCTTGTCCTGATCCAGGGACAAGAGGGTGAATGACAGACCATCCCTACACCCTAATTCCAGAAGGTCCCAGACCAGATACAGGTTATCAAAAATCGTGCGCTCCAGGACGGCGTAGGTCTGGTCTGGCCAGCATGGACCCTAGCCACATCGAGATGGCCTTCGCAACGATTTTGTAGTCTGTGCTGAGGAGTGAGATGGGACGCCAATTCCGTAAGTCGCGGAGGTCCCCCCTCTTCGGCAATACGGCGAGCATGGCTCACCTGCACGAGAGAGGGAGGACCCCGCTCTGCAAGGACTCGGCCCAGACAGTAACTAGGTCTGGGCCGAGGACGTCCCAGAACACGTGGTAGAACTCCAAGGTCAGCCCGTCCATGCCTGGAGATTTATTGGTGGGCATGCGACGGAGGGCTTCCGAGAACTCAGCCAGAGTGAGAGGCAGCACTAGCCGGTCCCGGTCTCCCGTGCTGACCATCGGGAGTCCGTCCCAGAGCACTCTGCAAGCGTTAGGATCGGTTGGATCCGGGGAGAAAAGAGTTGCATAGAAGGCCCTGGCCCTCCCGCACATCTCCACCGGATCCGTGAGGGGGGTGCCATCCTTCGCCAGGAGGCAGGTGACGTGCTTCTTGGCCCTGCTCCTTTTCTCCAGGGTGTAGAAGAAGCGGGACCCATGATCCATCTCCTGAAGGAGGCAAATGTGGGATCAAACAAAGGCACGACGGGCCCGATGGTCTTCGAGATCCCGGAGTTCCTCCCGCTTCTCCCGGCACGCTCCGCAGAGGGATGGATCCTTGGGGCTGGCGGTCAGACGCCTCTCCAGCTCCAAGACCTCCCCTTCCAACTTCTCTATCACTGCATCCCTCTGTCGGCTTGCGCCTCGGGTGTAGTTGTGGCAGAAGAGCTGGGCGCACACCTTCCCTAGGTCCCACCACCGCCGCGCTGAGGGAAAGGCATTCCTCTGCCTTCGCCAGGCCAGCCAGAACTCCCGGAAGGACACCATGAAGCCTGCATCCTCCAGCAAACTATCATTAAAGTGCCAATAGGCCGGCCCCGGCCTCTCCGCACAGAGAGAGGCCATCACGGTGGCAAGGTGATGATCTGAAAAGGAGGCTGGCCGAACGCTGGAGGAGTGGGCTTGTGAAAGGTGGAGACGTGACAGGTAAATGCAGTCCAGCCGGGAGTGGCGCGACCGATGGGCCTCCACCTGGACGAAGGTGAACGTCGAGACATCATCTGGGTGGTGGTCGCGCCAGACGTCCACCAGGAATTGGCATTCGACGATCTCCAGGAGGATGTCCGCGGTGGCAGCTCACTGCTCAGTCCCCGAGCGGTCTCGTTCCTCGAGGGTGGTGTTAAAGTCCTCGCCCAGGACCAGGCACTCACGAGGATCCAGGGAGCAGAGGAAGGCGGACACCTGCTGATAAAAACGCAATCTCTCTGGGCCCGATGTCAGGGCATAAACGTTGACAAGATTAACCACAAGCCCCTCCATGCGGGCCCGGAGGTGCAGCAGGCGGCCTGGCACAGCCTTGGCGACCCCCAGCACCTCGGTCTGTAGGTTGGGGGAGAACAGGGTCGCCACTCCAGCCGTGCGAACCGAGAGGTGGCTAAAGTAGACCCTATCCCCCAACTCCATCCGCCAGCTAGCTTCAGCGGCCGGATCCTTATGGATCTCCTGCAGGAAAACCAGAGTACCCCCCCTCCCGAAGGAAGGAGAGCACCTTGCTCCTGCGGAGACCCATCCTACAGCCCCGGGTGTTTAACATGGCAAAGATGATCGGTGCCATGAGGGAGACTGGGGGGGATCATTGCTGGCAGACACGCCCAGGGCCTCTGTCAGACCACGCAGCAATCTGTGACCTACCCCTTGGTGAGTAAAGAGTCACGGAAGAGGCGGACCCGCTGGTAGGCCGCGGCGGCCTGCTTCCCGGTCCTCTAACCCTCCCCCATGAGGGCCCTCGCGGCCCGGAGGATCTGATGGAAATCCCCCCACCACTGGAGCACAAGCTGGACCTTGTTATGGGAGCCACGGACGTCCTCAAGGAACTCCCGCAGCTCCTCCCTCAGCTCATGGGGGGGTGGGGTCACTGATCTATGACTTTCCCTCAGTGGGGCTCCCATCACAGCCCTGTGGCCCACCAAGGTGGGCAGGCACGGTACAGACCCCCGACGTGGCATCCGATGGGCTGACACCATGTGCCCTGCCCTGCTCCCCAGTTCAACAGGGGGCGGCAGAAGGAAAACAGCAGCCCCTGATGGGTCGGGACAGGGAATAACTACTAAGGCTGCTACCTGGGGGTATTCCCAGGGGCAGCTCTGGCATCACGGGAGGTGGAGGGGACAAGGATGGCTGGCATCAGGGATAGGGCAGGGGACAGGAGTAGGGGCAGGGCAGGGATCAGGAAGAGAATCGGGGAGGGGGCAGAAGCAGGATCCTGACCCTCAATAGTTGGGCCACTTGAAGGCGGCCCCTCCTGGTCATGCTCAGGGATCTGGGGAGCGGGAAGGGGACCCTCAAAGACGCCAGGCGCAGCCACTATGGCTGGTGTGGCAGCCACGGCATCCGGAGACGGAAGGCTGTCGATGGGGTCTCCACCTGGGAAGGAGGTCGGGTGCTCCACACCCGAGAGGGACACTCCATGGGAATCGAGTCCCTGCAGCAGGGCACCGGCCATTGCCTCAATGGGCTCAGCAGCCGTCAGCGGGGTGCCACCTGCAGCCGGGCTGATGGAAGACCTCAGGGGACCCTCAGAAGTGGGAGCAGAAGCAGCAGTCAGGGAAAGGGAACACAGAGACAGGGGGACCGGGGTGATGTCGCTCAGATTGATGCCCACCGGCAGAGAGTCGTCCTCCCCCTGTGGGACTGGGGTCAGACCCAGGGCCTTGATCTCCTCTTAGATGGAAGGGAGGTCACCATCCACCACCCCAGGGCCCTCCCTGCTAGCACCCAAGGCGATACCCACGTCAGCGCTCGCAGAGACTTCAAGTGGGAAGGGGGTGAGAGAGGCTCCCTTGGGGGCTTTCACGGGGAGGGACCCCGGAGGAGGGGCAGCGTTACCTTCCGGTGCTGCCACAATGTCCCCAGCCAGCACCACAGAACGGGAGTCATCAGGGGGCAAGGCGGAAAGCTCGTGATCGGTGCCCCCCTTCCTGCTCTTCCGGGGGGCCTCCGAATCCGAAGGATGTAAGGAGGCTCGAGCCTTCTGCTTGCCCTGCTTCTCCTGCACTAAGGACCAGCCCTCCATGGCATCATCCGGGGGCAGGCAAACAGACGTCGGGTTGGGGGGCAAGAGCAATGGCTCAGGGACTCGGGGAGGCAGTGGTGGGACAGCAGAAGCGAGGGAGGATTCCCCCTGGGGCGAGCCCTCTCCCACGTCTGGTGGTATCCCCACCGCACCCTCCTCCACATTGGGGGACCGAGAAGGAGGAGGAGGGGCAGCTTCGGGTGCCGGGCAGCCAGGGGTGCCGGTGATGACAGGGCTGGCACCGTGCCGGGGCTCGGGGGTCCAGGACGCTCCACCTTGCTGGGCCAAGGGGCAGTCACTCTGGACATGCCCCATCGCCCAGCAGAGGTAGCACTGGGGCTCCCCTGTTGAATAATGCACCCCGTAGTGGGGTCCCTGGTAGGGGACCAGAAAGGACCCCTCAAGCGCCTCCCTGCCACACGCTGCTGGTGGCAGTTGAAGCTGCACTTGCTGGCAGAACGAGAGGACGTGACGGAGGGGGGGTTCTTGCAGCCCAAGGGGAGAGGGCTGATGATGGAGATGGGGCGCCCCAGGGCAGAAAGGGTGGGCAACAGGGCGGCACTGGGCAGGAAAGGAGGGACAGAGGTCAGGATTAAGCGGACCCCCAGGTCTTCCAACGGCTCCAGGGGGACGAACACGCCCCCCACCGCCAGGCCCATCTCTACCGCCTCCTGGGCGGCAGCCTCCTATGCCAGGAAGAAGACCACCTTCCTGTACATTTTGGAGGCCGCCACGATGGCCATGGGCCCTACCACCCTCGCCAACGCCCACACGTAGGTCTCCACGTGGGGCGAGGCGGACACCAGGAGGCAACGGACGCCGTGCTTCCTGGTCAAGGTGGCAAAGGGACCCCGGCCACTGTAAATGGGAACGGAAGCGGCGGTTGGAGGAGCAGCAGCAGGTGGGGGGGCCGCCACCACCTGGGCGTATGCCCTGGGGGCCGGGGGAGGGACACCCGCAGAGCTGGTGGAGGGAATACCAGGGTTGGGATGCTCCAGCCGGTAGTGGGGCCGCGGCAGCGGGGGCAGTCTCCGCCATGGAGGGCCTGGCCTTTCTAGCGGGGCCCTTACTCTTCTTCCCACCCCGACCCTTCCCACCGGCTGGGGGGGGGCTCCCCCCGAATCGGAAGGGGCAAGGGACGTGGCAGCAGCGGAGGTCTCTCCAGTACTCGCCGCCGCCAGTGCCCTACCAGGGGCGGAGGTAGGTGGATTGGCAGTGGCGGTCGAGGTAGAGGCTTGGGCAGTGGACACAGGGGCAGGTGGAGGAGGGGCAGTGGGAGCATCGCGAGGGGTCTCTCCTGCCGCGTCCCCTGCCATAACGAGAGTGGGGAGGGGGACAAACAGTGAGGGGAGGAGAAGGAGAGGAGGTGACCACCCCTCCCCACTAGGCTGCAGGCAGGGGAGGAGGGCGCCAGAATGGGAAGGCTAAAGGGGCATGGGGAGCAACCAAGGACCTAGGAGTGGGAGGGTTTCAGAGCACCGACGCAGAGGGGAGCTCTAGCTCCTCTAGTTACACTAGGGGATCAGAGGGGACAACGGCAGAGGGGGGTGCAGTGAACAAGGGCAAACTCAAATGGGGGAAGGGCACAAGCACATGGGAGGGGGCATGGGCACATGAGGGGAGGGACCAATCAGGGCTGGGGGAGCACAGGGTGGTGAGAGGGAAAGGGCGAACTGGGAATGGGATAGAGGGACCACAGGGACAGCTGCAGGGCTGGGGCAGAACTATCAGGGCCGCAGACGGAAATAGGTGGGGCGAACAAATGTGGCAAAGGAAAAGGGTCAGTCCAGGGGGAGGGGGGCGGGGGGGCGCTCACAGGCACTTGTGCCAAAAAGTCAATGGTGAGCTGCTGCTGCTGCTGCAGGCCCAAACGATGGAAGCGGGCATGGTGAGCCAGGTGAGCAGCTCAGTCCCAGAGGCAGGAGGACAAAGCAGAAAGAAAACAGCCAGCGGGGGTGGTGGAGGGGACAACAATGGTGGTGGGGGCGAAGGGGATCACGGATGGACCAGGGGCAGGCTCCACGCCACACCCCGGTGTCCCAACAGACACATTCCAAACCCCCACCACAAGAGCACAGTTCGAAAAATACTCAGTACAGAAAAGCCCCCTCCACAGCGTTCTTTGTGCGGTCTCCCAGCAGCGGGCAGTCCTCTTCTTCTTCTCCTCCTTCTCCTTGGGACACCAACAGCTCCCCAGCAACAGCTCGAGCAGCTCCAGGTGGTGGTGGTCTGGTGTCCAGGCAGGAGGGACTCTGCTCAGAAGATGGTGGTGGTGGTGGTGGCGGTGGCATCCTCAGTAACAAGGGCTGGAGCTGGGGTCCCTCACTCCCCTCCTCTGGGGAGCAGGCCAGCAGCCCCACCCCCAAGAGGCTGTAGGTGGAGTAACTGAAGCAACTGAGGAGGGGGGATCTACTACCCAGCTATCAAGTAGATAGCAGAGAAAGGGGATGGGTGGTGGTGTCTAGCCCAGCCAGGGGAGCAGCTGGAGCAGTAACAGCAGCAGCAGCAGCAGTGAGGGCCCAGTGCCCAGCAGCAGCAGCAGCAGCAGCCCTCTCTCTCCCTACCTCCCTCTACAGCAGAGGAATAGAAGGGAGATACACTAGTGGCCACTGGATAAGCAGTTTTCTGTTCCCTCAGTGACCAGAGCAGCTAATGAGAACACCTCGCTCCAATTAACCTGCTAAGAGTCAGGTGAGGCTGTTAAGCAACTGACTCTAATTAAGGCCCCTCTGATGCTATAAAAGGGCACACTCCAGTCAGCCCAAAGGGAGCCAGAGGAGAGGAAGTGCATATGAGGAACTAGGAGCAAGAGGTGCAAGAAGCTGAGAGTGAGTAGGCATAGTGCTGGAGGACTCAGAAGTACAAGCGTTATCAGACATCAAGAGGAAAGTCCAGTGGTGAAGACAAAGAAGGTGTTGGGAGGAGGCCATGGGGAAGTAGCCCAGGGAGTTGTAGCTGTCACGCAACTGTACCAGGAGGCACTCTAGACAGCTGCAGTCCACAGGGCCCTGGGCTGGAACCTGGAGTAGAGGGTGGGCCTGGGTTCCCTGCAAACCTCCCAACTCCTGATCAAACACAGGAGGAATTGACCTGGACTGTGGCTTCTGCCAGAGGGGAAGGTCTCTGGGCTGTTTCCCGATTGACAGGGTGAATCTGTGAGGAGAGCAAATCTGCCAATAAGCGCAGGACCCACCAAGGTAGAGGAGGAACTTTGTCACAATAACCATTAACTAACATATATATAAATCTCATTTTTTTTACCAATTTTTTTTGTGAATTTTCTGATTATTCACAAGCTAATTGAGTCTTTGCTACAGTAACAACTGAAGAGATCTGTTGCAGCAAACAGGAGATTCAAGGTACTTGTTCCGCACTTTGTGTGGAAAAGCGTGTTGTTAATCATTTTCTTAAACAGGGTAAAGAGGTAGAATCATTGTCTTGGGAAACATTCAAAAAAATGAACAAATGGAAAAAATGTTTGAAAATCTTATTTAGTTATTTTTTAAAAAAAGTTTTGAGCAAAAAAATTCCCATGGACGATTTGTCTGGCCAGCCTCTTTATTCTGGCTATGGTAAGAACACAATGATAAATACAACAGCCATCTTGTGAGAAAGCTGCCCTGGGTGTGACTCCTGGATGGAGTGGTGGAAGAAAGATGGTATGGAGTTGCTAAAGTGGCTCTATATCACCTGAGGAATACTTCACCTTGGGAGATCACAGCACAGGACCTTGTCAGGGCTATAGAGCCACCTTAGTGACCCCTCTGCTGCCTGACATCTCAGGTGGTGTAGCTGGAATAAAGAGGCATGGCACTGCTCCCCATTGATTGTAAGTGTCAAACAGCCTGTTGGGGCTGTTATAGAAAACTGCATGAGAAGATTAGCCTGGTTTAAAGCACCTTTGCACCTTTTTTCTCAGCTAGGCCAAGAGCTCCTGCATCACAGGGAAAGGATATTGCCATAATGTTGCAAAATCATGACTTTAGACAGAGACAGAATAAAGCTAAGGGTAAAAAGGGACAGTGCATTTTGACAAATGTCAGGATCACTTCTAATCCCTTAATACAATGCCCCAGGAGGATGCACTTATGCCCATATTACGATAAACTAGTCTGCTTCCATTCACTGACAAAAGCCCCCCCTTTTAGCATTTTTTTTCAACCTTGAGCTCTCTCTAGATGGATTACTGGCACTTATGAGGAAAAAAAACAAAAACAACCCACCTAGGCATAACAGCAGCATGTGTCAGTAACGAGGGAGACTCTGTTCAAGAAGTCTACAATAAGAATGTCTGACAAGCTTATTTCTCACCATCTCCACTTTCCAAACAGCTTGCTTTGCCCTTGAACGTATCTGAAATGGAATTTCTACTCAAATTCATCTCTGAAGGGGATAAACACTTACTGAGCCATTAATGTGTGCTACACTTGTAATGGAAAGCCAAAGGCCAACAACACTGCTCCAGCATTTCCGCTCCACACAAATAATTACTAAGTACAAGACACATTTAAAAGGATCTTGACATTCATTTAAAACTAATAGTGTAATTTAAAAATGATGCACGTGCACAGTAATTGGGAATTTACCAGTGAAAATTCATTCTGGAAAGAAAAAAGCAAGACAAACATATTAGAATATAATATTTAGTATTTTACTTTTAAAGGAATAATCCTATGCATTTTTCTTCCTTTTAATATGGTAACTAGGTTAACAAAGTCAACATATTCAGGGGTACAGTTTAGCATGTATTACATTTGATCCATTGGTTGAAAGACATCTGATGAGCTGGCTTATCAACAGCAAAATTAATTAGGAAGGATGTTTGAAATCAATAGGAGACCACTGTGCTCAATTATGGTTTCCACAGAGTCAGTAGATTGCTCATTTTAATATCTATAGCCTGCACCATAGTAGTGCAATGCTAGTATCCATCCAGTTTAACAGGGAGGAATTTTAAAATGCATACTTTATAGTTGATCCTGGAAGTTGCTAACAAAATATCAAACAATGTTGCTTGTCTGTGGCCTAACACCCTACACAGCATTTAGAAACCAATCTGTGTAAAAATCTGACAGGTGGCAATTCTAGCTAGAGTTTGGCTGCCCCTTTATTAACTTCTTCAACACACACCAATCAACACATTTGCCCCTGGTCACCCATAGTGAACATGTGTAATAGCAATGGTTGGAACAGAATGAAATGTTACACCTCCAGTATCATAGCAGCATCACAAATGTGCCAGGGAGCAGCGTGCATGCCTTGCAAATGGCATTCATCTGACGAAGTGGGTATTCACCCACGAAAGCTCATGCTCCAAAACGTCTGTTAGTCTATAAAGTGCCAAAGGATTCTCTGCTGCTTTTACATCTGTACACAGTATTCGAGATGTGGGCGTACCATGGATTTATATAAGGGCAATAATATATTCTCAGTCTTATTCTCTATCCCCTTTTTAATGATTTCCAACATCCTGTTTGCTTTTTTGACCGCCTCTGCACACTGCATGGACATCTTCAGAGAACTATCCACGGTGACTCCAAGATCTTTTTCCTGACTCGTTGTAGCTAAATTAGCCCCCATCATAGTGTATGTATAGTTGGGGTTATCTTTTCCAATGTGCATTACTTTACATTTATTAGTCATATTAGAGCTGTGAAAGCATGGGGAGGTGAAAAACCACTGCCTGGTGATAAATCACTTTAAAATACAATCAGACATATCACTATGTTTATATTATCTTTAATTTGCTTGATTAAAACTATTCTCTGAAAGACAGGTGTTTTAGCTTTTTGTTTGTTTGTTTTAGTGCACTATTTATTTATTTATTTATGTATTCATTTGTTCTCAAGAAAATTAGGTTTCACTCCTTTTTGGATCAAAAGGAAACAGTCTTTGTCAGTATTCTCCCAGCTTCTAGTAAGTTCAGCACGAAAGATAGCCTTTATAGGGTCTGATCCCATTCCAGTTCAAACTCATGGGAGTCTTTCCATTGAGTTGGACGGGAATTGGATTGGGGCCGTAGTCAGCATGGTCTAATGAATAAATTCTCAACTTCAGGTGTCATGACTACCCTCCCTTTCTTTATAGCTGAATTGTGGAGGAAAGAAAAAAATATGAGAAGTAGTCAACTAGGAAAGTTTGAAAATCATATGTCCTGACCATGGGTATAGGAGCCTAGAATTATGGAGCTTTGATCCAAGGTCTGTCATTAGCTATGCAGACTTGGTGATTTAACAAAGGCAAAAGTGTCTTTCCACCTCTGCTGGTGTTGAGGACGAAAACTTGTCATTCTGGTTGAAAAGGGTGCAAATCCAGGGTTTGAGATATCAGTGGCACTTTTTCTTTACTCACTAGAAGAGCTATATAGAGATTAGAATTCAGAGGGTAAGGGAAAGAGGAAAATGTGGGAGGCTGGGAAGAGTTAGGGGTGATGTCCTTATCTTCCAGAACCTTATGCTGAAATCCATAAGGTTCTTGGGAATTCATGGGTGCTTTCTTTAGTATGAATCCCCTGCCCTGTCCAAGGGTAAGCAACTCCTCTGACCCACCTTTCCCCCAAATACAGATACACGTTTAGGAGTTTCCAGTCTGTTACTGCACTTTTTTCAATGCTTACTGCCCGCAACACACTTTCATGGCCAATAGATGATGCATGAAAATGTGACTGGTAGTGTTATGATCATGGATCTCTTTACTGAATTCACGCAGAAATATGTTTCTGCCTACATTATAACCTAGTGGCTTTATATATATTTAGTCAGACAAGCCTTTTGTCTTTGTAGTTGTAGAATACTTAACTGAGGTAGGGAGAGACAGGGAGACATGACACAAAGATGGTGAGATCTGCACACTGCAGTCATGCTGGACATTAAGATATTTGCACATTAATTTATTTCAATTTAAAATAACTCTGAAGATAGTCATTCTAAGGTCTGGGTGCCCATTACACAAATTAACATATCCAATAACACCATCAGAATTCATTAGAATATAATTGGCTCCCTATCTCACTACAAAACACATGGAAATATAAGCTATCTAGCAAGTAAAATAATAAACACAATAGACTTAAATAAAATAGACTTCTCCAAACCTCTCTTTTCTCAGCAAACCACTCATGAAAAGACAGGCTTTTTACTGTGCCTTGAAAGTTAACAAATATGGCAGACCATGTGGACAATGAGTCCCTAAGTAATATGAAATACCTTTATAGCATAGCAGAACTCCCATTGACTAGAATGGGAGCAGGTCTGGGTCTCATCATGGATGTCCACTGTTTGTTAAATCTCTTCCTGAGGTGTGACATATCCTGTGACAGAATGGAATAAAGAAACAAACACATTATTGTAATTCTTCTTACAGTTATGGTCTTTCAAAATTCTACTGAGGAGGTCCAAAACTGCTATGCCCACATGACATTTTATCACAGGAAGTAAGATAATATCTTCCCCAGTTCACTGGCTTTGGAGCTATATCCAAGCCAAATGTACTGTCCTGGTTTTCAAAACTGCATATACTGCCTCCTTCCTCCACCTCATTGACCAATTATTCACCTGCTCCACCTTCCTATTTACCCATTCCAATAATCTTAGCCTCCTCCCTGCTTCTTCTGAGGTTTCATAGTGACAGATTTGTTCTTTCCCTTGCTCTGCCTCATTTTAAGGAATTTCTTCATTCCTTTCAGTCACTGTGCCACTTGATTTTCCCTTATCTCACCTTATAGCCTTAGGTTAAGTCTGACACTAAATACTACTAACTCTTCACTCTTTTCATTATTGCTTCCTTCAACCTGCACCCCCTGGTCATTGTAACTAGGTTAAAATATTATTTATCTATATTTGTATTACTTTTAAATGTTAGATTTAGGGTTTTTTTTCCCCCAAATACAAATTGTAACATTTTCAGGACAGGGATTGTGCCTATCATATATTTTAAAGCATAATGCACATTTATGAAAATACGTTAATAACAACAACATCTCACTTAATTTCTGCATATCATTTTCTCTTTCTTTCTTTATCCTGTGACAGATTTATGTTTCAAATCTGCCTGGGGCTTTAGATGATCAGGCTGAGGCCACAGGGTCTTTAGGGGAGGTGATGAAGGAGCACACCAAATGATTAAGTTTTTAAAGCTTTATTAACCAAATAACAGTGGTGAGTGCTGGGCACACCCCATGTCACTCAGAGGGAGGAAGAAAGCATTAGTGCCCAAGCCCTAACCCACTTTCATTCTTACACACGCACAAATCAAGGCTGGCCAAGCCTGAGTGTAATGTAAGAAGAAGAGGGGGAAGGATAGATGAGAGTTTTGCCCTGTGCACAGGTTGTCTAGGGTCTGCTGTAAATCTCCAACTTGCTCCAGCCCTCGGGTTCTTCCGGGGGCGTTTTCATCCAGGGACCCTCATTCCCTGTGCTCTCTGTACCAGTCTGAAGTGGTCTTCCACGGCTCCCTTAGCTTCCCCAAAACACACTGGTTTCAGGGTTGCGAGACTGTTGTGTTCCAACTCACTGACCTTCACAGTCTTACTAGTTTTGCAACCCCTTCAATTCTGTCTGGCTCAGTTCTCATTTCTCATGGCTGGCTGGGGTTTAGCTACAGGCTTCCAACTGTTTGGCAGCAGAGAGCCTGTTTGTATGCGCTGGCCTTGGGCTGCGGTTTCATTCCTTATCTTTGGGCCTAGCTGGATTGTCGAGTTAACCCATTCCTTTCTCCCTTCCTCTCCCTTTGTCCTCTTGTAACATGCAAAGGAATCTTTCACTGCACACTCACACCTTCAACCCTTCCCAAGATCCTTTCCAATGCATATAAAAGTGTTAGCAATATACAGCGATGGTGCTTACCCAGGGAACCCCTTGTGTGTGGGGGGGATATTGTGACAATTCAATGGAGTAAAAGATAATCATTCTTCTATCTTTCATTAAATAGTTTTGTGATTGAATTAATAAAAAAGTGTAAAAATAAATTGAATTATGTTCCAAACACAAACCACCTTGTGGCCCCTATACCTTAACCTACTCTTATTGCAACAGTGTGCAAGTAGTTTCAGCTGTGCAGAATGACTCATTTCAGATTGTAAGCCAGTCTCTCATCTGCTCTGAGGTCAGTGTTGCTGAGATCCAAACACTAAAGCCTCATCAAATATTAAAATCATGTCTCAAGTGGGAACTGAAATACAGGGCAGAGAGGGTCAGTGAAGTAGAGAGTATGGTTCACTGAATTGCTGTGCTAGCTTCATCGGAAAAGAAGAGTTTGCAAATGTAGCAAGAAAATCATTAATTTCCATTTAAAATATTTAGTAGTCCTTACGGGGATATGAGATTGACTGGGAAGATGTAGTAGCCCTGAAGTTTCCTCTGTGTTGAGTTAGATTTATTTTGAACCTTGACTGCTAAAAATCCACACTGATGGGGAAAATACAGTGAGAGGAAACATGTTGGTGTTCCAGAGAAACATTATACATCACATACCTCCTGGGGATTAAGCATTATATTTTCTTCAGAGGTTAAGCCATAAACACCTTCGGCCCAAAATAGGATTTCTCTTATTTACTTATTTTTCTGTTCAGTAGCACTATTGCATTACCAATTTTACATAACGGTGTTAACAATTACACCTGTGTGCTGAAATGAAATCAATATGTAACTAATTGCTAAAACTTCTCATTCACCTCTAGGTTAATGCTTTTTTTTAACTGAAAAATGTTGATTTTTTTCTTAAATTGATACAAAAATAGTTATTGTCACACTGTCTGGAGACATATGAATGCCCACATCAAGGCAGTCTGTCAGAAAACAGGACAGACACCCCAAAGTGGTGGTGTGTTCCATAAGTTCACCAAACCGGTAACAAATGTGAACTCTTGGATATCTCTACAAGTCTTATCATGGAGACAGACAGTCACCTTAAACTCTTCAATCGATCTTTCCACCCAGACTGAACTTTGTGATAAAAAATCACTTCATCCAAAACTAACAACACATCAGGTTGTTCCCAGTCCCAAGACACCAGACACTTACCCCAGATCAATTGGTACTCCAGATCTTACACCAAAGACAATACTGGTAGCCAATTCTGTAGTAAACTCCCTAAAGGTTTATTAGCTAAAAAGAGAAAATGAGTTATTGAGAGGTTAAAGCAGGTGAAATATATCTACAGGTGTGTCACAGTCTCTAGTGCCAAATGGTGGCAGTGATGTAATGAACTGCCACTTTCCCATGTCTTTTCAGTGTACCCAGATTCTCTGTTTGCATCTGGTATACTTCCCTGTAAGAGTCCAAACTCTCTGGAGATGAAGGATCTTTCTTTGAATCCATATTTGAATCCACAGAAATCCAACTGGCTGTGTCTCTACCCACATGGACTTTTCCTTTGATGACAGCGAGTGAGGAATGCACTTTAAGTCTTTGACCTCTAGTCATCACAGACAATGGTCACTTGCTTTGAAATTAGCAGTTTTCTGTTTAAGTCCTTCACTAGAATTCCACAAGGCTTCTTTGATGGGTTATTTAGTCAGAGAGGTATACACAATATAAATGTTTGCTGTTGCATTATAACAGGATACAGATAAGTGAAAACAATGCAAGTAATGCCCCATTAGTTTTATGAAGTCTAAACACCAAATATACTCTTCTATCTTCAACAATCTCTTTGATCTATACTAATACACAAGTGAATTGGCCTGATTACACTCTGGCATGACCTGGTCTGCCAGTGTCACAGTTACTTAGTAAACTAATAAATGTACAAAGCATATGTGAAAAATAAACTTTGTTTTTTGAGCATTATATAATTGGAAGTGGGGAAGAGACTTGAATAATTTGCTACTCGTGTGTGCTTTTTGTATTATATTTGTTTTCTTTTTTCTGTACAGCAAATAATTTGTATACTTTATTTTGTGCACCTAGATTTTCTGACCCATGGTACTCAATAAAAGAACTGAATAAACACTGAAAGAATGTGGTATTCTCTATTAGTTATCATGGCATACGTAGCAGGGTGGTTACTCGGCTCCTGTCCTTCGGGGCTTAAAACAGCCCTGGGGGAAGGTTGTGGCTGGGAACTGCTAAGCTGGGCTGATTGGGAAGTGGCTGCAGCTGGGCCACGCCCCAATTAGGCCACAGCAGGCCTATATAAAGAGGCTGGGAGCTAGGCACAGTCTCTCCCTGTTTGTAGAGGGAGATGGGCCTGGCTGCAGAGGGCTAGAGACAGGATACCTGAGTGAAGCAAGGCTGGGGAGCTCCAACCTGGAAAGCCCCAAGTTGTGGCCTAGCATAAGGCCAACATATACTGGGGGTTGCAGAGGGCAGCCCAGGGGTAGGCAATGGCAGCAGGTCCAAACCCAACCTTGCCAATGATGAGTAGGCTGATACTGCAGCCTGTCCCAGGGCACAGGGGCTAGACAATGGCTGGCAGTAGTTGTATACTGAGGTGAGGTGGGAATAGTGGGTGGGAGTTCTCTGGGAAGGGGAGACCCTAGGACTGGGGGGTTACTGCCAGAGGGCAGCACCCCAGACAGTAGGGCATCAGGTCTGGGAGGGATACAGAGGCTAGAGGACAGGTGGATCACTGGCCTGCAGAGGGTGCTCCAGAGCTGGAACGAGCTAATTCCTGGAAGTCACCATCAGGAGGCGCCTCAGGGGGTGAGTCCACTCCTCTACACTTATCAAGGCATAGTATTAGATACAGAACATTTAATATATCTGTTGACTATAGTCTATTTTTCTTGCACACTAAATGGACAGCTGATTTGAAAAAAGGGCAAATTTTCATGAAGACTTTTACCCACACAATTTCCATTTTTCAGTCAGCTCTCCCAATTATCATGCAAGAAAAAGCTTTCTTTTCTCATCCATGTTTAAAAAAATTCAAGCAGCTCTATAGCTGGTCAAAACCTGAGGTTACATTTTCAAAATTAACAACCTGCAAAAAATATCAAGCTACTTTTTGGTCAAAGTTTGAAATGTTGCCACAAAATTAATCAAAAAAACTAAAATTGGAAGAAGAAAAACAAACAGCTCTATCAAGCATAGAGCTGGGCCTAGAGATTTTAAAAGGTTATGAAGGATGGCGTTCACCTAGACACACAGTTGCTGAGGAAGGGAAATTCCTCGCATTACATAAGCCTTTCCTTTATGTTGTTTGCCTTGTTGTTTATCATGTGGCGTCATAGTACTCGTATTACCTCTATTTCAACTTCTTTATAAATACAACTGAAAAGGACCCCGAACATGGTGACAGAGAAAGGACTGTTATACTCTAGGGCACTTTCTTAATACTATTTACCATATATATTACACACTGGAAATTTGCAGACTTCTGGTTTCTTTGTGTTTTGTACACTAACTGTAAAAAGAGAGATAAGAGCAGATGTCTGTGTGCTATCCCCTGCCTTCAAAGCAGATTGAATCTTTCATTATCACCATTTACAGGTTACTGTGTTCAGGCAGTTCCTATATGATTTCCTCAACCACATTGCAAACTATGCTTTATCACAGATTTGTGTGGGTGGAAATGTAATTAAATAAATCTTGATACTTGCCCCCTTCTATTTTATCAATATAAAATTTTATTAAAAGAATGGTAAAATAGGACTCAGTATAATCTTCTGATGATCATAAAACCACCCCACACAACTTGTTAATTATAATTCACAGCTGTCCCACTTGCTATCTTTACTGCAGTTCAACTTTATTTAGTTGCTAATTCAAGTATACTTCCTCAAACAGAAAAATAAAAAAACCCACAAGGCCTGATCCTGCAAATGCTAGCACATGTATTTACCTTTAGGCACTGTAAGTTGCCCTGTTGAAATCAGTGGAGTTAGTTTTCAACTATGTACACTTTTTTCATGGAAAGTATCATTTTTCCATTAATGTTTTTGATATCTTTGTCAGAAATCCAAAAATACAAATTAAACATGCATTATAATAGCCTGGTAGCAAGAATTACATAGCAAGCCAGGCTGAAAAACTCTGTTCTAAGATCAAAGCCCATCAGAGATCTAATTATTGAACATCATAATGGAGTTTGGCATGAGTTTTATAGGAATAAAATAAATGAATTTTCTGGGAATTGCATGTCAAGTGACCTAAGTGGTTTTTGTTTGGGTGATTTTGGTCTTTTGCTTTTGGGTAATTTTTTTCATCTTTTACATCTTTAGTTTTTCAATGAAAAAATCAAAATTTTCAGGGACCAAAAACCACTTTCTGACCACCTTTAGTTGCCAAGGTTTAATAAACTACATGTACATACACATGTATTATTATGGAACAATAGGGAAAGTCAAGTGAGTGTTGCTGCATAGAGAAGGTGCTTGAGCTGTTGAAGATGAAAAAAAGCAACGTGGAACTTAGTACAATCTGTCTACTGGTTAGAGCAAGCATCTGTGATCAGAATTTCTGGTTTCAAATTCCTTCTCTGCCACAGAAAGTCTGTATGACAACACATTTAGCCTCTTAGTGTCTCAGCTTACCCATATGTAAAAAAGGGTGGTAATAACTCTCTCCTTCACAAAGATGTTGCAAGTCTTAATTACTTTTGGTAAAACATTCTGAAATCTTGAGAGGAAAATTACTATAGAAGTACAAACTCTTATTATTATAGTTATGCAATGGTAAGTCTTGAGGTTACTCATTACGGATTTGATTTTCTATTTTAGGTTTTTCTCAGAAACCCACACTTTAGTGTTGGGATGTGTCCATTAGGGATCTTCATGTCTAAAATTTTATAGATTTCTGTGCCATGGAAAATCACTGATGTGACTATGATCTTCACTAGCAATTCAGAAGCTTTGGAGAATAGATATTCAGGGAAGTGGGTTAACAGGATTGTTGGATCTTGACACCTCAATTCAAATACTGATTAGGTCACAGTGGAAATTAGCTTGATGGTTTTATCTTAGGATCCCATGGACATTTGTCACAAAAATACTAGGCAATTTGACAAACTCAAGGCTTCAGTAGAGACTATGGTTGTAGATATATGCCTACATTTTCATAGTCTGAACTGCCAGCTGCTGCATTTTCAATCACTCACCCTGACAGCACAGAACGACTTCTTGGCTGGCTTCTAGTGGATTTAAAGCCACTAAGTGAGAATAGGTGCAGTGACAGATGGGCTCAGAGTACCTATCCTGCTGAACTAACTGTCACAGTGTTCAGGAAGAAAAGATTTTAGCAAATAAAGGTCAGTGTCTTAAGGAATTATCTATCACAGTTTGGGCTGACTTTTTTTAGAAGGTTTATTCTGCCATATGTATAGTTGCATTATCAAGAATAAACAAAGTATGTAGTGGCTTAGTAGGGGTTTTCTAATAATATGTGGCTCAGCAAACCTCTCATATAAATGATGGTCAATATATTCACCTCTAGAATAGGTATTATGCCACTGAGACACCTGCAATACTTTCAATGGCATAATACCTATTCTAGTGGTGAATATATTTTATACTATGTATCGTACATTGAGAATGACTTAAAATTTACATGACACAGCATCTGCACTATGCGTTGTTCTACACAGTTCTCTATTACTATGTTAGTTGCTCTTCTTTATAAGCACCAAAGTCCCTCCAGTTGTGTTTAACATTGTAATTGCTCTTAGCTGTACCTTTTTTGACCCATCTTTAGGGAATAAAAACACTTAGCTCTTCTATAGCATTTTTCATCAGCAGATCTCAACATGAAGGTAAGTATCATTATCCAGCTGGGGAAAATGAGGGTCTGACAGAAAACT
The DNA here is from genome assembly GCF_003597395.2 of Chelonoidis abingdonii. Lineage (NCBI taxonomy): Eukaryota > Metazoa > Chordata > Testudines > Testudinidae > Chelonoidis > Chelonoidis abingdonii. The sequence goes on along the minus strand of NC_133774.1, from coordinate 56,824,006 downwards.
TACTGAGGAAAAATCCTCTTATTATGAAATAGACTGACACTAAACATGGTGATGTTAAATCAAATGTTTATCCCTGCTTCCCAGCTGTGCAAATGCCATTTTTTTTAAAGTGTACCAGGTCTCTGCTCTTCAAGATATATATATATTTTAATTTTCCCACTCAAGCCACCAGATATGCAGTGGGGAACCATATCATCTACGTTCCCTGAACATGATCAGTAGAGCTCACTGACATAAGGAGAATGTGGGTCAAATTTGCAAGTCCTAAGGGGAGGTTTTGGACCCTAGTTATTTTCATCATATAGGCACAGCTCCTCAAAGGTAGGTAGGTGTGTGGTGGGGCGGTTACCTCGCTCTGGCCCTGAAGGCCCTGCGAGAGGGCTGTGGAGGGGAACCAGTAAGCCTGGGCTGATTGGGGAAGCAGCTGCAGCTGGGCCACACCCCAATCAGGCCACAGCTGGCCCTCTAAAGGGGTGGCTAGGCTAGAGTTCAGAGAGTCTCTCTCTCTCTCTCTCTCTCTGTTGATGCTGAGAGAGATGAGCAGGGTACTTAAACTGGAGCAGGGCTGGGGAAAGGCTAGTTAATTCCCTGGATGACCAGTAGGAGTTGCTGCTGGGTGAGTCATCGCCCTGTTACAAGGTGCCATATTCATTTTCAGTATGCAGGGGTTGAGTCTTGGTATGAGAGAGAAAGGAAGTGGTAGGCCACTGCTCAAGTCCAGTACTAAATGCTGCAAAACCCTGGGACCATAAACCATGATTATGCTGCAAAAATAGTGTGTTTCCTCATGTAGGTCAGTGAAGTCTTGGCAGCCTGTGAACTGAACACTATGAATAGTGGAAGACTACAATGCTACACAGATGAACAATCTTCCTGTGCTGGGAATCTCTAACCAACAACAAGATTAGTAATCCAGTCATATTAGTATAACGGCCCAGAAGTATGCTCTTGGGCCACTAGCTAAGGTAGCTCATATTCCCATAGCCCACATCACTGGTATTCTTACAGCGCCCTGATATAGTTTTACAGGCGAGTCACATCGTACATGCATTTAAAGTACATGAATTCAACTATACGCACCTGGCAAAACAAAAAGAAAAACAAGATACCTGTAAATAGTGCGGGTGATTTCACACAATGAGCGTATGCCCTGGTGTGAGCGTGAGATGGGAGATGTGAATCTGCTGTTCCCTCAGTCGGTCTTAGTTCCCACGTGCCTCTCACAGTGTGAGTATTTCACCGCGCTGAGTGTGATTCTAGTGTTTAAGGATACACATTTTTCATGCAACATGGCCCCTAAACACAAACCAACTACTTCATCTGGTGCTCAGCTGAAGAAACAGCGAGCTGTTCCAGTGCTGGAGGAAAAACTGGCTGTCTTGGACTTATTGAGAAACGGTACTTTGGTCTCCAATGTGGCGCATAAATATGGCCGCAACGAATCTAGCATCTGTGCCATCAAGATTCGAGAGAGAAATTCATCAAGTTGTGGCATCAAGTGCTCCAATAACTGCTAAGGTGGTGAGCCAGGTGCATGATAAGACTTTAGTGAAGACTGAAAAGGCATTAAACTTATGGCTGGAAGACATGAATCGTAAACGTGTGCCTGTTGATGGCAACATATTGTGAGAAAAGAGTCTTAGCCTCTATGCGCTGTTCGAACCTCCTGCTGAAGAGGGACAGCCTTCTGATGAGAAGGAATTCAAAGCTATCCAGGGTTGGGAATTTTAGGAACCCCTTCAACCTCAAAAACATGCAGACTACTGGTGAAGCTGCGTCTGCCAATGAAGAGGCAGTAAAAACCTACCCCAAACAATTAAAGAATCATAGAAGAAAAGTGCTATCTTCCAGAACATGTTTTAATGCTGATGAGACTGGGCTTTTCTGGAAAAAAAATGCCCAACCCCACTTACATTTCAAAATCAGAAAGACAAGCGCCTGGCTTCAAAGCAGCTAAAGATCATGTGACTGTGTTGCTTTGTGACAATGTGGCTGGATATTTAATAAAGCTGGCTTGCTCTACAGGGCTGCAAATCCCTGTGCACTAAAAGGCAAGAACAAAAATCTCCTGCCTGTGTTCTGGCAATCAAATAAAAAGGCTTGGGTGACAGCAGCATTATTTCTGGATTGGTTCCACAAGTGTTTCATTCCAGAGGTCAGGTGGTACCTCGAAGAGAAAGGACTTGACTTTAAAGTGTTGCTGATTGTAGACAATGCTCCTGGCCACCCTCCGGCACTTTGATTTGCACATAAAGACGTTGAAGTCATCTTTCTCCCCCCAATACTACCTCCATCCTCTCAACCAAGGCGTGATTCACTGTTTCAAAGCCATGTACACGAGGCTTACTTTCTCATAGATACATAGCACTATGGATGCTGATCCAACACTCCATCACATTAAGATTGGGAAGTCCTTCAACATTGCCGATTGCATCCATTGCTTGTTTAATATAAGTGATGCAATCAAGCCTGAAACAGTCAATGCATGTTGGTGAAACCTATGGAAAGAATGTGTGAATGATTTTAAGGGTTTCCTGACCGTTGACAAAGAAGTGAAATGCATTGTTTAGGTGACCAGGCAAGTGGGAGGTGATGGCTTCATCAACATCCTTGAGGAAGAAATTGAAGAACTTAATTGAGAACCATAGAGAAACATAGACTAACGAAGAGTTAGAAGAACTGATAAAATCGTCTACAGAAGACGAAGATGACGATGACGAAGAGGAAGAGCAGGCAAGTTGGAATCTTCATAAATTTGCTGAAATGTTCCAAGCAGCAAAACACTTGAATGATTTGATTTCTGAATACGATCCCTCTATGGAACACAGTCTCAAAATCACACATAGTATTATAGATGATTTGAAACCTTATCAAGAAATGTTTGAGCTGCTCAAGAGATAACAGCAACAGTTGACTATCACCATGTTTTTCAAGGAAAAACAGCCAGCAACAGATGAACCTATGCAATCAACTTCTCAAGTTTAACCAGAGCCAACCACTTCATCTACGAATCGCTCTCCATCACCCAAGTGCTCCATCACCTCCGTTTTCTGGATTGACGTCAAGCCTTGATGACCCCCTGTAATTATGCCTGTGATTAAAAATATTTTGCATATGTACTGTATTATACTGTACATTACTGTATACATTATACATATTACTGTACAGGGTTGTATACACAAAACCATGTACAGTATACTGTACTTCATGGGCGATTTAAGGGATTTTCCAAGGGTAATTTTGACTAAAGTGATTTTAGCCTTAAGCACTGACTTTAGAACCTAACCCCCACGTAAGGTGCGACTCCACTGTATTCCTAAATACTCCCTGGCTAGAACTAGAAATCACTTTGTTTTCTTGATTTTTAGCTGGATCCAATAAAAGCAGTGTCCAGCTTTCATACTACAGAAGCCCAAGCAAACCTCACAAGTGTTTTGTTTCCTTGAGGGAAGAGGGATGTCACGCTGAAACAAAAGGAATTTTTATTGAATCTGTCCCTCGGGGGTTTTTTTTGTGAGGGATGTAATAAAGCCACAAATTGAAGCTAAAACTACAGCAGCTGACGGTTTTTCAAACCATATTCATGATGACATTTGAAAATGTTTTTTCCCAGCAAAACAGCTTCACATACTGCAAAGTCATCAGTACTACATTACACCAACCAGCTATGACTATTGTATAAAGGCAATTAACATAGCAAGGATTAGGCAGGTACTCTTCTTATTATTTTTTAAGTAAAATTAAAACATTCAATGAAGCCATTCCAACTTACAGCTGCTGAGGCTCTGGCCCTATGGCTTAAATTGAAGTTAATGGGGTTGTACAAGTATAAATGAGGGTAGAATATGACCCCAAATATTTGAGCAACTGTATGATGTGAGGGGTTTTATTGGTCCCACACTGGCAAAGAGGGGTTCAAAAGGGCCTGCAGACTCAATCAGTCCCACACTTCTATACCTGTAGTCGAAATCAGGTATGGTGAAGGGGATTAAAATGAAAAGACCTAGGATAGTTAGGGGATAGCCAGGAAGGAAAGCAGAGCTCTGCTTGTCCATCTCTGAGAGGAGTCTGGATGAGAAGGCTTGCCAGTTGGATGATCTTCCTAGTGGATGGGATGACTGGGCCCTGAGACTTATCAAAGGCCTGGTTGTTTGAAGACAGGCCCTGAATAGATATGTGAGGTCCTACTGAAGACTTGTTGATGACCCTATTTTGAATTCTTTATTTTCTTTTAGTTTTATATTTTTGGAGGGGTGAGACTGAACAGTGTTTTAGGCGAAGGGCTAAAGCACCACTGGACTTTGAGTGGTGGCAGCTAACCACTGGAGACCCTGAGGTAGCGTGAGTAGTGCCCTGATGGGCCATGAATAAGAGCTGTGGAGGCCAATCTGGTCAGGGTAGTAATGAGACCAATAGTCTGGGCTTCTGTGTGTAAACAGTGAGGCTTGATCCTGGAAATAATTCTTGTGGATGAATACCAGCTGAAGTAAATGGGGTTGTATGCAGGCACAGGGCACAACTTATTTTCAGGTCATGGACTAACTAGTGAAAAATTATAATCATCTTGAATATTTTTTCAAAATATTTGCCTTACATTAATACCACAGTGGCACACATAGACCCCAGCTAACAACAGAGCCCAGTTGTGGTAGGCACTGTACAAACATAATAAATGACAGTCCCTCGTCCAAAGAGCTTACAGTCTAAATACAGAAGGCAGACAAAGAATAGGAGATGAAATGGACACAGAGGTGATGCGGCTTGCACAAGGTCACGCAGCATGTTGCTGGCAGAGCTGGGAATACAAGTCTGTTGCCCAGTACTACACAGAGACATTGTTTTTATTCTTAAAAAAAATCTATCTAGATAGATATATACTATATCCTTTTGAAAACGTAGCTAAAAAGATAGATGTAAACACTACACTGATCACTGGAGTTTTTCAACAAAGCCTTACATTTTGCTACATCAGGCTTAAATTTTAATTAACTGCTTGTCATTTTGCACAAGACTTTATGGACCAGAAAAAGCAACAGAATCTGTTAACCAATAATTTATATGACAAATACTGTTTTGATAATACTACTTTTTAGATTAGTTAGTGTTATTCCCATCTGCCAAAGGAGTCTTTTCACGCTGGGGTCTCACATAGTGATTCTCTGAGTAACCAGTTCAGATCCATGACGCCAGTTTGTTACATGCCAGTCCTAAACTGACTTCAAGACAATGAAAGCTGAACTTCTCAGTTCCTATCTCCCACTATTTCAATGAAAAGACAAGATTTCCAAGTAGAGATGGTAATAACTGAACTTGATGGTGAAAAGGTAGGCTGTTCTTTGAGCTAAAATAATTCCATCGTTGTGTGAAATTCCATAGCAATATGTAATATTAAACTGAAAAAAGTTTAGCTCAAGTAGCGGGAAAGGGGAAGGAATTGAAAGTAAAAGTATAAATCTTTTTCTTTAAGGATGTGTTGGTTTGTGTTGGAGTTAATCACTAACCTCCAGATTTGCCCTCAGTTACACTCATAAAATCCCATTGGCATCATAGATGTTGATATCATCCAAACTGGAACTAGCAAATACTCTTTCTGGTTTAGAATCCAACACTGGACCTCAGCCATTGGGCTGGGTTAGACCGGAGGTTTGAAACTAAGTTCTCCCTGCCCTAAATTCAACAGTGTATATGTATGAGGTTCCACATTTGAACCATTTCTATTGCTAAATATTATCTTACTATTATGTAAAACAATAAAAAAGAATCATTTGTAAATCTCTACTTTTACATGTAACAATGAATTTAGCAAAACTAACATTTCTTATTTCACCTATCCCTAACTTATGCAAAAGGAAACAGTATGTGATTATTTGCAGGGATGATTGCAAGAGTAAAATAAGAGACATAAGGGGAAATGGCTCTTGTATTCTTTTTTAAGGAATCAAAAAAGTAATTCTGTATTTGTAAAGTACTGTACTGACTTATTTTAAGTGTGTATGCTGCAGCAAGGATAGGAAAGTATAATCAAATTAAAGCATGGAATGTAATAGGCTGAGTGAAAATATGTCCAGTAGGAAAAAACGTGGTAGCAGAACTTCTAGGAGTTAATTATACTGTCCTGGCTAATTGTCTATTAAGGTTTTGTTGGAGAAACAACTGAATTAAGCATTGTCCAGGTAAGCTACAACTTACGGCAAAATCCTGACCTCACTGAACTCAATGGCAAAACTCCTATTGACTTCAACAGGGCCAAAACTTCATCCTTATTGTTTTAAATATGTCCTTAGGGCTACCCATATAGCCACAGGTATTTAGCTAGTCCATTCCACTAATGTCCCATCAAAAGATTCATTATCTAAAAAGAGAGAGAATTGGATAATTGTAAAAGACCATCTGATTCAAGGCTCCTTTGTGGTAACATGCCAAAAGTAAGAAGATTCACTACTCTCTAGGAAACATGGTAAATATGTTACTAGGTATAGAACTTAAGAAATCAATTGGTATGTCTCATTAAATTTGTTTGCTAAACACCTAATTTATAGTAAATAATGTAGGCTGAGATTTCTAAACCTGTCCACTAATTTTAATATTTGGGGGTGATATCCTGGTGCCATTGAAGTCTATTGACATTTATATGAGTGTTTGATATATTAAAATAAAAGGACTGTACATATAGAAACCACAGAAGATTTCTACCCATTTGAAAGTTCCTTTGCAGTATCTGCTATGGTAGAAATGGTCACTAGAATATTTGGTATTGGAACACATTATAAATAATACATTGTGAAATTTACTTTGTCATAAGTAGATAGGTAAGGTAAGGGTTAAGTTTCTTTTACCTGGAAAGGGTAACCAAACACCTGACCAGAGGACCAATCAGAGAACTG
>NC_133774.1:56808934-56816250 GCF_003597395.2 Chelonoidis abingdonii | reverse complement strand
GGGTTGGGGACACCAGAGAGAGGAAAGGGGGGATCAGGCCCCATCAATTCCTGATCTGGTGGCAGCGAGAATATCCAAGCTGGTAGTGAGCTTGGGGGAGTTTCAGGTAAGCCCCCAGATTTTGGACGCTAAAGTCCAGGTTTGGGACAGGTCCAGATTGTGGACGCTAAAGTTCAGGTCTGGGACTGGAGGCTATTACCACATACTTAAAAGTAAGTTCCAGGACTAATACAAACATGTAAAAGAAAACATTAGAAAATCTTGAAGTATGAATATATAATTCTCACATGCTTAGGAATATGAGCTTTAGGAATTGAAGCTTAGTTGAGATAAGAAGATATAAAATTGGTTTAAGATCAAAGTTTAGTTGAAATAATACAAAATGCATTTCTGTATTCTTATGAATTAAACATTACATGCAATTCTTTATTTTGAGAGAGTGTTGTAATTTGGGAAAATATGAAATCTAATTAACTTAATGTCCTCCTGCAGTTTGTTTGGGGGATTTAATTTACATGACTTAACAATGCACACATGCAAAAGTACTGTTCTTCTGTCGGAATCCAGAATGAGAGCTAAAGGATAAGGACCAAATTGTATAAACCTTACTCATTCAATTAGTTCTACTGGCTTCAAACAAGTAAGTGCTCACCAGTGTAAGGGTTCCACATCTAGCTTAAGCCTCAATCCTGAGTTGCCCTTTACAGTGGTGAACCCCTGAGTCGATTATTGAACCCTACTGACTTCAGTGCAGTGGTCCACCTGGCTGAAAGACCATGCATAATCAGGGGTAATGTCTGTGTATCCCTCAGAACCCTGATCTTGTGTGAAGAAAATAGGAGTGAAGAAGAAAGTGGAAGCCCATCAAATAGGCAGAAGCTGGGAGCAAAAGAGTTTGCAACTTTGAAAGAGGAACTGATTCTCAAAAGATGTGTGCATAAGCCACATCTCTAAAGGTGTCTTGAAATTCTTGCAGTATCATCTTTGTTATAAGCACACATAGTAATACTTAACAAAATGCCTCTTAAGAAAGTTTATGCTAGTAGTAGTTTGGTACTTCCAACCCAGGCCAAAATCAAAGAATGAAGTGGCGAGGTCTTTCAAAAGTTTTCACCTAACTAAATTTTTTCCTCTAACTTCTACAGTTCAGACTAGATTCCAGCCTGTGGAAAACACTGTCTTTACTGCTTTTCATACAAACTGGTTTGTACTTCTCTGTCACAAACATCCCAGTTTATTATTGATCTATAATGCCAGTTCTTAATATGTGATAAGATATCTAACCTAATGTGACTGCATTTAATAAACCTTCATGGAGAACATCTACAGATTTAATTCAAAATCTTTAATGTTTTTATGTGGTCCTCCACTTCAACTGATTTTTCCATGTCATAGTCACTATTTAGAACAAGATGTTGACTTTTCCCTCTGGATGAAATCCAGACTGACATTTTCTTATGAACGTCTGTTTCTGAACAGTCAGTTTTCTGACTTGAAAAGTGCTTTTGTCTGTTTTTTTTTGTTAAGGCTTTATGTAACTGGAAACTGGTTGTAGTTCAGACTTCTGTGGACAATGACAAATTTTCTTGAAACACTTAGACAATATTTTCTTTGTGTGGAATAAATATAGTTTTTAAATAAAATGCAATTAGTGCTTAAAAGGTATGCAGTGTGGGTGAGTTTGAGTCCTGTTATATTGTTTCCACTCTTCAATTCAAGCACTTCTCTTGATCAGTGACAGATCTTCTATTCCTATCATTGGGAAAACCATAAGTGCTATTAAGGTAATATTATAATAATACCAATAATTTAATAGTATCACATTAGAGTATTGGTGTCAGACATACCAGACACATTGAAATTTTAAGGCTATATTCTATAAAGGAAGAAACAGAAGAAGAGTGGGGGAAAGGAATACACATAACATGTAAACAAAATTGTTTGGGTGATTGGCAAGTTTTGTTTTCTTCCATTTATGATATTGTGATATTTCAAACCCCACATCACCCAAGAAGGGGTTATTGAAAGCCTGTGGCCTCAATCAGCCCTGCTCTGCTCCCCTGCAAGAACTGTCAAGCCTGGAGGAAGAAGGGAAAAACACAGCAATGGCTGGCTGGGAGAGGGAATGGACCTCCTATGCTAGCTCCTTGAAGAGAGCCTGGCTGGGGCTAAGGCCCTTCAGGCAGTTTCTGGAAAGGCCTGGCTAATTTGTTACAGGACTCCTTGTGATCCAGACACATGTTATGGAGAGCACAGGCAGTAATCTCCTCCCCTGAAGAAAGGGGAGGACCGAATAACCTGCACCTTCAAATACCCCAAGGCTAAAGATGTGAGTTGGTAACTTCATAACAGGGACCTGTCATAAGGATGACTGGGAACCAGCACCAGCAGGCAGCACAACAAGTAGCTTCTGCAACAGATGGACATCAGATAGCTGGTCCATCATTTAGTCATACAACAGGAACAGCAGCTACAACTGGTTCAGCAAATTGTGGCCCAGCATCTGGGACCCACTTCACCCTCATTTCTAGAAACTGTGGGCCCAGCACAAATGATAGCATCTGTGTTACTGAAGATGGTGAAGATAGGTATGTGTCCTGCTTAAAATAAAGACCATTAAGACTTCTGTGTATTATCCACAAACAGTATGCAAGAATCTTTCAAGCAGACCATGAAAAGGATGCTGAAAAAGTTTATTGCTTCAGACCCCCTCACTAGGAGCAGTTGATCTATCTCCTCTTCTCTGCTATATGGTAACCCAGTCATCCACTGTATTTGTCAGCTATGTACTCCTCTATTGGAGATGTGGAAGGAACAGATTCCTAACACAGAAAACATAACACAATACAGTAGAACCTCAGTTACAAACACTTCAGGAATGGAGGTTGTTCATAACTCTGAAATGTTCATACCTCTGAATAAAACATTATGATGGTTCTTTTAAAAGTGTTATTGACTTAATACAGCTTTGAAACTTCACTATGCAGAAGAAAAAAAATAAAATGTGCATCAAGACGGTGGTTCTCAATGTACAGTGTTACATAATAACACACAAGAAAGGTATTTTATCTATTTGTTTTTAGTGTTACATAGCCAGGAAGCACTGATGCAATTCAGTGAAGCATTTAAGCATGGACTCAGTTTAAGCATGTGCTGAAATCTCATTAATTTACAGTTGAGCATATGCTTAAATGTTTTCCTGAATTATCCTGAAATGGTACACAATCAAATTTCTTACCAAAACAGCATCTAAATCAAATATTGTCAAATAGCTGAATCAGTTTACTCATGGCTGATTATCCTATTGTTTATACTTGCAATAAGCCACATAGACAGGGAGGAAGCTGTTCAAACAGATACTTTTGTGAAGTTGTAGTGAACTTTTAATTGAATCTGATATTTTTAAGTTCTGCCTATTAATTTTTTGGATTTGATTTACCACATGAAATAAAACTAAAAAACATTTAAATCAGCTCAATTAAAAAGCTACATATCAAAGCAACATTATAGCTCTGCAAAACATACAAACAAAAACCCAAAACCCATATTGACAATAATTTAAAACAAAACACCAACACCATCATCATTTCTGGACAGCAAGAAACAAATTAACTAGTTTTCTTTCAAGACTGATTTCTAGATCTATTCAGGAGTGAAATGAAACTCTTTCCATTTCAATATCCACTTGTTATCACTCCACTCTTTCCCTTCAATATCCAGTTCAGGATATTGTATTGAATTTCCTATATTGTAATGTCCTCCCCATAAACATAATTTATTTTGTCTTTAGGTGAATATCCTGCCATTGAAATGTATGCAAAACTTCCATTGACTTCCTTGGAAATTTTGCACACGAGTTGTAATTCATTAAGCCAGACATTTTCAAAAGTGGCTAGAAGTTTTTGAATGTCTCCTTGTTTGGCTGTCTTGATATGCCAAGAGATCTCACTTTCATAGAATGGGGCTGAGATTGTCAAGGGGGTCTAAAGAAATTGTTACCAGCTCCCATCGATTTCCATTGAACATTGGGTACCTACCCCTTTTGAATCTCTTTGAAAATCCCATTTCAGGTGAAAGCCTGTCCCTTTTAAAATGCCCTTTGTTGAAATAACTGTTGAATTGGATTTGTTAGGCATTTGCTCCTCCTTTTATCTCCAGACAATTTGCACTGGGGCCATAAAATTGTCTAATAAAACAGGTAAAAGAACCAGAATTCTGTATTAAAAAAATAAAATTAAAAATGCAAACCAGCTAACATCAATAACAGTAGCTTCCCTAAAGAGTCTGATTTAGCTAGGCAGATTAATAGATTTAGCTAGGGAGTATGGAGTCAGTTAAATGAAAATTTAATCTAATAAAGCATTAAACCACAGTCACAAAAATGAGGGGAACTAGAAAGCCATCAAGGCAAATCTATTATAAATCAATAGGCATTCACATAGAAAGGCTGTATAAAAATACTCTAGAGTCAAACTATTAAATTTCTAACTGGCTGAATTAATTATAACTGCTATCATTAACCTCAAACCACAAGAGAGCCCATATGACCACTTTTAGCACAGAAATTAACACAATAATCCCAATTCAGTATATTGTTTTACAAAGTATCTTTATTGCACTACTCACTAACAATTAACATTCAGTAAATTGCTTTTCTCAACAATGGAAAGCTTACGATTAGCAGTACATTTCTGTTTGTGTCCTTAGTGTGAATATGTCTTGTTAGTCAAGTCCTACATATTTCTTTACCAGTTTAAGATACTAGTGGGCGAAAAATGTCCTTACTTAGAAGAAAAATGTAAGTAGCTCATAAATAGAAAGAAGAAACCTTTTAAGTATGAATGTTGTTCATCAGTATTAAATAAGGAGTGTCACAGAAGTTTTTCAGTGGACCCAGAACTTTGTTATAAAAAGTATGAAAATAATGATAATTGGCTATTTATTTACCACTGCCAGCTATGCTAAAGCCATCACAATTATGTTCCATACAGAAAGCAAGTTTTAATTCTGTGTGCTTATTTCTAAAACATGTTCTGTTGTTACAATAATAATTTCATTATCTAGTAATTATCATTATTACATTATACAGATGTAATCTATTTCAGCCAGAAAATTGTAAGGCTTGTAGTCTATACAGTTCATGCTTCCCATGAAATAATTAGTGTGATATAAATAATAACTGCTACCTAAAACTGAATCTTCTTTTAAGCCTGATTAGCAGATGGATGAATCAGGGCCCTACATCAAAGCTAATGTGACACAATATCTCTGCTGGTCATAGCAACATAGTCAAACCAAAAGCCATCACGTAAGTTGTAATTAGCATATCATCCAGGTCAGGAGTACTTCTGCCTTTTGCTGATAGTTGTAGTATTTATACACAGTAACATGCAGAGTAAGAAATACAGAATTAGAGAATGCAAAATCAAAACACAAATGCCAGGTAGCGGTTGATTTTTTCAGAGGTGCTGAGCAGTAACCTCAACTTCAGTTGAAGTCACTGGGAGTTGCATGTATCCATCTTCTCTAAAAAACAAGTCCATAATATTTTCTCATGGAGGAAATAGAATAAAAATAAAATACTTTGACTGATTGCTAGTACCAAAACATTATTTTTTTTAGTTTTGTGGCTCACCTGGAATGCTCATTAGCATAAAACTGGTATGTCATAAAATTTATTATCCAAACCTCAGTGCTTGAGGTGATACTATGTCATCATCATTTTCAGCTTAAGAATCATAGACTGTAAGGTCAGAAAGACCATTATCATCATCTAGTCTAACCTCCGGCACAACGCAGGCCACAGAATCTCACCCACCCACTCCTGTATCAAACTTATGTCCTAGCCACTGAAGTCCTCAAATCATGGTTTAAAAACTTCAGGGTGCAGAGAATCTTCCAGCAATTGATCCTTGCCCCACACTGCAGAGGAAGATGGAAAAACCCCCAGAGCTTCTGCCAATCTGCCCTGGAGGAAAATTCCTTCTTGATCCCAAATATGACAATCAGCTAAACCCTGAGCATGTGGGCAAGACTCACCAGCCAGCTCCCAGTAAAGAATTCTCTACAGTAACTCAGATCCCACCCCATATAACATCCCATCACAGGCTTGTCTCCATTTGAAACTCTACAGCAGCACAGTTACTACAATGTAGACATTTCCTACCCTGCTGGGAGTGCTTTTTCCTTCATGGTAGGTAATCCACTTCCCCCAGAGGCAATAGCAAGGTTGATGCAAGAATACTTCTGTTGAGATAGCATTGTCTACATTGGGACTTAAGTCATTTAAAGTATGCCCCTTAGTGGATTTTTCACACCCCTGAGTGGTGTAGTTAATCTGACCTAACTTTCTAGTGTAGACCTTGCCACAGGAAGAGAGAGAGGGAAATTTAAATAAAAGGTGAACAATGAGAAGATAATTTGAAAAATATCAAGTCACATAAAAGCAGTGCCACATAAAAGACCAAACAGAGAATATACTTTCTCCCTGCATGTAACCATATTTCCAACCTACCCAAAATATACTGATGTATGAGACACTGAAAATGTGTTAGAAGAGCAGTAGAAAATTTATGGCACCATGTTGTTTGACTTTGCATTTGCCAGAGACCATTGTGGCCTAATTCCTGATCTTGCAATAAACTCCATATGAGCTCTTTGTAGAATTGAGATGACAGATAGTATTGTAATCACATGTAATAAAATTAGATTCACACCATTGTGACTCAGTGGAAGACTGTTTGGAATTAAATAAGTGTATGGAACACAATATCTGCGAGACCCAGAGGATTTTTTTCCCAATGTATTTCCATAAACTATTTTTATTCTCCATGAATGTCATAAAAATAAAACTATAACTAAAAGTTCTTACAGATTCTTCAATTCTTGTTTTCTCTCTGACAAACCTTGTTCATTATAAATTTACTTTTTTATAGGATTTGTTTATTTTCTGTGTTCAATAACTGCTTTGAAAAGGAAAGAAAATAACACTTCCCTTCATAACTTTGTTCTTTTCCTCTTCTGAACATTGATTTCTGTTTTCCATGTCTCTTTTTGGGTTCACTTTGTTTTTTTCCTTGTTTTCACATCAGTGTGAGTGACTATTTTTAATGATCTCAACACAATTCTGGGAAGGAGGGGGGGTCTGTTAATTTACAAACACTCTAAATAGCAGGTATCAGAGGGGTAGCCGTGTTAGTCTGGATCTGTAAAAGCAGCAGAGAATCCTGTGGCACCTTATAGACTAACAGACATTTTGGAGAGTGAGCTTTCGTGGGTGAATACCCACTTTGTCAGACGCAGGTAGTGGAAATTTC
>NC_133774.1:56775828-56808123 GCF_003597395.2 Chelonoidis abingdonii | reverse complement strand
TCACTCCATAACATCTTATGAAAATATGCTTGAATGTAAATATAATATAACTGGAATATACTTTATGCAAAAAGTTCTCTTGTAAAGTATCATTACAAAGGTTATAATCTACTGAGTGTGTTCATGCTATTTGTTTGCATGTATTATTTCTATGTCTGGAGCTAGGAAAATAAGATATAAACTTGTGTTACTGATGTAAACACATTAAGTGGAAGCCATTAAGGGTGCTTCAGAATCAATGAACTGTGAATGGGTTTGTTTACTTGCAAGCTTTCCTGTGTTTGTGTAAGCCAGACCAGGAAAAATGGTGGAATCCATATTAAACCTGGTGCTTTTCCATTTAGAAGAGGGGTGAAGTTCCAGAAAGACAAAAGATTCCTGCCTTGTGCCAAAGCTATAAAATGGGGTGGAAGAGAACAAAGGAGGCTGCCAGTCATGAGAAATCCCCTAGCTACCACCTGAGCTGGAACTAACAAGGACTGTACCAGGGGAAAGGATTGGGCCCAGACTAGGAAGGAGTCTAGTCTGTGAAAGAAGCTTATTGGAACATCTCTGAGGCTGAAATTTACCTGTAAACAGTTTCTTAATATATTAGGTTTAGACTTGTGTGTTTTGTTTTATTTTGCTGGACACTTCCACTATGAGATGGCTGCTTTAGCTGGAGACCACCATAAGAGTTGTTCTGACAGTGCCTGCAAAGGTGATGCACAGAACTGAGTATATCCGTGGACAGTCATGGCCAGGCCTATTTCTAGCCATCACAGGTCACAACTGGCTGGCTGTGAATGACCGAAAGGAGTCTAGGTTGAGGGCCTCTTATACTGTCACAATCCCTTTTAGGTGGGTTTTCTTTTGCCCAGATTAGTTCTGGCTTTAGTTCATGGACAGTTGTGAAACTGGCTCACTATATGCAGCTATCAGATTTGCTATAGTCTGAATAGAAATGAGCAAAAGCAGAACATCTGAGCGAGCTACAACTAAAGCACAGGACATTTATAGCTGCATGTTTTTCTGATACTGTGCATTTTCAGTCATTGTGAAAATCACTCAGGACAAGGGACAGGCACTTGTTATAACTTGTTTCATAACAAATTGTTTCATGAGAAATTATTAATTTATTTTAAAACACTTTAGTTACCATTTAAAAGGTGTAAAGTCCTCAAAGGACACAATTGCTTCTAAAAGCCTTCAGAACTAATGCTGTCACTAACCATTTCGTTTTGTAACAACCTCAACCACATCTCCTCACCACACATGAACTCAAGTTGTTCAGCACCAAAGCATAAGTCTGTATAAAAACTGTGCTCACTGGCAGAAGTAATAGGCGCTTATCCTCTAGACGGATTCACCACTAGAGGCGCACCATACTTTGCCATCATGTTTATTCATGCTATAGTTCTAGGCTTTAAAGGTCCACAGAAGTTCAAATATCTTTGAAACGCCCTGAACTTGAGCTTAAGAATTAAACCCATTAGCTGGTCAAATCAGTAGGTATGTATCCTCTGTGTGGGCTAGATAGTGAAGATTGGGTTGCAATTTAGCTACCATGTTACATTTTCATATAGGAAACAGGAACTGTTTCACTGATCCTAATGTACCAAATGCAGTGATCAAACTTTGATCTCTAGTGTAGTTTTGTGAACTTTATTCAGCTGTACTGAAGTGCCAATGTTGCACATCACTTAAATACCAACCACTGAGCTCTGTTGTATCACAGTGCATTATCCACATAGATTGAATTAACATTACTCATCAAAAATATTTCTGCTTTTATTATTTTACAACTATTTATAAGAGAATGTTTAAAACATAATTAATCAATGAAAGTTCTGTCATGATGGCATTCCTATCTGAGCCAATACCTGTAAAAAGCTATGAATTCTCTGGTAGAGCAAACAATCCTCAGCACTCTTTAAGTCATTAGAATAAGGAAATTTATATATGAGGAACAACAACTTCATTTTGCTAGGATTCTGTGAAGTTTAATAGTTGGGAGGCTCAGTATGAATAATAATCCAATCTATAGGTGATTATCCAACTGGAGATGAGAACTTCAAGTTGCTTCATTTGCAACCCACTTGAGCAATACTTGTTCAAAATTTCATCTTGAACTTAGATGTTCCTGGGTTTGTTTTCTGCTTAGCAGAAAAAGGAGCACTTTCTAGCCCAAGCAACCATTCCTATCTCTAACTACGTATTAGTTGGTTCTTTTCCTAGTAGGCCTCCTAGCACAAAGACTTGTGATAAAACTCATTGCTGAATAATATGTTGACATAACGCTTGTAAATTATCAGTCATTAATCATTCTATAGCAGTATCTCACCTCTAGCATTTAAAGATGAGATGTGGGTCAATATAATAATATGATACTGTCTATATACTTGCCTGTTATCATTCCTCTGAAATGTTTACTGTGGCTCTGTCCATGCATCCATACTAGTTGTCTGACAATATTGTTAATAATAGCCTTTGAAACTTGAATGTACAAAACAGCTTGAAAGAGGTTCATGAAACTTCCTTTGGGGTGAAGTCTATGTTAACATAAAGTCCAGCATTACTCACTGTTGGTTTTTTGTCATTTAATATTGTCCATAATAGATCAACACAAAATACTATGAATTGTAAAACATTAATTAGCTGCTCAGAAATTCTGTTTCTCATATGGTGAAAACAAGCTGAACTGCACTAGTGAGAAGCAGAATTTTCATCCTGGTACACTAGGAAAAGCCCCATTTTGCTGGGATGGGTTTACACAGATGTACTCACATGGAACAATGATTATAGTCAAAGCCTAGACCATATACAATATAAACAGAGACCATTTTATAAACAATCTGTGAACTATTTCAAGGTCATGTATGTTTTTAGACATGAAGACCTTATCTCCCAGTGCACTCACTTGGTCTGAGAATAAAGACAATAAACCATTCTTCAGTAATATTTCTTGTCCTTGAAAAGTGACCTCTTACAGGAAGATAACCTGTTACCATTCAGAACATTAACTCCACTTAAATGAATCAGGTAAATCTCAAATGCAGAAACAGCCCTTGCCTCCACTCTCAACTTTCTGATATTTTTTTTTCTAGAGATAATGATCTCTTTACTGGATTCAGTTCTCATTTCTCTTGGGACAATTAGTTTTAATAAGCATTTAAGTTTTTTTAGAGGGGAAATAGCATGCTCCATAATTACCTGCTTCCATCTTGCCTCAAAGACAATCAAACTGGTCTGGCACATCTTCTTTGTTTTGCAACTCAGTGCAGTTCAATGGTTTTCAAGAGCCCTCTTTGTCAGTGAATCTGAAATTCTGATTCATAGAAGCATGTAACTCTTCCTCTTCCTCCTCCTCCTACTGCTTTTTTGCATTGTAGGGATAATTGCTTGCGTCTGTTAACATTAGTGTTGTTAGCAAACATAATCTATTTTCCCCAAATACACAGGGAGCTATAGCAAATGGTTTTACCATGGCTTTTTGGCACCAGTTAAGTTTACCCTCTGCCTTCTACATCATCTCTGCAGTACAGCTACATTGTTTGCTATATTTTAGATGCTACTTTGATGTTGCTGGATGTCATCCCCAGAAGAATTTATGTTAGAAATGTCAGAAAGTTAATGACTGGAACTGATCATAAGCAGTTTCTGCTTCAAGGCTGAATCAGTTGTCAAATCTGTTCTGCTGCCCAGTTTTTACTTAATATGCTGTTTGCACAATGGAAATCAGTTTTTTTAAAAATACTATTAAACAAAGAGCAAATGTAGGCTGAATTGCCTAAAGTAGAAAAATAAAGACTCAACCCCACACCTGTATTGATTTTTGCATAACATCTCTGTCAAAGTGGTAAACAAATACTGTTAAAATATTTGTCTAAATTGGTTTACATAGTCTTGTGAGAAATCATGTCAATTAAATTCATAAATGTGCAAAATATCACAGCACATTTTATAGGGCATATCATGCCTGTCCATGATTTTCTCCATCACAACCACCTGCTGCATAATTTGGGATTAGAAGAATAAAATATACTGATTTTAATCATGATTCCAAAGTAATGTCTTGTGACAAAACATTGTTAAGAAATTCAAAATAAAAATAAAATGGACAGCTTATACACAGTATCTATTCAGTAGTTTTTCTCCTCTAGTTTTCAGGGAATAGAACAATAGAAATAATGGGACTGGGCTAGAAAATGATTACTTTTTTTTAAAAAACTGACCTTGGAGCCCTGTCTTTTATCATTAGTTTTATAAAATTACTCAGAGATCTAAATTGGAAACAGTACATTTGCTTTATGCATTCAGAAATGGGGGAAAGGGAAAGAAAACATGAAATGTGAAATGGAAGTTTATCTAAACTAATAACTGAAATCTAAAAATGGGACAGAATACAAAAGGATAGAATAATTTTCACACACAATTTTTGTCTTTGAATTTTTTACAAAAATTTTAATCAAGATTTTGAATGTTTGAACATTTTGACCACACCCTGTGGAAGGTAGAGCAATGAGGAGTGGTATTTCTGTCTAATAAAATCCTGTACCAATTTGCAGGTGATGCAGAGGTCACAAGTTCCCCTGAGTTGTGAAGGCCCAGACCATAACAGGGTTCAAAAAAGAACTTGATAAATTCATGGAGGATATCAATGGCTATTAGCCAGGATGGGCAGGAATGGTGTCCCTAGCCTCTGTTTGCCAGAAGCAGGGAATGAGCGACATGAGTTGGATCACTTGATGATTAACTGTTCTGTTCATTCCCTCTGGGGCACCTGGCACTGGCCACTGTCGAAAGACAGGATACTGAGCTAGATGGACCTTTTGGTCTGACCAAGTAAGGCCGTTCTTATGTTCTTATGAGTTAGGCTTTCTGCCACTTTGCGGAGCTGCCGAAAGTTACAGATCTGCACAATTATGAAGTAAACTGGATTATTTTTACTCCAGCTTGTTGGATCTGTGCTCAGCATACTTGCTTAACTTGAGCTACATTTTAGCCACTTTTGCAGATCGAGCCCTCAGTCCTTAGGCAGAAAAAAATATTTACTTCAATAAGGATTTTGTCTGAGAGAACTTCAGGACTGAGCTCATACAAAGTAGTAGACATGAGACGTCAGTAAT
Source organism: Chelonoidis abingdonii (assembly GCF_003597395.2). Lineage (NCBI taxonomy): Eukaryota > Metazoa > Chordata > Testudines > Testudinidae > Chelonoidis > Chelonoidis abingdonii. The sequence goes on along the minus strand of NC_133774.1, from coordinate 56,803,015 downwards.
ATTATGTATACGTCTATTGCTCCACAAGGTGACTGAGCTGTAGCATGTAGTCTATATATAAACCTAGAAGATGCACCATAACAGAACAATCCTTTAAGTGAGTCCTTCCAATTAAAAACTTAGGTCACTATCACATTTGACAACAGATGACGTTTTCAAAAAAAATTGTTACTCCACATATGTAGTTGATTTTCCCTGCGTCTAGTATTATCTTAACAACCTCTGTGTAGTGCCAGTTAATTAGTATTCCCATTCCAACAGACACCTCCAGACTCTCAGCATTGAGAGTTTCTTATTAGCTGTTCTTGAAATAAGGAGAAATTGACACTAGTACAACAAAATATTTTTGCTTTCAAGAACTTACCATCATAAATGATGAGCTGAATATGCATCCTGCAGATAATGCAGTTACATAGTAGAAGGTTCCAGAATTACTACACAGCCTGATAGGCACGAAAGACAATTTGGAATAGTGTGTGTGTGTGTGTGTGTGTGTGTGTGTGTATATGTAATGCATACACACTTACTTGCCATATATATATGATTGATGGATTCATGGCTTTCTTTTTTACTGTAAAGCAGTGCAAACATCTCAATCAGAGTATTCAGTCATTTCGATGATTCTCTAGAGACTGTCATGGTCAGCAGAATCAAAGAAAGGTTTACAATTAATGAAGCAGAAATATGCTGTGCTGTGGAACCTGATGAGTTCTTCCAGTAACTATCGTACGGCAAAGATTTGATGTATAACTGATTAGTCTGGCATGCAATCTGCTTGATCATGGTGGTGTTTTGAGCAATGTGACAGAATATTTGCAAAGTTCCTGCCAGTGGAGCATAGTAGAGCACAATATTCTATTTAGTTCTTTACAAATTTCCAAGAAACTAACCTTCACAGCATTCCCAGTCATATGCTGTACTTTCATAGCTCTATACACTATTTATATCATGTACAGTGCTGCTATGAAAGTGTCTGTAAAAATGGCATCATAATGTTTCACAATTATTATTTCACTGATAAAGGTATCAAAGTTGCACAGTGTCAAGTTAAAAATATTTTTTTGTCACTGTTATCCGTGCAAACTTAATATGGGCTTTGAACCTCAGGATAGGTTCCTTCTTTTTCATACACCTCCAATAATAATGATTCTGCAGCTCCTTTGAACCATCAGGCGAGTGGCCAGTTGCATCTGAGGGCATAATTTGAAGATGATGAAGTTATACAGGTTGAATTAAAGGCCTAATTTGGCCTACCACATCTATCTTATTACTGAGCTGATGTCATGCTCTGTGGATCTCAAACTCATGGCCATGGAGATTCTTATACTCCACTCCTGCACCTTGCAGTTCATAGACAGCAGCTGGGACTGAGGTCCATGAAGCCCAAATTGGGTACAAGCCCTGCCCTAAACTTTGATTTGGAAAGCTCCAAGGAGCTTGATTGAGCCAGAGACTCTATTTAAACTAGATAAGGAAACAGGAAACTATCTGTACAATGAGGCTTCACTCTGCCATGGACCATTGCTCTGGTGTTTACCTGTTTCTGACTTCTGATCCCAATATTTTGACTTGGTCTGGTTCTTGGTAACTGACTCTTCGTCCCTGTGCTCTAGTTTGTCTGTCAGTTGTGATGATCTGGAGTTCTAATTTGGCTTGATTCTGGTTAGCTCCTGGTCTGTCCCTGACAGTAATCTCTAGACCAGGCCCACAGTTGATAAAATGTAAACAATATTGATATTTGATGGAAAATGTTGTGTCTCTTTGCAGACTTTTTCCTTGTTTTTTAACTAGTTCTGATTATTGGTCAGAAGTGAAATGGAAAGACCCCAACAGGATTTTCAGAATTTAAGTTGAATTTTCAGGATTGGTAGGTAGAAAACCTGGGTAAATTTTCTGATGGTGTAACTCCATGGGAGACAATGGGATTATGCTAGCAGAAAATGTAAGTCTTCATCTTGTTAAACCTAAATGGAGGATATCTGATAGACAGTCAGTAAGAAACAATAAACACAGAATCCCACAATGTCATTTTTACAATAGAACTAACCTTTACAATTGTGTTGGTGAGAACATAGCATGATTATTGTTAGGAAATTTTTGCAAAGCATATTATGGGGTCCCTCTAAAATTGATATCTTTCTATTGTCTGTAGAGGTTTGGTTCACTCACTAACTGGTGCACTGTTAATGGACACATGGTCCACTGTGACATCATTAACCTAGCACTTGGTATAACAGGTAGAATCATAGGTGCCAACTCTATGGGTGCTGCAGGGCTTGAGCACCCACAGGGAAAAAATGTGGGTGCTTAGCACCCACCAGCAGCCCCCCCATTAATACCTGCTGGTGGCCTTGCCAATCAGCACCTTCCCCTTGTCCTCCCCCCTCCCAGCACCCTGTGCCTGCTGCAATCAGTTGTTCTTCGACATACAGGAGGTGCTTGGGGAGAGGAGAAAGGGTTGGGTGTGCTTGGGGGCAGGAAAGGGTGGGGCCACAGGGGAAGGACTGGAGTGGGGGCAGGACCTGGGGTAGAGGCAGGCAGAACATCCCCCATCTTATTCGAAAGTCAGTGCCTATGTGAAGAGCCATTCTATCCTACACTTCCTCTACCTCAAAAATATTAGCTTTTTTATTCAACTTGTTAAATAACTGCTGCTTTGAATTATCTACAAAATATTCATCTTGTTTGCATTTCACCATTCATCTTGACAGTTCTTGAACAATCCTGTCAATTATCCAACATAAAGTTGCAATCAATGGCGCACCAGGGATTAAAACGCTAGCAAACAAGACCTTTTGGGATATCTACGTAAAGCGCAGTGACTCTCTAGCCTTCACTTGTAAATCTAAGAATGAAGAAAGAACCTGTGTGAACAATAATATTTTTAATGTGTTTCAATCCCTCTTGAAATCCACAATTACTTCTCTTTCCCAGCTGCCTCCTCCATACAAATACAACAATTTTATGTTTGTCAAGCTTAAATTTGGGCAAGAAAAATTCAGATGGCTGAATCAAAAAATCCTAAAGACAATTGAGGTAGATTTGAACAGAAGCTGTCTTTTAAAAAAAAAAAAAAAAAAAAAAAAATCAAATTGACAAAACAAAAAAAGTCACATTGAATCAACTGAAATACTTCACTTCTACCTGAATATTTAGAAGGGAGGGAGAGGGAAGGTCATTTAGTTTTGAGTTGACCAATGTTCTGATCAATTCCTACCAATCTTTTCCTTATTTTTCTTATTGTGATTCAGTCATTTTTGGGTATTCACCCTTTTGGGGACTTTATTTTTACATTGACCAAACTCAAAACATAATGTCATTTCAAAACAAATGTTTCACAATTTTTAAAATAAAAGCTTTTGAAATGAAAAGTCAAAATAAGACATTTCAAGATAGTTGAAATGAAATGTTTTGATTTTTTTTTTTTTGGCTACAATTATTTTAATTTGACCAAGATATTGTTTTCAACAAAAATACTATTCATCAAAACATTTTCATTCATTTTCAGCTTACACTAGAGTTCACTGCCATCAACAGTGAATACTATTTTGGACAGTAGTTCTTTTGTTAAAAACAGCCATAAATTATAATATTAATGTGTTAATTAGAGGGGAAATGGGTTCTAACTACCATAGCAACTGTTGTGGTATTGCTGGTTCTGGCTATGGTTTGTGTCTTTGTTCTTGCTTCTAGTTGTAGGCTACATGTGAGCAAGCTCTGTTTTGTTCCCATAGTTTCACATCTATTTTTCCCCATTCTGTGTGACACACACTCACCAATGGAAGATGAGGAACTAGTGCAACTTCTTTCCTCCTCCACTACAAGTAGCAAATAATTAAACTAAACTGTTTAATCACTGTTAAGGGATGCATTAGTGAGATGAGCTGAAGAATAGGACATTGGAGACTGGGACGACTTAGTTTTTGGGGCCATGAGCAGCTGCTGATCTGAAGATAGTCCTGATGCTTGCAAAACATAGGCACAATATGCTTTATTCTAGAAAAGGTTTGTATTAATTTTAAACAGTCCAAAGGTATTCACTGGTGCTTTACTAATAATTCAGAAAGACAGATTCCTGCTGCAAGGATTTTACAATAGCAATTAGATTTATTTAATTAGATTTGCTTCATATCTGGAAACATAAATGAGCTACATTTTTTAATTTCACTCAGAGACTTAGAAAGCACACAAACACAAAGGCCATAGCAAAGTCTTTATTAAAATGAGTGAAACACAATATCCTGAGACTTATTGTGGAGAAATCCTTCAAAAAATCAGTTTTTCTACTAAAAACTTTACAGCTGTGTAATTCAATACAATTAATTCTAGAAATATTTTCCTAATTGAGCATCAGATTTAAATGAACTGTGATATCACACATTTTGCTTGCTAATTATTTGAAATTATTTGGGCTGTTACAATAATCTGCTGTCCAGTGCAATACTTCCATCCCTCTCTGTCTGGTCTATGTGAGACAGCCCTTCCATCTATAGAGTCCCACTGAATTCAATAGGGCTCTGGATGAGTAATTGCAAGGGTCAGACCATATTGGTCAGATTGCAAGATCAGACTATAATATGAATGTGCATTACTGTAAATACATTTACTTCAACTGATTTTTGCTTTTTTTACACTCACTTTTGCAATTAACCTAATAAAACAATTACTATGAGGAATGCTCACTAAAAGAAAATTTTAAGCAACAGTCGCAGAAAGTTTCTAAAAGTAAATTTTGAATTTATAATCACAAGTATTTGCGCCACAAATTTAGTTTTAAGATTTATTGTCACCAATCTTGAAAGAGTACATAACCTATGTTTTTAGCCAAAAAGAGCTACAGAATAACTTATTCATGGAAATGACTTGGTCAATAATATTGAATAAAGTATGTGTATAAAGGCCAGCAGGATTGTGAGCCCCATTCATTCAGCTCAACCCCACAAAGCCTGAATTGAGGTTCGACTTAAGAGGAAGAAGGCCCAGCCATTTGGGCTTGGCTGGGGAGGAGAGCTGATGATCTGTTTGCATGTGGGGCAAGAAGCTTGGCTTGGGCTGGGAACTGTCTGAAGTCTATGGCCTACTAGAGGCCCTTGGTAGGAGGGCATACCTGGCCTGGATTGTTCAATTTATCTGAGCCCAGGAACCAGCAATTAGTCAGTAAGACAGGCTGCTGCTGTTGGACCTGCCTGCAAGGAAGGTGGCTAAAGGCTAAATTCAACTGAGTTGAAGATTCTTTGGTTTTGGTTCCGGTTTTGGACTTGGATTAAGGAGCTTTGTTACCCTGGAAGGGGTGAGAATATACCTGACCTGGTTCAAGCACCAAATCGTCACCCCAGACCAGAGGAATGCTGTGGAAGAGAGTGAGAAGGTGAGATTATAATGCTAGGTTTAGCCATCAGGGTTGCTCCAAGATGGGGAGTCCAGCACAGAATACCGTAATGCTGCCTGCAGTGACTGAAGAGTGTGAGTACCAACTTCAGGGCAGACTTTTGGGAACCAGGGCAAAAACCCCAAATTTGTTGCGAGTTCCATAGTTACATTCACCAACCAATCATGAAGTGTAAGTTCCTCAGGAACTATAACAGCGTTAACATGGAGTTACAGATTGGAGTAGCCCAAAGTAACCCTCTATCTCACCACCCAGGTGAGCATACCTTTGTGATCAATGGTTCCTTACATCAAGAATCAAAGCAACATTTAGGTTACTTCCAGTCCCAAGGATCAGTCACTTACCCGAGGTCAGTTGCATGTTACATCTCAACCAAAGACAATGCTTGTAGCCAGTCCTATAATAAACTACATAAAGATTTATTAAATAGAAAAAGGAAATCAGAGTTATTGACAAGATTAAAGCATGTAAACATAGAAATATGTGTGTAACTTATTTGTATAGTCAAATGTAATTAAACCTTTTATGACCAGCAAGCCTTATATGTCCTTTAGGGCTAACCTAGCCTAAGCAGCTGTGAATCTCTTGCTTATGCCTAGAAGCCCTTTCCTCCCACCCAAGTTGAAGCAGCATAGACACGACAAATTCCTTTTGTTTCATATTTTTATCGCCCTCCTGCCATATGATCTGAGTTACAAACTCAGCTGATGGGAGGAGTTTACTTCCATGACTCATATTTGCAGAGAGGAGAGCAGGACAATGAAAGTCTTTTATCTTTTTGATGATGTCCCTGCCAGCAGGTATATGGGATCTTGGGGAGCAATTACCACACAGGTGGGGTGCAAAATAAACTTTATTAAGAAAATGCAAAAAACAGGGAAAATTCAATAGTGAGGGGTATGGGGTTTGTTAAGGTAGACAATTGGGGAGGGGTTTCTTTTAGCAAATAGTATAGGGGGTTTCAATAGTGGGGTACAATACAGTGGGGTACAATACAGTTGGTAACCAATTAACACTGAAGTATAAATGTAACAGGTAGCTAACAATTTCTATGTAAAGGGTGTGTCACAGCAGCATATAGCCAACTAACAGTTATGGGTAAAATGTGCACAGTAGTGTAAATGTAAAATCTGAGGTGTGTTAGAGAGAAAAAAAAGGGTATCAATGGGGTTTTATGCTAGACTTCAGTAATACAATTGAGGTTTGGGGCAGCGAGAAGACAGATTAACACAATTATACAGAACACAGCAAAATCTTATCTATGATCTAACTTAACCAAGACTACACAAATTAGCAAGTAACAGAACACAATGCAACAATTTTTTTAAACCTAACTTACAGAGCACAATACAAACATTCTCTAAACCTAACTTAACCACAGCTATGCAAAATGAAATTACAACTTATCTAGACTAAGAACCTGATTCTAATAGGTGCACCTTAGCAGCAGTGGGGAGGCTGCAAGCTGCAGCCCAGAGATACAGTCCAGGAAGGCACAGCTTAGCAGCAGCACAGGCTTATTTTTTAGCAGGAAAGTGCTGCGAGTTTAAGAGAGGTTTTTAGACACAGACCAGGTTTAGCTGAGTCTGTGTGCTGGGAAACAGAGCCAGCAGCTAAAATAATAAAAATAAAAGTATAGAAAGTTTCACGAGGGATTCTTACCAGTCCCCTAAGGCAGCAGCAAAAGAGAAGCAGCCAAGAACATCAGAAGGCTAGGTTGGTCTCAATAATTTAGGAGATCTCTCAGGCAGCATTCGTTCTTCATGGGGGCGACGTTAAAACGGGGTATGCTCAAAAAAAACGAGAGCAAGGAAAGACCCCCAGAACCCCTGGCTTGATCAGAACAGGAAGCAATGCAGGACCTTTCTGATCTTAGTTTTTAAAAATGTCTGTTTTAAAGCCAAACTCAGGCAGTTTCCTGCCAGGACTTCTGATAGGCTCCCTCTGTCCAGGGAAGAGAGGGGGCAGGGACAAACTGTAGGTGAGCACAGAGACATGTCTGGGCAGAGTCCTGTGCAGTAGTGACTCAAAAGCACATGAGGCCTATGACTCATGCCCAAGATCTTAAAAACACAATAGGTCTTGCAGCTCTGGACATTGCCTACCCTACACTGAGCCCAGGTTTTAACAAGGTGATACAGGACTAACCCTTTGAACAGAGCAGTGGTCCCACTTAGCACAAGTGGCCATCCCTTTGAGAAGGGCAATGGCTTTCTTGGTAAACAACTTTAAGGGGCCCTCCCTTTGAGAAGGGCAGTGGCCCTGGTAAAACAAACTTAACAGCCAGGGAAGGGGCGGTCACAGGAGGAGAACAAAATGGAGTATGGGGACAGCTGTAAGAAAACAAAATGGAATAGGGGGATAGCTGTAACAGACAGATGATACATAGAGAAATTCTAGTTACAATGTCCCACAATAATCCATTTAGTATTGATTGACCTTTCCTATTGGGAAGGGTGTAACATCTTCTGTGGAAGATCAGCCTTTCACACTAATTTCTCCTGTCGGGATTTACAGTCATAGAGTCTCACAGTACAGCTGCTCAAATATTTCCTTGCAATGTGGGAAACAGATGTTATAAGCAAGATTAATGCATGCAGCAACTCTCAAACACTCAATGTCTAAACACTGAGCACATTCTTATAATTTTAATCCTTGTTTTATTAATACTAACACAGAGGTAAGCAGATTGATTCTGGATGTATATTTGTTGGTGATCAATTGAAACATGAGAACGTTGGCATGAGCTTCACCTTCTCTGCCAGTGTCTCAAATATACTTGAGAAGTTCCATCTTGAATTATAGAGAAAGGGACTATAATCAGAACAACAAACAATCTTAAGGGTTGATGTTGGTGTTAATGTGTACATGGTTTAGTTTCCAGGTGGTCTCTAAACCAAAAGTCATCTATTTTCCACTTCAATTTTGACTATATCTGAAAATGTATGTGAACTATTTTCATGATATTCCAGCCCAACCAATGTGTTTGTAATCTTGTGAGAAGAGCTGTGCTATTTTGGAGGCTAAAATGTCATGAAACCAGTTAATCTCAATGTTATGGAATCTTGAAACCAAACTCTAGCCTTGATTCCAAACTCTAATGTGTGTTTTCTGTCTCATTATTACTATTTATATCCATGTAGACAATAAAAATATTGCACCTTAATTCTGATCTTGTTTATAATTATGACAACATGGCAATTGCCTCTGATGTCTTACACAAACCTTACTGAATTAAACGTCAATATTTTAGGAGTTCATTGTATTGCAAATGCAAATGTTTATGTAGTGTTGTATGCATTTCTGGGGAGGAGACCTTATTAATGTAAACCCTAAGAACATAAGAATGACCAAACTGAGTTAGAACAATGGTCCATTTAGCAGGGCGGTTATCAATTTGTAATCATGAGAAAACCCCTTGGTGGATCTGAAGGATTGTTCAGTTGCCAGAGTCCTTGTTGAAGTTGGGGTGCTTATTTGCTAAGTTTATTAGCATGCATGTAGGTTCATTTATCGTTTTTAATATGTTCTCTTTAAATGCTTCTACCTTAAGAATAAATGTGCTTGCTTAGAAAGAACTGTGTGGTAACTTAACTGCGAGCAATTATCTTGTTTAGAGCCTCTGCAGAAGGAAGGCAAAGTAGGCCTGCTGAGCCAGTCTGACTTGTTGGGACTTCACAGCATAGGCAGGGAATTGTGCAGCCTGGAAATATCCCAATCCAGAGGGGAAGAGCCATGAGTCTCTTCCCAAGAGAAGTGATGGCCAGCAGAGCTAGAAGCTAAAAGTGGTTACCGTGCTGGACCACAGAGGGAATACAGGTGCAATTGCCCTGAACTGTGACAATAATGGTGTAAATCAGGAACAGAATTGGTTTAACAACATTCACCAAGTGCAGAATTCGATGACAATTGGGTTATTTTTTGTTTTGTGAAGTGCTTACAAATCAGTCCTGTTACTTGTTACAGCTGATCAAAACAGTTTTCCACCAGGAAATGCTGTTTTCACAAAACCAAAATTATTTTATGTTTTTAAATATTGTAAAAAATTCAAAATGTTTCATTTTGATATGTAAACACATTTTGACTTACAGCAAATATATTTTTTTAAATTTCATGTCTCAAAAATATTCCAAATATCTATTTGTCCCAATTTGGGACTTTTTTTTTGCTTTTAATCTCAGAATTTTTCATGGGACAAAATTTATTTTCTGATCAGCTCTATTTGTGAAGGTATCAGTATTTTAAAAATATTCAGATTATGTCACAAGTGAGAAAATGCCAATGTAGACTGCTATTTGCCAATAAAAACAGGTCACCTGAATGTTACAGGTCCTGTATATTTATTGGACTGAATCATGAAGCTCTTTTTAAGTTTTTCAGATCTGCAAATTGTTAATGTGTCCCATTCACTTCATCAGATTTTAGATCAGTCCCACAATGTTGGTTGACTCCCCCCCCCAAAAAAATTTAGGCAGATATGATCAAGAATAATTCCATTTAAGTCAGTGAAACTATGAGTGTAAAAACCACTGTAAATTAGATCTGAATCAGGCCCCGTTTACTGCATCTTGAAGACTATTTGATTCTGTCTATCTCAGGAGGGTTATATTATATAAAAATCTGATATGATCTTTCTGGATGGCAGCTAATTTGAATATGCTCAATTCATTTGAAGACTTCTCTCAAAGGAAATGCTAGAGTGTGTGCAAATTCTGAAGAAACATTTTTATTTCACACGCAATTAAAGAATACAACAGACTACAACAGTTCAGATAATTGATTATCCTCCTTTTGAGTAGAGAGGTATAAAAAGAAATTTGGATAGTTCCAGAAAAAAACTGAGATGGTTAGGCTGCAACTGAATCCAAACAGAACTGTGCAAGTTCCCCATTGTGGTTACTGAGAAATGTGAAAAATGGCATTTGGGGGTAATAATTAAACATACTGTACTTATTCAACCCCGTACTTTAAATACTTGATGTAAACAGAAATCTATACAATTGTGTTATTTTTTCACTTATTTTAATCAATGCAGAATAACAGTTATTTGTAGGATCCTTTCATGCTACAATAATGAATTAATAAAAAAAAAAGAGTAATCTCTGTGACAGGTTGGATCACAGAACGCCCCTTGGGAGCTGCCAACTGATGTGCCAAAACTACTTCTGCCCCTGCTTTCCTGCCCCTTCAGCTTAGTACTTCAGTGCCCTGCCTGGCTTGAGACAGACTAGCTAGCCTGCTGCAAACCCAGACCCAGGTCTAAATCACGTCCCCTAACAGCTATAGGCTTACCTGAAAGCAGCTAACAGAGGTGTTTTTGTCTTTTGACTTAGATGCCCAACTCCCAATGGGGTCCAAACCCAAATAAATCTGTTATACCCTGTATAAAGCATATGCAGGGTAAACTCATAAATTGTTTGCCCTCTACACTGATAGAGAGATATGCACAGCTGTTTGCCCACCCAGGTATTAACACATACTCTGGGTTAATTAATAAGTAAAACGTGATTTTGTTAAATACAGGAAGTAGGATTTAAGTGGTTCCAAGTAGTAACAAACAAAGAACAAAGTCAGTCACCAAGCAAAATAAAATAAAACACACAAATCTATGTCTAATCAAACTGAATACAGATAAGATACTCACCAGTTCCAGAATCCTTCCTTTTACAGGCTAATCTCCTGTTAGTCTGGGTCCAGCAATCACTCACACCCCTTGTAGTCACTGTCCTTTGTTCTGGTTTCTTTCAGCTATCTTTGGGGTTGGAGAGGCTCTCTCTTTAGCCAGCTGAAGACTCAAATGGAGGGGTCCCCCTTGGGCTTAAATAGACTTTCTTTTGTGGGTGGAGACCCACTCCTTTCTCCTATGCAAAGTCCAGCTACAAAATGGAGTATTGGAGTCACTGGGGCAAGTCACATGTCCATGCATGACTGAGTTCCTTACCAGCCAAGCCACATTCCTGTGAAAGTCCAGATGTGAATTGGTGTCTCCAAGTTCATTGTTGGCTTAAGTGTTTCTTGATGAGGCACTTACTGAGAATAGTCTTTTCTCAGGAAGCTGACCAACTGCTTCACTACAGCCTACTTAGAATCAAACAAGTATGCAGCCAATATTCATAACTTTGAATACAAAAATGATACATGCATACAAATAGAATTAATAGATTCAGTAGATCATGATCTTTACAGAGAAATGTTACATGGTATATGTTACATAAAACACGTTCTAGTTATGCTATATATAAGCAAGCATATTTCCATAAAGCCTTATGGGTGGCAATGTCACAACCTCATAAAACCCATTACATTTCAACACATTGCTTTTTCTAGAGCAAAGCATGTCCTCCTACTAATAATTATAGTCTATTTAGGGTTTATTTTTTCTTTACTTTCTTCCACTAAATGTAGCTAGACATAAAGGGCCATACATTCAGCTAGGGGCCCTGATTTTCAGGAGTGGCTCCAGGGTTTCTGGTGCCCTAGGAAGAATTCGGGGGGTGGCATTTTGTGTGCTCCCCATGGGGCTTGCGAGAGCTTCCGGTTCCACTCCCATCGCGCCGCCGAAGAAGGACCCTCCGCCGAAATGCCGCAGGCGATAGAGGCAGTCATTGAGCTGCTCAATTGCCTGTTGCTGTTTTCTGCGGCACGTTGGCAGAAGGTCCTTCTTCAGTAGCGTGACAGGAGCGGAACTGGAATTTCCCGTGCGCCCCGTGGGGAGTGCATAAAATGCCGCCCTCCGAATTCTGGCACCCTAAGCGACTGCCTAGAGTCACCTAATGGAAGCGCTGGTCCTACTGACTTTCCAACTGCCCCACCCCCTCCTAAAAAATAATCCAGTGTTCTCTTGCAAAAATGTCTGAAAATCCCAAAAGAGCATTTGTGCATATTTTATCTGATTTGCATACACAAATGCAAGTGCACAGTCTTGTCACAGAAACACTTATGTACCCCAAGATTAGTGTGGGAGAGGGCAGTGGGGTGTTGTGTGCATATATAGTGATCAGGATGTGAAATGCATTTTATTTCAAAGAGAAAGAAAAAATGATACTAAAGTTAAATTAAAACATTATTGAAGTCCCTTCACAGTCAGGTTAATGGAGATCTTCACACAATACTATAGGTCTGGATTTAGTTCAATATTCACTCTGGCTGTACAGTTCAACTTTATAATGGTCTTCTTGAAGTCTTTGCAATCTCAATTGATTCACTAAGACTATTAAAAAATTGTATGATACCATAAGTGAGCAAAGCTAATGCTGTCCAGCCCTATCATCCCTGAACTAAATTCCATTTCACTATTAGTTCCTAAATTCCAGCCATATAAACTCACTCTGGGATTTGAAAGCCAAACTGTAGCTAAAATGCTACAAATACTTGTGCATGAGATTAGCTTTACACTCACACATTGCTAAGGAGGAGTACAAAAAAATAGCACAAATATAGGGACAAAATCAGAAAGATTGAGGCACAAAATGAGTTACACCTAGCAAGGGACATAAAAGGCATAAGAAGATGGTATTTAAATACATTAGGCACAAGAGAAATACAAAGGAAAGTTTAGGCCCTCTACTTAGTGGGGAAGGAGAGCTAATAGCAGATGATATTGTTTTGGGTTCAATTTAATTTAATAGACGATGTCAAATAGGCTCAATCATCTTTCATTAATACAAATATTAATCAGATTAATAAAGCATAATACAGATGGCAGGTTCAATAAGATGCCAACCCATCTGGAACAGAGAAGTACAACTGGTCAGATTGTCTCAAGATTGTGTGTTTATCCCTCCTGTACTTATACCTGACTCAAAGTTTCAGAATTTTTATCTGTGTTACCTCAAATGTCCCACTCATTTTTTATGTATTCTTTCGACATCTCTTTGAAGCCATGAAGATACCAAAAATTGCCTTTACCTGGTAGATAGGGAATATTTTTAACATAACATACATCTTAAATTCAGGCAAGTTTACTCAGAACCTGCACATGAACAGAGAACGCAAAAGTTTCTTATCTTATTTTGAACATACCATTCCAGAAATCATCATAAGAACATAAGAACCATCAAACTGGGTCAGTCCAAAGGTCAATCTAGCCCAGTATCCTGTCTTCCAACAGTGGCCAATGTCAGGTGCCCCAGAGGGAATGAATGGAACAGATAATCATCAAGTGATCCATTCCCTGTCATTCATTCCCAGTTTTTAGCAAACAGAGGCTAGGAACACCATCCCTGCACATCCTGGCAAATAGCCATTGATGGACCTATCCTCCATGAATTTATCTGGTTCTTTTTTTAATCCTGTTATAGTCTTGGCCTTCACAACATCCTCTGGCAAAGAGTTCCACAGGTTAACTGTGCATTGTATGAAGAAATACTTTCTTTTGTTTGTTTTAAACCTACTCCTATTAATTTCATTTGTTGACCCCTAGTTCTTGTGTTATGAGAAGGAGTAAATAGCACTTCCTCATTTACTTTCTCCAACTAGTCATGATTTTATAGACTCAATCATATCCCCCCGTCTTAGTTATCTCTTTTCCAAGTTGAAAACTCCCAGTCTTATTAATCTCTCCTCATACGGAAGCCATTCCATATCCCTAATCATTTTTGTTGCCCTTTTCTGAACCTCTTCCAATTCCAATACATATTTTTGAGATGGAGTGATCACATCTACATGCAGTATTCAAAATGTAGATGTACATTTGGATTTATATAGAGGCAATATGATATTTTCTGTCTTATTATCTATCTCTTTCTTAACGATTCCCAGCATTCTGTTCACTTTTTTGACTGCTACTGCACATTGACTGGATGTTTTCAGAGAACTATCCACAATGACTCCAAGAACGCTTTCTTGAGTAGTAACAGCTAATTTAGATCCTCTATTTTTATATGTATAACTGGGATTATGTTTTTCCAATTTGCATTATTTTGCATTTATCAATATTGAATTTAATCTGCCATTTTGTTGACCAGTCACCCAGTTTTGAGAGATCATTTTCTAGCATTTCACAGTTTGCTTGGGGCTTAACTATCTTGAATAGTTTTGTACCATCTGGAAATTTTGTGACCTCACTGTTTGCCCCCTTTTCCAGATAATTTATGAATGTGGTGAATAGGACTGGTCCCAGTACAATCCCCGGGGGACATCACTATTTATCTCTCTCCATTCTGAAAACTGACCATTTATTCCTATCCTTTGTTTCCTATCTTTTAACCAGTTATCAATCCATGAGAGGACCTTTCCTCTTACCCATGACAGCTTAGTTTGCTTAAGAGGTTTTGCTGAGGGACTTTGTCAAAGAGTTTCTGAAAATATAAGTATGCTATATCCACTGGATTCCCCTCAAAGAATTATAGTAGATTGGTGAGGCATGATTTTCCTTTACAAAAGCCATGTTGATTATTCCCCAACAAATTATGTTCACCTATGTATCTGACAGTTTTGTTCTTGACTATAGTTTCAGAGAATTTGTCCAGTACTGAAGGCAGGTTTACCAGTCTCTAATTGCCGGGATCATCTCTGGATCCCTTTTTTAAAAATTAGTGTCACATTAGCTATCCTCCAGTCATTTGGTACAGAAGTTGATTTAAATGGTAGGTTACAGACTACGGTTAGTAGTTCTGCAATGTCACATTTGAGTTCCTTCAGAACTCTTGTGTGAATGTCATCTGGTCCTGTTGACTTATTACTGTTTAGTTTATCAATTTCTTAAAAAACCTGCTTTAATGATACCTCAATCTAGGGCAGTTCCTCAGATTTTTCACCTAAAAGGAATGGTTCGGGTTTTAGAATCTCCCTCATATCCTCAGCCATGAAGACTGATGCAAAGAATTCATTTAATGTTTCTGCAATGGTCTTATCATCAACCCAGCTGTCTATGTTTCGAATGATCAAATCCTCCATAACTATTACCTGTATCTTCTCAATAACTGGAGTTCCCTCCCCTGGAGAGGTATCCTCAATGCAATAAGATATCACAATATCATCTGGAAGGATGGTTGCAACTATGGGATTATTTCCCTCTGCTCCAGTTGGATGGTTCTCCTTCTCTGAAACATTCATCCTCCTCAACAGTACAGAGGCTGTCAGAAGGAGGGGATGGGACCATTCTATTGTGTCCCAGAAAGTCTCATTTATGTACCTCTCTGTCTCCCATAGCTCCTCCAGTTCAGCCACTCTTGTCTCCAAAGCCCATACATAGTCTCTGAGGGCCAGGAGCTCCTTGAACTGAATGGACAAATATGCCCTCTGCCAATAGGGCAGGTAATCATACATGCTGGGTGCAATAAACTGGATAGCCCCTACTCTGTTGCTGAACTTCTGCCTGCATTCTCTTTTTACTCTTGAAGCTTATTCTTTTGTTGTTGTTTTGTTTTTATCAGGGGGTGTTTTGGGCTTTAAGTTTAAAGAATGTTAAGTGTTTCTAGCTCCCCATTTCCCTTGTAAACTCTCTCACGAAACTTCTCTGTTAACAGCTCCTGTTCACTAGCTCCTCTGGTTGCTTAGGAGCAGGCTTTTTTGGGGCTACTCTTCCTGAGTAGACCCATCCCCTGGTTAAGGGTTGTTGAGTCCTAAAGGGCTTAGGGATCAAAGCCTCGTTAAGAAGCTCTCAGAGTTGCCTAGCACGCTGCTAGGCTCAGCACACGCACAGTCAGCATACGGTTCCCCAAACAAACAGACCACATGATATATTTCAGTCAAGCACAAGCACAACACAAACACAAACTACAAGTTTACCCCAAGGGTCATGTAATCGCTTCACCTTCACCTGAACAACTCTCTTGCACAACTTTAAAGATATTGTGCATCAGCTATATTTTAATACAGAAGGCTTGTTAGCTAAGCATCAACACTGTTTGTCATGTCTGGTCTCTCTGGAATGCCTTGGTAACTAACAATGAAGTTACAGCACTTCCATATTCCCTTGGTTTAACATAAGTGATAAGCATTTTGAGAAGAGCTCATTATAATTAATTGGTAAACAAAATCATATGATATTCTGTATAATATTGATAGTGTGTATAATATTGTTTGAGATTGGCTAACACTACAGACCTTCAAGTCTTTCTCTTATCTGGCTCTACATATTTTGTAAGATACAGAGGTTTTGTAGTAGGCAGATATAACCCACCAGCCTTCAGGTATTTGTGCTAAGTGTAGTTCACAAACTACATGCTCTGACTATGTCTAAACTACAAGCTAGGGCTGCAGTTTCTTGCTTGAATTCACATACTCTCACAGAGCTAGTGTGAGTAAATAACTGTGGTAGCACTGGTAGCAGCAGTGGAGGAATGGCTGAACCACACGAATAGGAGATGCCTGAATATGGGGATTTGTACACATAGTGTAGACATTGCCTTTGACAGGCCTGCATTCTCTTGTGTATACTGAGCAGGATTCTTGCAAAAAGGTTATAACATCTAACTACAGTACAGTTTTAAAGTTATACAATTTAGCATGAATATACAGAATTCTAAATGTCTTTACTTTTTAATTATTAGCTACTTTCTTATCTTGGTTACAGAATACCTCCTTTTCAGTCACACTTTCAGTTACAGCAACAAATATATTCCATGCTTTAATCAATACATTTAGCTCTTGATAGATGATTTTTACAACGTATCTGTTTTCTGGTAGGTATTAAAACAACTTAATCTTCCTGGATAATAGCTCATTTTACAAGTTAGCTTCACAAATCCCTGGAAAAATTCCATTTTGCTAAATTGCCATGGCAACATTTAGCAATAGATTTAATTGAAACATCACAGGCAGTGTTTTCCACTTTTCCTTGACCTGACTGCCAAGCTCTTTGATTTTGGTCAATAATGTCATGGAGCATTATGAGGCTTTAGCTTACTTTGGCCAAGAGCATCAAGAAAGCT
Organism: Chelonoidis abingdonii; assembly: GCF_003597395.2. Taxonomy (NCBI): domain Eukaryota; kingdom Metazoa; phylum Chordata; order Testudines; family Testudinidae; genus Chelonoidis; species Chelonoidis abingdonii. The sequence goes on along the minus strand of NC_133774.1, from coordinate 56,785,750 downwards.
CAGGAGTTTAATGCCTTACTTGCTTCATTCTTCACTAAAATATTAACTGTGACCAGATTTTTATCCTAATTTATACTAATAACAAGGGGGAAGGGGACATAAGCAAAACTAGAAATAGAACAGGTTAAATATATTTAGATAATTAGATGTTCAAAATCCTAATGTCTGATGAAATTTACCCTCAAGTACTTAAGGAACTAGCTGAAGAACTCTTGGAACTGCTAGCAATTATCTTTGAGAACTCATGGAGGATGAGTGAGGTCTCAGATGACTGGATAAGGGTAAACACACTATCTGTCTTTAAATGGGGGAACAAAGAGGACACAAGGATTTATAGAGCAGTCAGCATAACTTCAGTACCTGGAAAGATACTGAACAAATTATTAAACAATGAATTTGTAAGCATCTAGAGAATAATAGGGTTATGAGGACTAGCCAGCATGGAAATAATGCCAAATGCCAAACCTGATTTTCTTCTTTGACAGGGTTACTGGCCTAGTGGATGGGGAGGGGAGCAATAGATGTGATATATCTTGATTTTTAGTAAGGCTTCTAACAGTTCCAGTTCACATTCTTATAAGCAAACTAGAGACATGTGGATTAGAATTCAAAATGACCTTGATAAATTGGAGAACTAGTCTGAAGTAAATAACATGAAATTCAATACAGATAAATGCAAAGTAGTACACTTAGGAAGGAAAATATCAAATGCACAGTTAAAAAATGGTGAATAACTGGCTAAGCAGTAGTAATGCAGAAAGGTAACTGAGGGCTATAGTGGATCACAAGGTGAATGAGTCAACAATGTGATGAAGTTGTCAAACAACCTAATATCATTCAGTGAGGTATTAACAGGATAGTTCATATGTAAGACACAAGAGGTAATTGTCCCATTCTACTTGACACTAGTGAGTTCTCAGCTGGAGTACTGTGTCTGGTTTTGGGCTCTTTAGGAAAGATGTGGACAAATTGGAGTCCAGGGGAGAACAACACAGATGAGAAAAGTTTTAGAAAACCTGAGCTACGAGGAAAGGTTTACAAAAAGTACCTATTTTTTCCTTGAGGCAAGAAGACTGAGGGGTCGGGGGAACCTGGTAACAAGTCTTCAAATGTATTAAGTGGTGTCTTAGACAGGACAGTGACTAATTGTTCTCTGTGTCCACTGGAGATATGATAAGTAATTGGTCTTAATCTGCAGCAAGGGAGATTTAGGTTGGATATTAGGAACAATTTTCTAACTATAAAGGTAGTGAAGCACTGGAATAGGCTTCCAAGGGAGGTTGTGTAATTCTTATCACTGGAGGTTTTTTAAAAACAGATTAGACAAACACCTGTCAAGGATGGTCTAGGTCAGGGAGGGCAAATTTTTGGCCTGAGAGCTGCATTGGGTTTCGTAAATTGTATAGAGGGCTGGTTAGGGGGCTGGGCCCCAACCCCCTATCTGCCCCCACCCAGACTCCTGTCCCTTCCAACCCCCCTGTTCCCTGATGGCTACCCCCGGGACCCCTGCCCCATCCACACACCCCTGCTCCCTATCCCCTGACCAATCCCAGACCCCTGCTGCCCCATCCAACTCCTCCTCTCATTCCTGACAGCCCCCGGGGACTCCTGCCCCATCCAACCACCCCTTCTCCCTGTCCCTTGACTGCCCCTGGAACCCCTTCCCCTGATGCCCATCCAACACCTCCTCCTTCCTGACTGCCCCCCTGGTACTTCTGCTCCCATTCAACCCCCAGCCACCTGATCACCCCAAACTCCCCTGCCCTCTATCCAACCCCACCTGCGGTCTAGCACAATCCTACATTTCTATGAGTAGTACCATTGAACTCACATCAGTGTCGTAGGATCTGGCCATATGTTTTGACACTGTCATTTGTATTAAAGATTATGCAACTGGAACAAAATTAATAGGATCATAGAATCATAGACTTTAAGGTCAGAAGGGATATTATGATAATCTAGTCTGACCTCCTGCATGATGCAGGTCACAGAAACTCACCCACCCACTCTTGTATCAAACCTGTGTCTGAGCCATTGAAGTCCTCAAATCATGGTTTAAAGACTTCAGGGTGCAGAGAACCTTCCAGCAAGTGACCCATGCCCGACACTGCAGAGAAAGGTGAAAAACCCATTGGGGTTCTGCCAATCTGCCCTGGAGGAAAATTCCTTCCCAACCCCAAATATGGCGATCAGCTAAACTATGAGCATGTGAGCAAGACTCACCAGCCAGACACCCAGGAAAGAATTCTCTGTAGTAACTCAGATCCCACCCCATCTAACATCCCATCACAAGCCATTGTGCATATTTACCGCTAGTAGTCAAAGATGAATTAATTGCCAAAATTAGGCTATCCCATCATACCATCCCCTCCATAAACTTATCAAGCTTAGTCTTGAAGCCAGATATGTCTTTTGCCCCCAGTACTCCTCTTGGAAGGCTTTTCCAGAACTTCACTCCTTTGATGTTAGAAACCTTCATCTAATTTCAAGTCTAAACTTCCTGATAGCCAGTTTATATCCATTTGTTCTTGTGTCCACATTGGTACTGAGCTTAAATAATTCCCCTCCCTCCTCTAATATATTTATAGAGAGCAATCATATCTCCCCTCAGCCTTCTTTTGGTTAGGCTAAACAAGCCAAGCTCTTTGAGTCTACTTTCATATGACAGGTTTTCCGTTCCTCAGATCATCCACTTGTTTTTAAAAGCTTCTAAAGATGGGGACTCCATGACCTATCTTGGAAGGCTATTCCTGAGTTTAACTACCCTTATAGTTGGAAAGGTGTTATAACATAGGCAACAATTCTGGGGTACTCCAGGGCTGGAGCAACTATGGGGAAAAATTAGTGGGTACTCCGCATCCACTGGCAGCCAAGCTTCCGCCTCCTCGCCTCTTTCTCCCCCCCCAAGTGCACTGCATCCCTGCTCCTCCTCCTCCTTCCCAGTGATTCCCACCCCGCCACCGCCTAAGAGCTGTTTAGAGGTGCTTAGGACTTTCCAGGAAGGAAAGGGAGGAGTGGGGACCTGGCACTCTCGGCGGAGGAGGTGGAGATGAGGTTGGGCGGGCAGAGACTTGGGAGAAGGGGGTGGAATGGGGGCAGGAAGAGGGTGGGGACTAGGGGAAAGGAGTGGAATGGGTGCAGGGCAAGGGTGATGCAGGGGTGGGAAGAGTCAGTGCAAGGCCGGGGCCAGGGGCAGGGAGGGTCAAGCTTCCACTAGGCAGAGGGGAAGTCGGCACCTATGTGCTATAAGATACTTAGCATAAGAGAACAGGATTTTAGTAAAGATATAAGCCAATTTAGTCTCTATAACTGCTATATTATTTGTGATTAATGCATACTAATGTGTATATATGGTACAGATAATACAAATTATTAATCTGATAGCAATATGATAGCCAGCACATAATGGTTTTCAAGCTGTTCTCTTCCCCTCCTCCTGCCAATTTAAAAGCAAGGGGGCTGGTGGTTAAAGCATTGTTTGAGGATCTGTTGATTCTGAAAAAGGCTTCCCCATCAGCCTGAAATAGCTTAAGTTTATTACTCTTCATGGTAGAGTGCAAGGATATCTTGTTCACGATAGGCTGCCACAGAGGTAGGGGTTGAGGAAATAGGATTTGGGGCACAAAGAGGAGACTGGTGTTCTGTGAGTGGCTTGACAATGATATTGAGACTTATACCAAGGGCATCTAGACTACCTTAGGTGCACCGTTTTATTCCTGAATAGTATTTATATAAATCTAAATGAAGCAAATGGAGTTCCATTTACACCATCTGATAATTTGGACCATTATAGCCACTCTTTATATCCGTTTGATCACAGATTTTCCAAAGCTTAACTCAACATAAAACTAGTGTGGTATCTACATAAATTCATACATACTATACAACAGAGCAGAGAGGAAGGCTTAATGTACAGTAAATAAATAAGTTGTTAGAGAGATATTGCTGCATAATGTTTGTCTAACATGGTTGAAAGCATATAGAGTTGCAGTTTCAAATATCAAAATATGCTCAACTTTGATACCCCATAGAACAGCCACAGCCTCCTGTAGCAACTCTTGTAATAGGTCTGTGTACCTTCAGGTGTCTTCAGATGGAACTGTGTCATGTTTGAGTGGCTGATGAAATCTTTGCATATCCAATGGCCTGTCTCCTCCCTTTTCTAGGAAGAGTTATGAGAATTTTACTGACTGTTTCACTAGTCCAAACTTGCTGGTCACTTCAGAATAAATCACCTTCCAGGTTAAATCAGACTGACACCAGCTAGTGCCCTCTTACGGTACTCTTGCTCTCTTTGTTAAGATGACACCACAATCACATCTAATACGGAGAGGGGACTCTTTTCCCATACGCTGACATGAATTGTTGCCAGCCAGTCAGAGTATTAGCTGTCTCTTACTATTTGTTAGGAAAAGAGTTCTAATCTGTCATTCCTTTGCTATAAATGAGTGCAGTTACAGTTACCTCCAAACTATTAATCCCTTTCCTACAAAAAAGAAAAGAAAAGTTCACCGGAAATAGTGACTGTCACCTGTGGAAATATGCATGGAAAATAATATCCATTGAATGAGATTTACCATATAAATAAGCTTAATAGTAATACAAAAACTGTGCTATTATGTATGTGTTCAACTTTATTACGAAATACAATCCAGATATTAATATATATATATATATATATATATTTTAAAGTGAATTTCAAAACAAAACTAAATACAACCTAGTACTTTAAAAGCTTGACTATGATAAGTATTGACATCAATGAGATTAACCACAATGCCTCAAATTAAGCATGTATATAAATCTTAGCAAGTTTGAGATGTGTGATTTTTGCTCAGTAAGAATGTAGTACACATCTGGGCTCTGTATGAGTAACACATAATAGAAAGAAATGAGTCCTGTTCCTCATGCTATTACAAAATACCTTTCCTTTTAGAAGCATCTCCTGCTCTAGATGCTTCTAGCCAGGTTGAACTTGAATTACAGGAAGGAGACGATCTTATTTTAGACTCAGTATGTCTGGAAGGACCTCTCCACTATGGTTATTCTGTTGTCTTCTACACAATTATAAGGGTTCCTTTTAAAAGATATCTGTAGGTCAGTTTTTCTCACCAGATCTGTGGATTTGTGTTAATGAGATGGTAAGGGGAAATTTACCTAAGCATTCTAAGTGGTAATCTATTTATTTTAATGTTTTGGAGAGAAGAAAGTCCGAAGATTTTGCTTGCTAAATGTTTCTCATTTCTTCTTCCTCTGGGGACCTATATCAGTCCTACAAGTGCTTTAGGTCTAGGTTCATGTGGCTCCTCCTGGAGCCACTCTCTTGCATTGCCTGAATGGAACTGCTACAGAGATGTTGGATGTAAACTAAAGATTGTCCACATTAGGCACTTTGGCCCAGATCCTCAAGGTATTTAGGCACCTAACCCTCACTGATTTCAATGAGAGTAAAGCACCTAAGTACCTTTGGAAGAACTGTGCCTTTGCCATTATAGACCTTTTAGCCCATGCAAGCTTTATCTATTACAGTAACACAAAGTGGTCCCAAAAGAAGTTCAGTCCCAAATGTGCGAGGGATTGTACAAATAGTAAGAGAAGCACCTAATAATTTAAATATGCTAGACAGATTAATGGTGGGATGGGAAACAGAAGCATAGTCAAGTGACTTGTCCCAGGTCACACTGCAGACAAAACTGGAGATGGAACATTGGTTTCCTTAGTCACAAGCTAGCACCTTATCCACTCAACCACCCTGTAGACTCCTCCTCTCATCCACCATATGCTGACTTGGGACCAAGATTGAAGCAATACTTTTTTAATGGTCTTTATATAAAAAATGTTCCTCCTAGTGTTTTTTAAAAATATTTCCAAGAGGAAATCCTAAAAAATAAACTTAGATTAGTATTAAAAAAATAGTTTGCTTTGATTGTACATGTAGGATGTATCATGTGACTTTATTCTAACAGCACAGGGTCTACCAGACTGTGTACAGTAACTCCTCACTTAACGTTGTAGTTATGTTCCTGAAAAATGCTACTTTAAGCGAAACAATGTTAAGTGAATCCAATTTCCCCATAAGAATTAATATAGATGGGGGGGTTAGGTTCCAGGGAATTTTTTTTGCCAAACAAAAGACATTATATACATATACAATATAAGTTTTAAATAATTTTAAACAAACTATTTAATATTGTACTCGCCAATAATGATTGTGAAGCTTGGTTGAGGCAGGGTGTAGAGGAAATGCTAAACAATTATCCTTGCTGCATAACGTAGAATCATAGAAATGTATGGCTGGAGGGGACCTCGGTCCTCACCTTGGCTTGCCCCACTCCACCCCTCCAGTGCTCCTGCCAGAGAGTTGGGTAGGGGGATTGTCCACTCTCCAGCTGGAATGCCAGGTGGGCAGAATAGGATAAGCCCCCGCCCCCTGACACTGCTCCCCAGCTGGAATGCCAGGTGGGCAGAATGGGGCAAGCTCCCACTCCCTGACTCCGCTCTCTGGCAGGAGCACCAGGTGGAGCAGGGCTAGCCAAACAACCTTATAACAGAGCATTGTGCAACTTTAAATGAGTATGTTCTCTAATAGATCAGCAACCTAATAATAAAACAATGTTAACTGGGACAACTTTTAGCGAGGAGTTACTGTATTTGCCTAAATGCCTCAACGATTAGACATGAAAATTAAATTTTTAGTTTGAGAAAGTGAAATGTATATTTCTATATCTGTAAATGATGTGCAAGCAGTATGACATTTTTGAAGTGATTTCTTTTTCTCTTCCCCTCCCCTGTTAAGAACAGACAGCTTTTTCACCAACCTTTCCACCTTAGCCCATAAAACTGGGATCAAATAATGAATTGCTTGTCAAAAAAGGTACAGAGGAGGGGAGTGAAGGGGGGAAGAATAGAATTAATTCATCCACAACTACAATGTGTGTGGTTGTTCATGATATAGTTCAGTAAACACTTCTTGTGGAAAGAAGTATTCACTTTACAAGTGGAACCAATATGAGCTGAAGTGCAAATTGAAGGACAAAAATGTAATTTGAAATGTTCTGTGTGGCTTGGATAATCAGATGAGAATGGTACCACTGCAGAATGTGTGTGTGTGTGTGTGTGTGTGTACTTTCTAATTAGGATGTAGTACATCAAGCAATTACTAGTATTACATTATGAAAAGATAGGATAAAACTACAGAGTAGGCCCACTTAAACATTTGTGGCCAGATCCTGTAGTGAGTTTTGGATCCTTTGCACCACTCAGTAGTTCAAATTGCCATAAACTTACCTTAAACAGCCAGCAGAGAACTCCTCTGTGAAAGGAGAACTTGCGGGATCATTTATGCTTGACCCAGGTACTATGCTTCTGTCCCCTCCATGCCCGGTAAGGAGAGTGTCTGGGATATATTGAGAGCAGGTAGGGGGCCTAAAGATGGTGTTTCACTTTGCTATGTTTCTCTGCCATTGGTATAGTGTCCATGAAAGGACCTTACAAGACTGAGAGATCTCAAACAGCCCAGCTATTGCCTCAAGTCACAAAGTCGCATCCAGGTTAGGACTGGGCTCAGGATCAGGGAGCAGACACCAGCATGTGCTCACACACTTCCTGTGCTGAGTAATGCTCTGACAGGAGAAAATCCTGGCTTTATTCTTGAGCAGTACAATTTCCATGGAAATATATAAATCTTTGTCTCTCTGCTCTAATCAATTAAACCATTTTCCTGCTAATATGCAACCATGCATATGCTTGTAGGGGGAAGCATGCACAAGCGTCAGATGTCTAAGGACTATCTACAGCACAGCCAAAAGGTCTGTGAGGAGAGTTGACACTATATAGAGGCATTTACAAAGGCCATATATAGATTAGTCAAAATGGCTTTTTCCAGATGTGATCTGTAAGGTTCTTGGGAGGTGATGGGCCTACCCCGGGCGCTCTGCAAGAATGAGGCCCACACACACTGTGAGTTATTTGGCTTTAATGAAGGTAAAGTGACACACCCGCAACGGGGACTCCTGGTGTTGCTGTCACGGAGGCGGGGAACCCAGTGCACCGAAGCTAGGCCTGGTATGGAGTCCAAAGGTGGGACCGAAGCCCTACAGCTATATATACCAAAATGCAGAAACAGCTTATACATGAACAAATAGGGGCTTACCACAGGCAGTGTCCACCCCTTGGCTTAAGGCCATGCAAAGCGGTTCTTACCAGCTAGAAGCGGATTATACTGGCGTGCCGTGTCCTACAGTGATCGGCTGCCGAGAAAGCAGAACAACCCTAGCTAGGCCGTAACACAGTCTTCTGCGGTCCCCTACATGATCAAAAGTTTATGTTGAAAAAAAAAGTTTCAGTGGAAAATGGCTCTAAAAAAATCACAGGAAAATGTTTATTAATCCAAAAAATATTTCAAGGGACATTCAGAAAAAAGTGCTTCAAAATTCCTCCATGAAAAAGACGACCTCTTCCATCCAGTCCTAGTCGTGTCCACACTAGACACCATGTCCTGTTGAAAATCATGTTATCTAAAACATGTTGGCTAACACAAATCATTGTTTCCAGTCTAAATATTGTCTAAGTAAGTCCTGAATGGACATAGTCAAATTATTGCTGGAAGAGTTAGACTGTTTGAGAAAAGCTTCTTGCTTCTCAAATGAAGATATAACTCTTGCTGTAATGTTTGTGCTCTGAATCAGGAATGAAATAAAAAACCTCCACAAATTTTGAACTATCATTTGCAAGGCAGCTAATGAGCCTTGGTGAGGAGGGGAGAGAGAGCTGTAAGCCTGAATTGATTCAGCATTAACTAAGGCCTCTTTATTACACAGATCTATTATGCAGGAGTGAGGGGAAGGCACACAGCTTCAGGACTACATAAAAAGAAGGACTCTGTCCTCTGTCTGTGGCTAAGGCCTGGTCTACACTACGCGTTTACATCGATTTTAGCAGCATTAAACCGATTTAACGCTGCACCCGTCCACACAACGAGGCCCTTTATATCGATATAAAGGGCTCTTTAAATCGGTTTCTGTACTCCTCCCCAACAAGAGGAGTAGCGGAATACCGGGAAGTCATTCCTATTTTTTACCCAGGTGTGTCCTCGGCCTGCGCTCCTGAGGCAGCCGGAGCATCACGGTGCTGATGATTGAGGACAGTTACCAGCTCCTACTGCACTGTAATCTGCCGGGGAAGGATGGGAAGGATGCTGCTGTTCATTGCCCGCACGGCCCTGCTCCTACCCAGGATCAAGCCCTAACATACGGTGACATTGAAAAAGTCAAAGAACTATTTTTCCCTTTTCTTTCACGGGAGAAGAAGGGAAGTAAATTGACGGATATACCTGAACCACCCTGGACAATGTGTTTGCCCTTAAGGCATGGGAGCTCCGCCAATGAATGTAAATGCTTTTCGGAGACTGCAGGGACTGTTGGGACTAGCTGGAGTCCTCTAGTCCCCCCTCTCTTCCTTCATGAGCGTCCAATTTTTGATTTTTTGGCTTTTCCGCTAATGCTTGTCATCACAGCACTGTTGCCTCGTGGACTCTATCTTCATTAGCCTGAATTATTTCAAATGCTTTGATTTCGTCTTCTGTAACGGAGCTCTGATATAACAGGATTTGTCTTCCCCACTACAGCGATCAATCCTAGTCTTTTTCCCGTCGTCCATATTGCTGGAGTCTTTTTGGATTTGGGACTGCATCGCCACCCATTGCTTGATCAGGGCTCCCGTCTGGGCAACAAGGAAATGCAATTTCAAAGGTTCGTGGGGCTTTTCTGTCTTTACGCTGGCCCTGCATTCGAGTTCAGATTGCTTCAGAGCGGCTTCACGTTGGTGCAGTGTGGGATCCCGCCCGGAGGCCAATACGTCGCATTTGCGGCCACACTTTACCCTTAATCCGATTATGGTCATACTGATTTCAGCTGACTAATCT
>NC_133774.1:56767192-56774874 GCF_003597395.2 Chelonoidis abingdonii | reverse complement strand
TGTGGCCCCGTGCATTCGATTTTATACAATCTGTTTTACAAAACTGGTTTCTGTAAAATCGGAATAATCCTGTAGTGTAGACGTACCCTAAGAGAAGGATGCACACACAGCAGAGGCCTGACTTCTGTGCAGATGCTCTGCTGGGGATAAAAGATCCTAGAAGTCTGTATGCATTCCACTGAAAGGACCTTTTTAGTAATAAGAAAAGACACAAAGGCTCTGTTGGAGCACAAGGGTCTTAGCTGTTCATAGGCCTTTATTGTACCATTATTTTTACTGAATAATCCACCTCAGAACTCTACAAGGTGACTTATGGATCTATTTCACTGATCAGTTCTCAGCTTCTAAACCAATCTGTTCCTGCAATCAGTTCCTTTTATTTCATAGGTGGTGCAACTGTCCAAACATAATTTTTCATCTAGTGCCTCAAAAGTTTGGTCAAGTCTGGAAACCACAAGAACAAAAGACATGTACTATCCACCATAGCAGCAATATAATCTGCCAAATTAATGTGTTGAAGAGAATGGTGTATCTAGGGTGAAGTCTGAAGCTTAAAAAATATTAGGAGTTCTGTGGTTTGGGGTCATTGTATGGGAAAAAAAGACCAATAGTTATAATCTGTAATATGACTGAGGCATCAAATTAATGTATCAAATTAACTAGTATCAAATTATTTATTGACTTTGCCAACCTCAGAAAAATCTGTGGCTTAAATACCTTATGTCTATATCATTTTAGCCTCAATAGTCATCTCATGAAATGAACAATCCATATTTTGAAACAAAAGTGTGTTAGTACAAATTTCAGCATTCCATTCACATATATGAAAATAGAGACTTTTAAAAAAAAAATCATCTATTACCATGGGACAGATCTTATGATTGTAATACAGACCCCAAACATGAAACTTCAAAAAGACCTTTAGCCATGGCCAAAATCCGTTTCACCCTATTGGAGAAATTACTTGATTGTTTTACAGGAGCTTATTGTCTTTGGCGTATGTATATGCTGGGTGTGTCTAAAGATAGCATATGAAGAAATTACTGAGGGAAGGCTAAACTGAAGGGATGAGTTTTGCAGTGGCTTGTGAATTCTTATTCTGCCAGCGAGTACCATAATCTTTGTCTAGCTCCTGTGAAATTTCTTCCTACTCTGCTCGGGATCATACCGTATTGGTCAACAGTTTCATGCTGTTCATACACACAGTGAAATATAGCTGCAATGGACGGTCATGGTTCCAGAGGGAGAAGTAATCTCTCATATAGCTTGGAGCAGTTCCATAGTAGCTTTGAATATCATAACAGAGACATTGAATAGGACTCTGTATTCATTGGGAAAATCAGTACAGAGAGTGGAGCACAGGGATCATGGATTCACAGCAGTCTGTGTTACGAAGCAGAGGATACCTCACTTTGTTCCAGAAGGAGTATTTTCAGCATGCCAATCCTAGATATAATAGCTGAAATTCTATGCTATATCTGTAGGATAGGCAACACAGAGAAGCATAGCCCCAGGGCTGAAGGGGCAAATGTGGCTTTGTGCCCTCTCTCTATTTTGGGATGCAGAGGGCTGGTGCTGTCCTGACAGTAATTTAGAGCAGTCAGGAGTGTGAACCTTCTTACCCACACCCCACTTCCAGTCTACCTGTGGGGTTGCTGTAAAGCCCACAGAAGCTGAGAATCCCCACACACTTTTCGTGCCTCCAGCTTGATCTCTATGCAAGAGCTTGTGAGTGGTGCCTGCACAGGGCAGCCTAGAGTTGCACTACAAAGTATTTGCACCAATGGAATCACACCCTACTGGCTAAGACTTTTTTTGGTCCCTGTATGCCAGTGCAGTAGTATAAAAGAGCCATAGTCAGAGAGAATTCCTCCCAGTCTAACTAGTCACTGTATTCCTGGATGTGGTAAGTTGTAATGATCAAGCCTGTAGGACATGATCAAAGTGATTCATATGTTCCCTTTAGTATCTGAAAGGAAGGGCACAATCCTATAACTATTTGTAGATAGTGAATACTTTTTGCTTCTATGGTTTTCTAGTTGAATTGAGGAGTCCAAAAGGAGCTCTATATGCAATCTCTCCCTAGAACCATCCAATCCAGGCACTGAAGAGAATTTACTTTTGAAGAATAATACATTCCAGGAAGCTAACTCTGATAAAATATACAAGGAGAAAAGAGATCTGCCTCCTTTTATATCTATCTCTGAGAAAAACTAGTCATCCCTTTGTGTAAGGTCATTCCACTCAGTCTTATTAAACAACTGGGCATACATAGAAAATCTTACCACATCCTTTCCTGTGCTTGTGAAGAACTTTGAATGCTGGGTAAACAGAATAATGCAGAGAATTTTCTGGCTTCTGAATGCAATATAATACTTAAATACCATATCAGAGTGTGTTCCTAATTGCTTTGAAACCTCTTCACTAGCAAACATGAAAAGAAGCTTCGTTTTGCGATGTTTGAAAAGAATGTGACATTTAGAGGTACTTATTACCTATGACTTCTTGATTCTCATTCTACAACAGTGATTCAAATCTGATGTGACATGATAGGTAGTTATCTAAAGTTTTAATATTTGCTGCAAAGACCAAGATTCTGTTAGATGTATATGGAAAACAGGATATTTGTTCAGCTATATAGCAGACTACCTGTTGAGAGAGCTAAGATTTTATCTTTTGAACAGATCTTTTATATTTAGAACAATGCCAAATTTGATTCCTTTGTGAATGCAATGACATTGAAGCAAGCTGCAGGTAATGTATACTTGCATTTTGTGATTTTCTCTGCAGCATGTTATTTCTGACCATTCAGATTCAGAGGGTTGTGGGGTTTTTTTACTTCAGAGGGTTCTCAAATAAATCTTCTTAATGAAAAGAAAGGGGGCAATACCCCTAAGCAGCAGAACAGGAATCCTACCAGCTCTGCCAGACACAGCTTCAGGGTGGGCAGGGTGTAAGCTATGGAGCTGGGACTCAGCCTCCTCAGAGACTCATCGTTAGCCAGTGTCTGGAGGGTGCCTGGCTCCCAGCTAGGAAGCTGTGGACTCCAGAATGCCAATAGGTTTCCATTAGAAACCTGCCTGTGTCCTGGCAAAAGTTTTGTTAAATCTACAATAAAATTGGTGAAATACTTCAGTCTACTGAATTGGCATTTTCCGAGAAAATTAAGTTTTTCTTTTTCGTTTTTGTTTTTTCAGAAAACTTCTGACCAGCTCTATATGTTTTCTTTCTGTGCATTCAATTAGCATAATTGCTCAGGCAAATGACAAGTTAACTAGCCATTTGCTTATACAGTTAGCTCTTCCTGCAGCAAGTAGGCACGTGGTCGCATATGTTGCACACACAAACTTCCCATATTGGACTCTTCATAGTCCAAATCAACAACACAAATAGGCTTTATCCAAATTATTATCAAGCAGAATGACCATCAAGCTGAATCAAAGGAAGCTAAAGAGTGAGGTTTACTAGTCTGATCTTTAGCACATAACATATTAGTGATTATAGTAATACACATTACAGGATAACGAATAGGATAAATAGGAACCTTAGGTTAACAACTATATTTGATCAGCCTTTCATCCTAAAACATGAAAGCAGGGGTGCTGGGACAATTTATATAGTGGGGGTGCTAAGAGCCATTAAACCAAAATGTAAACCCTGTATATAATGGAAACCACTTCAAGCCAGAGGGTGCGGCAGCCCCCCTAGTTCTAGCACTTATCCATGGAAGTTATTACTGATGAGATTGCTTAGAAGAATAGTTATATAGAGAGATCTTATTGCTATTAGAACATGAGTTAAATACATATTTTTCCTTCAGGACTGACTTTTCCATTTCCTCTTCTTGTTACAGGGGCACTCCCCATAAATAGTTGATTAGATGTCAGTGAAAAATATTTACCATAATTCCTGGGTTTTACAGGACTAAAACTTCTTGTGCAGTGCCAATGGCTTCTTGTGTACAACTTTTTGCATAAGCTAGAACTTGCCACTTCCTGTCTCTTGCATTCTACTTGAATAGATTCCTGTGTCAAAGAGCAGAAAAGGTTTTTCATGTAAAATACTTTATCAGTCAAAATATTTATGACAAGATAGCTGCAAAAATCCACTGAAATTCACTGAAGAGAATCTTTCCATTTAAAGCTAGCCAATGTTTCATTAAAAAAAAAAAAGATCCAGAGCAGGAGCAAAAAATCTGTCAAAGTTTAGACAGAATTTGTACAACTGGACTCGCAGAACACTTTTAGCAATAGATAAGCAAGTCTGTTTCCCACCAGGAGCCCACAGAGAACCCAAAGCATTCTTATGATCTGGCACAGAGCCAGTCGTGGAAGTGATGTTCCATAAAGGATATAATAAAATAAACTCAGCAGGAACAGCAGTCAGACCTTCTGTCCTGATCCCTCACTGGAATCCTTTCCCCTTCTCGTTAATGTGTAGCAAAAGCATTACTGAATCTGAACTGTACACCTACAGATTGTCATTACTTGCACTGAGCACACTTTCTGAGCATACACAAGGGATCCAGGAAGCTCAAGTACTGTGCTCGACATAGCCACTGTGTTAATGCTAGCTTCAATTCTCCCCTATTCACCTATGAATTCCAAATTGAAGGCATAGTCTCACTGTCCTTTTAATAATAGTCGCCTTGCCTTTAGTATTAAGAGAAATAATAAAATCACAAACACATGCATGCTCCATATTAACTGCAGTATATAAGGTTATATCAGTCTTGACTATGCTGCTTCTAGTTTTCTGAGGCAAGGAGTGCAATAATCCTTCGGTAAAAGGTTTATTTTTTAAGGGAGAACTAAAAAGTGACAGATGCTGCATTCAGTATCAGTAAAGCGTATACAAATGTTTCAGTCCTTGTACCAGAAACACAAAAAGCAAGAGTAGGGAACACGTTATCATCAATAATGGACAATGCAGCACAGCTCTTGGTGTGATATCCCACTGGCTAATTACAATCACTGTTTGAATATTTGCACCTTTATTTCTCATCTGAATTAGTCTAGCTTCAGTTTCCACCCTTGGTTCTTGTTATGCCTCTGTCTCCTAGACTGAGTGTAAACCTGACACTATTCCACTTTCTATTCCCCATGTAGGTGTCTCAGTGCTGGGGAACTGCACCTGCATTTTCCCCCATTGTGGCCCAGCAAGGGCACCCCCATCTAGGCTCCATCTTGTCAGCAGTCTCCTCTCATGTCTTTCTCCCGCCCAATCAGGATATTTCCAGACTGCACAGCTGTCTGCCTACACTGTGACGTTCCAGCAAAGTCAGGCTGCCTAAACCAGCCTGCTTTACATTACATTTCTCCTAAGTGAGAGTAAATCCATATAATTGTCATAGTTGAGCTATCACTCAGCTTTTTCTAAAGAAGCATATTTATTCTTAAGGTAAAAGCATTACAAAAATACTAAAACAACCCCCGCTCCATATGCTAATAAGCTTATAAGAGTCCAACAAGGGCTCTGACTAGTGAATGCTCCTTCAAACCTGACCCACGGGTTTTCCTGTGCCTTCCATTTCATCACTCCTTTGATTCAAAACATGAACATTCATGAGTAAGCCAGTTACTCCTTTATACAGTTTTTCTGAACTGTCTTCATGAATAGATGATCAGTGGACAAAAAGCCCCCCCAGGGCAAAGCTTCAAAGGTTGAGTTCATAGATTGGAATTTCACTTCAGTTATTGTCCCAAAAATTCATTCATGTCTGTTATGTTGTTCAGTGTAGTCTTTTGAAACTCTCAGTACCTCCTAGAGGTTGCATTAATCCTGTCTTCCTCCTAAAGAAGCTTTATCCAATCCCAAACATTTGCATAAGGTTTGTCCAGGAAATTGCCATAACTGTTACATAGTGTGATCAAATCACCACTTAACCTTCTCTTTGAGCTATTCATTGTGTCTCACTGAGAGCGATGTTAAGTCTGCTCAGCAGCTGACAAATAAAGAGATAGAATGTAACTTTACCAGCTGCCATGAGTTAAGGAGGGTATAGCTGCAGCACCCAGAGAGTGGACCAGAGAATGAATTGTGACTGCTGGGGGCTTAAGGAGTGAGAGAAAGTTACTTCATCCTTTTATTGGAACATCTTATGTGTACCTGGCTATTCTTGCTTGCAAGTAGTGAGGGAAGCAGAACCAGGACTCCTTCCACTGCCTGTCATGCTCTGCCTACTTGTTCACAGGACATCATATGAGTAGCTGGTGCTCTTGCCAGTGCAGCCAGAGTCACGAAATAAATAGGGACGTGTGGGAGAGTAAGGTGTGGAGGAGGGGGAAGGGGATCTTGCATCCTTTTACTCTTCTGGATGCCCAAGTAACAACTGACAATTTAGCCCCAAAAGATTTCCTTGTTAACTGACACCTATGCAAACTTGCCCTGGGCTGTGGTAGAAAAGCTGGGTTCTTTCTGTCTCATTCATCAGCACCAGTAATAAAGATTACATGGGACAAATTATGTCCCCCAAACTGAGCAACCCCATTGTCTTCTGTTTATTTCTTCAGCGACGCTTGTAAAAACCCACCTAAAGCTAACAGTGTGACATTTAATAGCAAAAACTTTTATCTGCAAACTAACATTTGAGACAGAAGCTCTAGTTATTGGGTGAGGAAAAACATCCAGCTACATAGTTGCTTTTGGTATATGTCTCCCACCAGTTCCTGTATTAGTGCTGTTGCCAAGATAACGAGTGATGCTCTTCCATACTTTAAGGTAATTTTTCATTAAGAGGTACATAAGTTAGTATCTGTGACTGTTAGTTTCAGTTCATCAGCTGAATCTTATCAGGAATAAGCATAATTCTTGTTAAACAGAGGTGGGCTTGCTAAGGTTGATGCAGTACTGATTATGCAGAACAAGAGTCAACCACCTTTCTTATTGTAACATTATCCAACTAATTTAAATAACAATTTTATTTTGCAAATTATTGGGAAGATTTTGCAAATGAGGTCATAAGTAATCAAAGGAAGTTGTTGAGGTTAAGAACTTAAGAATAAAAAAGGATTGTATATACATGTGGATATTGATATGGATAAAGAATATCCAGTTATAATCAATAACAAATGCTTTGGAAGAAATATTAAACCTTGTGCTGCAAGGGTTAAGTCAATCTGTAACTATTAGAAACTCTGATAAGACATAAGTGAGAAATGGACTATTCCACATTAGCCTACTGAAGGGTTCTTACACTTTCTGAAGCACCTTGTACTGGCCACTGTCAGACTGAATACTGGAATTACTAGACTTAGGAGTTACCATACTGGATAAGACCTCTGTTCCTAAACTATCCAAATGGATGCAATTTGACTTCATTGAGAAAAAACTCTTTCCACTGAAACCACAATTTTGCAAATTACATGTTTTTTTTTAAATAAAATCACAATGAAAATAGAACAGGAGTACTTGTGGCATCTTAGAGATTAACACATTTATTTGAGCATAAGCTTTCGTGGATGCATAGACTGGAACATACAGCAAGAAGATATTTATACATACAGAGATCATGAAAAGGTGGAAATAGCCATGCCAATTGTAAGAGGCCAATCAATTGAGATAAGCTATCATCAGCAGGAGAAAAAAAACTTTTGAAGTGATAATTGAGATGACCCATAGAAGGTGTGAGGATACTTAACATGGGGAAATAGATTCAATTAGTGTAATGGCCCAACCATTCC
>NC_133774.1:56731194-56766458 GCF_003597395.2 Chelonoidis abingdonii | reverse complement strand
TGTGGTGTGGTCTGGATGGAAGCTGGAGGCATGTGGGCAAGTATAGCGGTCAGTAGGTTTCCTATATAGGGTGGTGTTTATGTGACCATCACTTATTAGCACAGTAGTGTCTAGGAAATGGACCACTTGTGTGGATTGGTCTAGGCTGAGGTTGATGGTGTGCCTTTCACACCTTGGATACCTGCATGAGGGGCCACCCTAATTACCAATACTCATCATCAGAATTATGTAAATCTAGTAATGCCTCTTGTGCTAGACTCCTCAGAGAAGGAAGATATTGGGGACTTGTGTCCCTCCCCATCGTGTACTGGCCAGCACAGATGGTTGGCGCCATGGGGAGAATATAACATCTTGTCAAATGTCACTATATTTCTCCTGGGATTTCCCAGTGAGCAAGGAGTCATTAAGAGTGGCTTCAGGG
Organism: Chelonoidis abingdonii; assembly: GCF_003597395.2. Taxonomy (NCBI): domain Eukaryota; kingdom Metazoa; phylum Chordata; order Testudines; family Testudinidae; genus Chelonoidis; species Chelonoidis abingdonii. The sequence goes on along the minus strand of NC_133774.1, from coordinate 56,766,037 downwards.
AATCCCACTGTTGTGATCCCCAGTTCCTCCCATTGTGGGCTATATAGCCCCCAAATTGATAAATACATAAATTCTTTATGTATATGTGTGTATTACAACCTTCAGTGGCTATGTTTAGTCCAAATGATTGGAGTGGATCTGATAACAAGGAGGCTGTGTTACTCAATGGCTAGGGCATTGTGCTGGGAATCAGGAGTCCTATTCCAAGTTCTGCCACTGACCTGTTTGATGATCACTGGGGAAAAATATGATAGTATCATCCTCACTTCACAGAAAAAATTCCTATTGGCTTCAATGATGCAATTTCTAACCCTAAAATACAGAAGATTCAAACCTGTAAAGTGCTGTGTGGAGCTGATTAATTTTTTTTTCTTTTTTCACTGAAAAATGCCTTTTGCTACCAAAAAACCTCCAAAAAATATTCCCAACCTTTTTGTTGGGGGAAAAAAATCCTCCTTTCTTTGGCTCTTTAACTTTGCCCCTCAGTCCTGCTTTCACTTCCTTACTGAAAAAAGAGGGAAACAAATGTAAGAGGCGGGGCAAGGGGGAAGCTGTCTCACTTTTCAACTCTTTCCACTTGGAAAAGGAGGAGAGACTAGAAAGTGATTTCACTGTCACCCACTATCTCTGTTTCTCCAGTGGGATGGAGAGAAAATGAGTTTTTTTTCTTGTGCCTGACCAAATGCAGTTCAAAAATGAATGACACATTTTAATCAAATTGAAAAGGGGTGAGGTATTCTTCTGCTGACCCTGAAAAGACCAAAGTCAAAGGATTTACTTGCCTGCTTACATTCAAGCACACATTTAAGTGTTTTGCAGGATTGAGGCCAGAGTGCTCAGCCCCTTGCTGGATGAAGCCCAGAATGGTACATTACAGTGTACTTATCAGTATACAACCAACTGTTGGCATAAATCGTTAAAAACAACCATATTATACTCTTGAAAATAAATGAACAAAGTAGTATGGGAAATTACAAGATTCTCAGTTATACTAACCAGGAGCCTTTTTAAAATCTTGTTAATTCCTGTAGAGTCACATTTGAAAGAACTCTAGGTGCCTAAAGATGTATCTAAGCACCTAGTCAGATTATGTAAAGCATCTAGGTGCTAACTCCTGTAAATGAATGGGAGTTAGGCATGTAAGTGCTTTCAAAAATCCCACTGGGAGTCAGATTTACAAAGGTGTTTAGTCAGGCTGGTCAGAGAATTTTTGACTAAAGTTTTCTGCTGGAAAATTAAGTTTTGACAAAATTGAAGTTTCTCAAAGGCACACTGGTTTGGATCACATTTTTAACAGAAATGTTTCAAGGGGTAAAAAGAGGGGGTTTTGGTTTTGGCTTCACTGTTTTGTTTCATTCCAACTTTAGAATTTCATTCCAAGTTTCCTGTTCCATTTTGACTTCATGCTGAAAAATTCAATTCACCATAATGTGTTAGTCACTCTTGTCATATGTTGTCCTGGGTTCTGTTTCGCTGGACAAGTGCATGTTGCTTCAGAATGGTTCACTTTACCCATGTGAAGTGACAGTGTGACCTGCTGCGGCCTCTGGTCTCTTTCTCTGCATGACTGAGGGTGTGTTTGTGCAAACCAGGAGATTCAGGCATCTTATTGTTTGTTTGATCAAAAAATGTAGCTGGGTCAGGAGAGGATATCCACAGTATAACAGGTACTGTCTGTCTCTCCCTACCCCCCACCCTCCACCCTGTATCTGTGCTGCTGGTGTCTCTGCCTCCATGTACTCTCTTCCCTTCTGCACAATGAAAAGGGACTTGAAGACAGCAGTTGTCTGAAGGGTGGAGGGGAAGAAATCCTGAGTCTGTGCCTAAAACAAGGAGCAACAATCTACTTGCTGCATTCAACCCAGAGCCCAATCAGCATTCTTCCATGGGGAAATTTAGAGTGGGAAAATGAGACCATCTCTGGACTGCACAATGGATAATCAGTTGTGGAAACTCTGCAGCATAAGCCCCTGGAAGAGAAGGGAGAGGAATCAGAATTGCATAGTAAGGAAGGGATTCAGCAGCATCCACTTTGCCCAAGGATGACAGCCAGAGATGACTCATACCTGCTGATAGTGAGGAGGCAGAGTGAGGGCAGCGGTTCCAGATTTTACTGTGCATGCTCAGTCCATGTGAGCATGCTCAATGCCAGTCAAGCTGCAATTCTGAGTGGCTGCGTGCCCTCCCCACCCCATGCATCACCTCTGAAACAGTTCCTCTGGAAGAACTGTTTTCCTGGGGCACAATCTACCAGTCAGTGTGCTGGAGGAGGAGATTGTTAGTGCAGCTTAGGTTTCTCCAGCACCACATGAAGTTGCTTCTGTTCCATAAATTCCAAGGCTAGAAGGGATCACTGTGACCTATTCTGATCTGCTGTGTAATACAACTTCAGCAAAATAATTGCTAGAGCTTACCTCTTAGTAAAACATCTGTTTCTTTAAACATTGTCAGTGATGGAGAATACATTACAACTGTAGGTAAATTGTTCCAAATAGTTAGTTACCCTCACTGTCAAAAAATTAAACCTACACTTGTCTAGCTTAAACTTCCAACCATTGGATCATACTATAGCTTTCTCTCCTAGATTGAAAAGCCCATTATTTAATATTTGTTCCCCGTGTAAGAAGAAACTTATAGACTATAATCAAAGAGCTTAACAAAGAGGTTAAACTACATAGATTGAACTTGTTGAGTCTGTCACTATACAACATGTCTTCTAATCCTTTAGTCATTTCATGGTTCTTTTCCGAATCCAGTTTATCAATACCCTTCTTGAACTGTGGACACCAGAACTGGACACAGTATCCAGCAGTGGTTGCACCAGTGCCAAATACAAAGGTAAAATAACCTGCCTGCTCCTACTTGAGATTCCCCTATTTATGGATCCCAGGATCACATTATCTCTCTTGACCAGCATCATATTGGGAGCTCATATTCAGCTGATTGTCTACCATGACCCCTAAATGTTTTCAGAGTCACTGCTTCCCAGGATGGAGTCTCCTATCCTGTAAATATGTTCTTTGTTTCTACATGTATATATTTTCATTTAGCTGTATTAAAACACATTGTTTGCTTGTGCCCAGTTTGCTAAGTCATCCAGATTGCTCTGAATCAGTGACCTGTCCCTTTCCTTATTTACCATTGCCTCAGTTTCAGGGTAATTTTCAAACTTTATCAGTGATTTAACGTTTTCTTCAAGGTCTATGATTAAAAATTGTTAGGTCCAAGAACTAATCCCTATGGTATCACACAGGAAACAGACTTGCTTGATTCCCCATTTACAATTACATTTTGAAACCTATCATTCAGTTTTTGATCCATTAAAGTGTGGCATGTTAATATAATTTTACTTTTTTTAATCTAAATGTCATGCTGACCCTAGCAGGCTAGCTAATCGGCTACCACTCCATCTCAAATTTTCTTCCATCGTTACTTCAGTTCTGGAAGGGAAATGATTGTTAGTCATGCTCCAGGATCATGGGAATGGAGTGGGGAGAGGTCCCTGCCTTTTCATCTCTGATGGACATGGTTTTGATAAAGCCTGGTGGGAGAAGGCAATGCTCCCACACTGCATTTAACTCAGCAGCAACTGTCACTAGTTAAGTCCCTCAATCCTGTCTTGCAAAATGCAAACAGGCAGACCTCTGGGTTTGGAACCAGTTCAGTCTTGATTCTGGGGATAGTAACACTGCCATTTGTCTGCCTCACAGATGTAGAGTCAGTCTGTGCCAGGACTCTAAATAGCATGCTAAAAAGACAGGAAATGCAATCACAGCACAAAAGTGCCAGAATACGTTAGCTCAAGAGACAAGCAAATAGACAAGGAGTCTACTTCAGAGCGGAGCTTACCACCACCAATGCTCTCCACAATTTGTCAGCTAAGTCCAGCATCATCAGTCAACAGACCCTACCATAGTGTTATCAGAAGGGGGGCAAAAATGCAATCAGACATCTGAGTGCTGTGAAGTTGGTCACAGAATGTGCAAAGATTCTGGCTGTGGATATACTTCCTTTCTCCCTGGTGGAGGGTGAGGGCTTCAAATCATTTGTGGCAACAGCTGCTCGCAGATGACAGATAAGTAGCTGGTCCTATTTTGCAAAAAAGGCAGTGCTATATTTGTGTGATTTTGTGAGATATTTTCAGTACAGGATGACCTGAGTAACTGAGAATATTGGAGGGTGCCCTTGTGGATTAATGGTAAGACAGCACATAACATGTCCTTTTTGGCCCACCAGGAAAGCAGCACTGGCCACATATACACCCCCAATTGATGGCACACCTCACTGTCAGTGTGGATTTGAAAAAAAAGCACACCTCCACAGACATCTTAGAGAAACAGTATGTTGTCATGGAGGACGCTGTTGCTAAATAGTATAGTTAATTGCTTGAGCACACATTTGGCTCAATATGAAATACATTCAAGAGACCAATAACCACTGTCAGGTTTATTGCTAAAAGTCAATAATATAGTGCAGGAAGGAAGATTTAATATACAAGTTTTTGAGATGCCATCTTGTGCAGCGTTAAATTCACCTTACATAAAAGATGTGCTCCCGAAGTTACACTCCTAAAGCTATTCTTTTTATGCCCATCCATTTTACAAGCAAAAAGGCAATGCATGTATCATTTTGAAACTAGATTTAACCAAGGTTTCTACCTTGTTTTCCTGGTACCCTGGTGTACCCCTTATCTGTTGGCATCTGGAATATATATGTTCAGAAAAAAAGGACATGAAGGCATCTCCTATGTTTGTACTAGGGAAGAATGATCATATCTCTTTGATTAGGACATTCCATTTCTCATCTGTCAGAGTAACTCCCTGTTGCTCTCACTGTTCCTATCTACTTAAGCCGAAGCTTAGTGCAGCTCATGCAAGGTGTTATGGGACATTTGACATGGGTGAACAGAATTATGGGGAAAATATAATTTTTATTAAAGCTAATGTTAAAATTATATAATACACACATTAAGAAAAGAGTATCTGTCCATCTAGGTGTATTGCTTAGATTATAAAAAAGTACAAAATATGATTTAAAAGTCACAAAATACATATAGTACATAATCTGCAATAACTCAAATTTAGGTGAATAAATTTACCAATACAATTTAAATATTACAATCTGAATATTTGGTTACATCACTCATGAAAAGTTATAGAGAGGTTTGGTTGTAGAAAGTAAATATAAGAATGAATATAGATTATCCCTCAGTAATTGAGCATTTAGGATAGGTTGTCTCTTAGTAGGTATAATTCATTAGAGAACTATTTCAGTTACTTTCTGATTTCAATTCTCATCAGCACTCCAGCTCATCTCTCCTGGTATTGCCAATGTCTCGTGATGTGTTCTAAGTAGATGTCCCTCAACCACCTGATGGCATCTGACAGCATGAGTTGCCGCATGAGCCCAGCATTCTCACGACACTCTCTTATTACTGGGGTCCCATGCTGCGATGATTAGAATATGAGTTTGAAACTGCTAACCCCTAGCTCTCAGGGTGTCAGCCAGAGGGGGATATTTATCCAGCTTTTGAAATCAGGTGTCACGGAAGGCTGGGATCCTGTTTTCAAAGGGAACTGTAATGTCACTCAGATCACCCATACAACATGGAAAAAATGTGCTGGTGGGACATTGATCCAAAAGCATTAGCCAGGTAGTGCATTTCCTCTCATTTTTTGACACTCTTAAATTATTTCGAAACAAACTTTTTTTGATATTCCAACCCTTCAAAAACTTTCAAATCTTTGCTATTTTGTCCTGATTAGCGATGGAAAAACTATTTCAAAATCCCAGGTTTTTTTCTAGGAAAAAAATTCCATTTTACAACTAACTCTAGCATTTAGGGACCAAAAGAGTCAGATGGGCATCTAGTGCAATTTACGAAAGTGTTTAAGCAGGTTAGTGGTTTAACACCCAAAGAAATCAGTGGAACTTAAGCATTTTTGAAAATCCCATCAAGTGCTTATCATCTGCATCTTTGGGCACCTAAATACTTTAGCCACTAATTCCAAAAGAATAAAGTAGCTAAATAAGGGAGTGATAATAGGTTCTCTGCGTTATTGGTTAAAACTTTAAGTTTGACTATGTTCTAGTTTATAATCTCTAATTCACTTGAAATCTAACTTAACAAATGCTGAATCTGATCAATCTTTTCCAGTATGAAAACTGTAGTCACAAGCTTAAGTGATTAATAGCTTGTATGCGAGAAAGAACAAGCTTATATCTGAAAGCCATTTGCCGGGAAGCATTTTGAGATACTTCTAACAAATAAATACAACTAATTTTCCATGAGCCGCAATCTTAAAATCTCCACAAAGCATAGCTTTTGACATCTGAAAAATGTATACAAGCTGACCTAGAGCATTATTTAAATGAAATTGTTCTGAAAGGAATTTCAAGGCCACCAGTACAAGTACAGCCTCCAGGAAAATCCATATATTTGTCACATGTGAAAATGATAATATTTAAGGTGATTTTTTGTCAGCTTATGTAATGTAGTTTTGGTTTATTAAAAGTTAGGGATATTTTTTTCAGAGTGATCTGTAAAATTCACTTCTGCTTCAATATTTTGAGCCTTCACAATTTAACTGTGATAAGGTATGTAGCTCACATAGACTCTGAAAAGGTTAATGCGGGCCTTAAAAGGCAATTCTGCTACTCTGCTGCACCTGGAAGATGGACCTGGCTTAATTAAAATGAGTCCCAGGAAGAAAAGTAGCTGTGTGGTTAGTTTAAACAAAGGAAATTTAGAGCAGAAAGGGGCTGCAGGGAGAGAACTAGGAACTAACTCTGCAGTCATGATCTAAGACTAGAAAGTGGACAGTCTGGGTAGGTCAAGAATGAAGCACAGAAAGAGAATTGGACCTGGGATTCTCTGGATTAGGAAATGTCAGACTAACGTCTGTTAGTCTATAAAGTGCCACAGGATTCTTTGCTGGATAAGGGAAGAGCCTCTCTGAAGTAGGTGAGAGGCTAGGACCGCTTATAGTTACTAGCGTAGAACAGGTTCTGAGAATGAGGAGGATCTGGACGTCCAGGGAGACAACTTGGGGAGGCATTCAGTTGGGAATGAAAGGTCAAGTCTGAGGAGGGCAGAAGTTGTTTTTAAGTTTGTGCTTTTGGTTTGAGATTTTGTTGAGGGTCTCTCTTGGAATCCTGAGTCCTGTCCCTGAGACAAGGGTGAACACAGAGTGGTTTAGGGGAAAAGGCCTGGAAAAAAGACAATGTTAGGAAAAAGCAAAGGAAGGTAGCAATGGCAGTTCTGAATAGACCTTGCCTGCTCACTGTAGGGTTCCTTGACTGGAACTTAGGAGAAGGTGTTCCCCTTCCAACTCCCAAGAAAGGTGACATGAAGTCCCCGTGCTAAAGGATATAACAATACTGGAAAGCCTTTAGGCAAGGGCTATTGGGCCCAGAGCTGGGGACAAAGACTTGATGTAAGAACACTTTACTTCTATTTGTTGGGACTCTGAAACTCTGGTACAGATGAACTAAAATGTGTCCTGGCTGGAAGGCTGACAAGAAAGAGACCAGAGCGACCAGTGGCAGAGGGCACTAGAGAGGAAATAGCTTGCTATATCATACCTAGCTGCAAGGGGACACTTTAGCAGTGAGTCTACTCTTCTACAATAACAAATTTGAATTTTTAATCAGAAATATTATGTCAGACATTTTTCTTAATTTAGGCTCATGGAGGAAACCAGAGAGAGATAGAATTAAGAGACCAGTCACAGCTATACCCATAATATTAAATATGACACCCAGTAAGTCAGATGAGAGATGAATCATACATATTTTGTCCATTCCAGTTCCACTTCCAAAGTAGCACACACATTTATAACAGGATCTCCACCTCACAATCTCACAATGTGTCAGGTTTCTTGGTGCTGAAGTAAAAGAAAACTGAACAACTGAATGATTTTAGATCCAACTAACTTCACACAAAAGTAGCATTGGAAGAGACCTCAGTCATTAGATCCAGCCCTGTGACCCGAGGCAGAAGCAAGTAAACCTAGACTATTACTGACAGATGTTTGTCCAACATGCTTTTTTCAAAGGAACCCTCCAATGATAGGAATTCCATAGCCTCCTTTGGAAGCCTGTTCCAGAGCTTAGCTATCTTTATAGTTAGAAAGTTTTTCCTAACATCTTACCTAAATCTCCCTTGCTGCAGTTTAAGCCCTTACTTCTTGAAGACTTATCAGGTTCCCCCATCATTTGTATTTTCTCAAGCCTAAACATGTCCATTTAAAAAAACAAACCATTTTCTCATAGGTCAAGTGTTCTAAACCTGTGTTCATTTCTATTTCTGTCCTCTAGACTCTCTCCAATTTATCCACATCTTTCCTAAATCTTTTTCCTGCTGAGAACAAACTAGTGTCAAGTAGAATGGAACAATTGCATTCCTGTGTCTTATTTATCAACAATCCTTTTAATACATAACCAAATGATATCAGCCTTTTTCACAACTGCATCATTGTTGACTCATTCACTTTGTGATCTACTATGACCCCGATTCTTTTCTGCATCACTACTGCCTAGCCAGTTATTCCCCATTTTTTTGACTGTGCATCTGATTTTTTTTCCCTCCCAAGTGCAAAGTACATTATTGAATTTTGTCTTGTCGAATTCAGACCAACTCTCCAACATGTCAAGGGCACTTTGGACTCTAATCCTGCCTTCCAAACTACTTGTAAACGCTCCCATCTGAAAATTTTGAGTATACTCCTAACTCTGTTATCCAAGTCATTAAGGAAAACATTGACTAGTACTGGATCCAGAACTGACCCCTGTGGGACCCCACTAGATACACCTTCCAGTCTGAGTGTGAAGCACTGATAACTATTCTGAGTATGGTCTTTCAACCATTGTGTGCCCACCTTATGGTAATTTAATCTAGACTTTGTTTGCTTAGGATAATATCATACTGAACTGTGTCAAAAGCCTTATTGAAATCACACTATATCATGTCTACTTCCCCCCTACCCAGTAGGCCAGTTACTCTGTCAAAGAAAAAAATAGGTTTGATTTGGCATAATTTATTCTTGGTAAATCCATTCTTGCTATTCCTTTATAACCTTATTATTCTCTAGGCTTACAAATTGTTTGTTTTATAATTTGTTACAGTCTTTCCAGGTATTGAAGTCAGGCTGACTGGTCTATAATTCCCAGGACTTCTGTTACCATTTTTAAAGATAGGTATTATATTTGCCATCTTCAGTCCTCTGGGACCTCCTCACCCATTCTATGAGTTTTCTAAGACTATTGCTAATGGTTATGAGATTTATTCCTTAATTTCCCTAGATGAATTTCATCAGGCCTTGTGACTTGAATATACCTTGTTTATCTAAACATTCTTTAACCTGTTCTTTCTCTTTTTGGCTTGTGTTCCTTACCCCTTGTTAATATTGTGTATCTGGTCACCATTAACCTTTTGACTGATGCAAAATAGGCATTAAAAACCTCAGTCTTCTTGATGTTGTCAGTTATTAGCTCTCCTTTGCTGAGTAGAATACTTATACTTTAAATACATTAGAAGCAAGAGATACAAATTAAAGAAACTCTTCTTATTGTCTTTTATGTCCTTTGCTAGGTATAACTCATTTTGTGCCTTAGCCTTTCTGATTTTTGTCCTTACATGCATGTACCGTTTTGGTACTTATCAATTTGTCCATGTTGCCACTTTTTGTAGGATTCCTCTTTGATTTTCAGATTAAAGAGCTCCCGATGGAGCCATATTTGCTTTGTATTAGTCTTCCTATCTTTTCTTTGAATCAGGGACAGTTTGTGGTTGTATTTTTAATATTGTCTGTTAGAGAATAGCCTCTTCTATCCCTAGATAAGGTCCCAAGAGAAGAAAATCTATCAGTTCTGTGAGCTGACTCTTTTCTTTCCTTAGAATAATGAAGTCTCTCATTTCATGATCAACTTCACCCACCTTCAGATTTTCTACCAATTCCTCCCTGTTACTACCAAGTCTAAAATGATGTCCACCTGGCACTTCCTCCACTTTCTGAAACAAAAAGTTGTTCTCAATAGATTCCAAGAACTTATTTGAATATTTTGTGTTTTGACATATCACTTTTCCTCTCACATCATCAGAACAAGTGTGTGAAAACTTGATGTCTGATGCAATACTTGCCTTATTATCTTGCCTGTCATTCCTGAACATGCTAAACCCCTTTATACCAATATTCCTGTCATGAGACTTACCCCTCCCAAGTTTCTGTGATGTCAATCAAGTAATAATTTAGCTTATGGACTAATACTTCAAGTTATTTCTGGTCATTCTCCATATTCTCTCTATTTCTGTATACATATGTAAGATGTTGAGCAGATTTTACTCACAGATTTACATCTTGTTACTCCTATGACCCTAGTGTAGTTTTCCCTGTACTCCTCCCCCACATCTAGTTCTCTGTTATGTTTGCCTTTCTTTATGCATACCTGTGGGATTTTGTCACCCTGTGAACCTTCTATGGGAGTTGCAAAGATACTCAACACTTCTAAAAATCAGGCCATTTATATTGAAGCCTAAATATAGATGTAGCAGCCTAACGTCAGTTACCCAGTTTTAAAAATATTGGCCTAAGTTTGCACACTGTAACTAGTTTTCAGCTGAGACATGCAAAATGTTGTGCACAGCTTAGTAAGAGTATTAGGCAGAAAAGCAGAACTGAATTGTGATGTAACACTTGAGAGCTAGACCATGTACATTATTGATTACTGCCTCAGGGATCATGGATATCTCGGCAGTGTGGTCAGGCTCGTTAGCAGCCCTTACTTGGAGTAAGCAGGTGGGACATAGTGACACTTTTAGAGAAGCCATAAGGTAGGTGTTATGTGTTTCTTCAACATACCACAGCAGGATTCCCTTGGTACCCACTGAACAGTCAGCACTACTTAGATTTGAAATTAAACAAAGGTTTCTAACCATTACAGGAGTGAAGTTCTGGAACAGCCTTCCAAGGGGAGTAGTGGGGGCAAAAGACATATCTGGCTTTAAGACTAAGCTTGATAAGTTTATGGAGGGGATGATATGATGGGATAGCCTAATTCTGGCAATTAATTTGGCAATTGATCTTTGAATTAATCAAGCAAGTAAGTTGCCAGTGGTCTGTGATGGGATGTTAGCTGGGTTGGGATCCTGAGTTACTACAGAAAATTCTTTCCCTGCGTGGCTGGTGAGTTTGCCCACTATGCTCACGATTTACTGATCGCCATATTTGGGATCGGAAAGGAATTTTCCTTCAGGCAGATTGGCAGAGTCCTCTGGAAGTTTTTGCCTTCCTCTGCAGCATGAGGTATGGTCACTTGCTGGAGATTTCTGCAAGCTTGAGGTCTTCAAACCACAGATTGAGGACTTCAGAACTCAAATGGTTAGGGGTTTGCTTATAGAAGGATGGTGAGATTCCGTGGCCTGCATTTGTGGCAGGAGGTCATGATCATAATGGTCCCTTCTGTCCTTAAAGTCTATGAGTTCTATGAGTCTTTCTGTTGGTCAGGAATTTTATACATATAAAGTGGCTGCAGGACCTGAGAACCGAGCACAGCAATCTCGAAACAGAAACCAGTCCCATCACAGTAGAAGACATCAGCAGCGGGAGGTTCAAGAACTGAAGAGCTGGACAGCCACTTGGACCAGACATTTCCACACTACTGGCTAAAGAAACTAACAGCAGTGCATGAATGCCTAGCAGCACAGATGAACCAGCTGCTAGCAGCAGGCTCCCCCCAAACTGGCTAACACAAGGAAGGACAGTGTTGATCATGAAAGACCCCTGCAAGGACAGGTCCGTCCCACTTACCGGCCAATAACCTGCCTCTCCACAACATGGAAAGTCTATCAGGCATCATAGCTCGCAAACTACAGGACCATTATGGCCAGTACATGAGCACAGCTCAGAAGGGCAATTGGAACTAACACCAGAGGCTCAAAATCCAGTGTGCTTATAGATAAGCAGTTACCCAAGACTTTAAGTCTAGAGCAGACCAATCTGAGCACAGCCTGTATTGACTAACGGAAAACCTATCGACTCATGCCGCATCAGGAAAGTTGGCTGAAAAGGGCTGGACTAAAAGGACAGCACTGAGCACACTGGATCAAGCAGCACGGAAAAGGCATGAAGCACCACATCCATTGAAGCGGCGGTCTACCAACTAGAGAGGACCCAAGTGCAGACTGTGCAGAGAGGCCTCAGAGACAGTCCAACACATTAGTGGGGATGTAAGATGCGGCAGAACAGCATTACACTGAACGCAACAACCAAGTGCTGCATTGTGTAAAGGAAACATCTGCATTAGCGTATGGCTAGACTCCCAAGAAGATGGGAGATGTCATCAGGAAGGTTTGTGGAGAATAACAGGGTTTCTAAGATTCTGTGAGACTTCCATATCCAGAGGTAGGCAGGTACTGGCAACAACCAGACATCATGGTATATGACAAGGACCAGAAGGACAGCGTGTGGTTCAGATATAGCAGTTGCCAAGTACAGCAAACTCAAGAAGAAGGAACTATGAGAAGCTGGAGAATAGTACTAGGCCTGAAGTGGGATAAGAGGATGTGGAAGTGAAGGCCAAAGTGGTCCAGTGTGGTTTGGAGCCTCGGGGCTGTGACTCCTAAGCTGGGTGAGTGGCTCCAACAGATCCCAGGAACAACATCAGAGTTCTCTGTCCAGAAGAGTGCAGTGCTAGGAACAGCTAAGATACTGGGCAGAACCCTCAAACTCCCAGGCCTCTGGTAGAGGACCCGAGGTTGAGGAAGACACATACCACCCATAGGGTGAGAGGGGAATTTTTTTTTTAATATATATAATATATATAATGCAGATTTGTCATCTGAAGCTTCCTGTGGGAACATGTTTGTTTCAACAAATTATTTTATGGAAAATGTCAAAATGAGATGGTTCACCATTTTTGGAACAAAATGGTCCAATTTTTTAATCCAAGTGACTTTCAGAACTTTAATATTTAGGTTCTTTTATATATTAAATGTTCAAAATTGAAGCAACTCCAAAGTTTATTGAAATGTTTTGATTGACTCAAGCAAGTTATTTTGCGATTTCTGTAGATAAACATTTGAGACTTTTTGACTTACTGCCCTGAACTGGGATGGCAAACTTTTTTGAACTTTCAAAGTCTTATGGGATGCTGGCCCAGTTCTAGACAGCATCCTATGCTCCAACAGAAATTGGGTTTGGAGTATTTGAAGCAAGACAGTCCTCTTCTCCAAGCCCCCCAGCCAAAGAAAACGCAGTTTAGTTTTAAAAAGTGAGAAGCCTCTCCATTTTTATTAGACATCATGCACAATTTAGACTTTTGTATAATATGTCGGTTTGTGTCATACTAATGTGCATTTTCTTGCTAAAATTGCTTTTTAATTATTTTCTTTGTACAAATGTAAAAAGTTTGTCAGTCAACATACTTTCAATGCCATTGGCACGACTTATTAATAAATCAAATTCTCCAAATGCAGGCTTTGCAAATACTGTTATCTTTGGCCCAGTTAGGCCAATACTGTACATTAGAACTGAGAAAAGACTAATAAGTGAACACAGCATAGGACAATTCTGGTTATCCTAACTTGACTTTTGGTTTGTGACTTTAAAAATGCTACCAATCACTGATTCCAGGACTGGAAAAAGGTATTGCAATGGAGAATAACTTCTAAATGATAGTACTGGTTGATGGGGACACAAAAATGAGATTTTGGAACAGACTGTTTTTTTCTTTTTTTCTGTTCTAAATGAAAAAGTTACTCTTTATGTTAACTTTGTATCTGCAGCAGAAAAAATTCAGATGACATGGTGTAGCGGGGTGAGTACCCACTCCAGCCCTGAAGGAGTTGGAAAAGCACTGCAGAGGGCTGGGGAAGGAAGCAAACTCTTTGCTGATTAGCGGAAGTTGCTGCAGCTGGGGCCATGCCCCAAACCAAGCAACTAGGCCTTATAAGAAGGCCAGCACAGCCAGAAACTTAGGAGTCTCACTCTGACTCGAGAGAGACAGGCCTGGCTGCTGGGGAACTCACCCAGGGGACCTAGAGCGAGGCAAGGCTGGGGAAAGGCCTTAGGGGCTGGGAAGCCCTAGGTCAGCAACTCCCCAGGATGCAGGGCGTCGTCCTATGCCCACATAGGTATTGGGGTTGCAGAGGGGCAGCCTGAGGGTGGGTAAAGGCAGCCAGTGCAAACCCGTTGCTGCCTGTGATGACTGGCTGATAGACTGCAGTCCGTCCCAGGGCATGGGGGCTAGATGGTGACTGCCAGTAGCCATGACTGAGGTGACATGCGGATACTGGGTTGAAGAGTGGGGGGGCAATATCCAAGGACAAGGGCACCAGGGTCCAGGAGGGGTACAGGAGTCAGCGACAGGTGGGAAACCTGGCCTTCAGAGGGTGCTCTGATGGCTGGTGAGCTAATTCCCAAGATGACCAGCAGGAGGCGCCGCAGGGGTGAGTCCCCGCCTTCCTACACATGGACATTTGTAATCTGTGAATAAACATATATTGTGGCAAATACTGAACTTTCACCTCCAAAAATACTGAGCTAATCTTTTGCCATAAATCATTAGTGGTTTTAGAATCTAATCAAACCACAAGATCACTTTTGTGAATTTGTACCAAAAATATAAATCCACAGATTCCAACATTTTCATATGTGGTTGCAATCACTTCATCAGTCTATTGCTAAATTATTTGTCCTAATGTTTAATTTGAAGTTTTCCTACCTTTCTTAGCTCCTAATCTTGCAAACTTATTCTATTTGTTCTTAACTTTCTTAACAAGAAATTCCATTAAATTGAAGTTAAGCACTTAAATAAGAATCTGTCTACAGGTTTGGGGCTTTAGTTTTAAATCAGGTTATCTCAGGTGAATAAGTTCAGAAATGTCAATAGTAGATCTCTAAGCAGAAAACTGAATGTCTATTCTGCTAATTATTCAGTAGCTGGAAACACTCCATAAAAGCAGGAGACAGAGAAATATTTCCTGGGCTCAAGATTATCCCATCATTTGTAAATGTGCCAAAATTATTGATGTTTATAAAAAGGGGTTGTCATGGTATGAACCCCCACTCTGAACCTTAGCGTCCAAAAGATGGGGTACCAGCATGAACCCCCCTAAGCTTAATTACTCGCTTAGAAATGATAGAGCTGCCACCACCCAAAAATATAGTGTTTTGGGGCACTTTCTGGCCCCCAAGCCCTCCCTGGGGACCCCAAGACCCAAAACCCCTTGGGTCTCACAACAAAGGGAAATAAACCATTCCCCACTCCTTTCTTCCTTCCAGATTCTCCCCTACCTGGGTAACACTGGGAGATCCCTGTGATACAACTCCTTGAATCTTAAAACAGAGAGGAAATTCACCTCCCCCTCCTTCTCTCCCCCTCCTAGACTCTCCCTGAGAGAGAGAGACAGTAATCTTAACATAGAGAGAAATCAGGCTTTTCTTCCCTCCTTCTCTCCTTCCTCGCACCAATTCCCTCGTGAGAGCAGAGTCGCTCCCCTTAGGTCGTACACAAGATAACCAAAAAATCAATCAGGTTCTTAAAAGAAAAGCTTTTAATAAAAGAAAGAAAAAAGTAAAAGTTGTCTCTGTAAAATCAAGATGACAAATGTTACAGAGTCTTTCAGCTTATAGACACTAGAGAGAATCCTCCCCCTAGTACAAATACAAGTTTCAGCAACAGAGATACAATCCTTTCAGCAAATACACATTTGCAAATAAAGAAAACAATCCACCTTTCTAACTGGTACTTACTAAATTGAACAGAATAGGCTGTTTTAGAAGGTGGGAGGAATCAGTTATATGTCTGGCTTCTCTTAATCCCAAGAGAAAACAGAGAACAAAAAAAACAGCATAAAACAAACACTTCCCTCCACTGAGATTTGAAAGTATCTTGTCTCCTGATTGGTCCTCTGGTCAGGTGTTAGCCAGGTTTACTGGACTTGTTAACCCTTTACTATCTGTTTATGACGGGGTAGCCATACTTAAAAACAGACACAAATAGAGTTTGTACCATTCTAGATGAATATATCTTCTGGACTTTTTTCATTTAATGATTTTTCAAAAAATGAAAAATTTCATAGAAAACTAGTCTTTAAACTTTTCATTCTTCCTTGAATTTTGTGATTCTTATTTAAACATTTATCAAAACTGCTATTGAAGGTTTTGCTTATCAAAACTTGATTTTCAATAACCAATATCTATTTTGATAACTGATAAAATCTTCTATAAACTTTTTGATAAAACAGTTTTAAGAAAATGAGAAATGGGTTCATTTCAAATGCAAAAAAAATCAAGCTATTTAAAATGTTCAATTGTTTACAAAATGTTTAGAAATAGCTTCATCAGTTCTGCATACACTATTAGACTTTCGTCCAAGGGAACCCAAAACAAACAACCCTTGCATTTTTTGCAAAATATTGGTTAATATTATTTATGCATACATTTATTTTAGGGGGTAGAGAGTTATGATTCTTCATATAACTGTCTAAAGCCACAAGTAAAAACTTTAATAAAATAGTCAGCATTGGCCTAATATTGCTTTCATCCATTCACTGTAATGGGAGCAGAGTAGACCATTCTGAAAATCCTACTCTAATGCTACAATTGAAGCCCTAATCCTACAGACACTTAGGGCTTGGCTACACTTGCAAGTTAGAGCACATTAAGCAGTCCTGGGTGCCCTAACTCCTGAGGTGTCCACACTGGCAAGGCATTTAGAGCACCTGGACTCTGCAGCTGGAGTGCTTCTGTTAATCCATCTCCATGAGAAGCGTAAAGCTTGATGCACCACGGCTGAAACGTCTGGGCGTCAGTGTGCTACATTACTGCGCTGTGATTGGCCTCTGGAAACATTCCATAATCCCCTGAAGTCAATCCCCACTCTTCTCATTGTTTTGAACTTGACTACAGGCATGCAGATATCCCCTTTCAAAGCTCTGTTTCTGACAGCTGGCATGCTTATCTGCTCTGGGACAAAGCAACCATTACTGTGGAATGCTGCTGCTGTGAGTGGGTGTGAGAGAGAGAGAGAGAGGCAGGGGGAAGGGGAGTTTGCTGCTGTCTGAACTTGCAAGACAGTATGCTGACACGCTCTCTGCTCCCCAAAACACACTGTCTCTCTCCCCCCACATACACACAATGCACTCCCTGTCACACTCCACCTCCGCCCCATTTGAAAAGCACATTGCAGCCACTTGCACACTGGGATAGCTACCACAATGCACTCCTCTTTGTGGTGTTGCAAGAGCTGCTAATGTGGCCACGCCAGTGCCCTTGCAGCTGACAGTGTAAACACATGGTAGTGTTTTCCCTGCTGTGGTCTCCGAAGGCTGGTTTGACTCCCAGCACTCTACATCTTCAATTTTAGCCAAGCCCTTATACATGTGCTTACTTTTACAAAGAGCAGTGCCATGGGTATCAGTGCCTGGCACACTGATTCTGCAATCTGATACTTGTGATTCATCCCCTACATCCATAAGGAATATAATGCTTTTCATTGAGACTTGGCATAGGCATAAGAGAACACCCATGTGGATCAGATTGTAGAATCAGGGTTAATCTTTAATAAATCATTTTGGAATCACACTGTATGTACCTCTTTAACTTGTGATCATATAAATCTTTCTATATAGTATGAGTCTTTACAGCTATCTCGTACTGCAGTAAATGCTGACCTTATACCTAAGAACTTAACATGCTCCCAAAACAATTATTTTGCTGTCACCCTTTTATAGCAGGAGAAAACCTACTAATAAAAATGTCTATAAGAAACACGTGATGCTGTATTAAGTAGCATTGTGCTGAAGGACGCAATCATACTCTACAGCAAAGCAAGGATGTTGGAAAATAAGGTTAGAAAACATATCACTGTCTCCTTTATCTGAAGAAAAATATAGTATTTACTCTTAGTTCATAATTTTTTCAAGGATATAATTAATAAGACAGCACTAGTCATCTAATAATGCTGTTATCTCTGGTCCTATAAAGACTTCACTAATTGAAGATGTATGCAGATATATGTAGCTGTGTATCCCAGGTTATTAGAGGTGGGTGAGTTAATATTTTATTGGACCAACTTCTGTGGTAGTTTAAAAGGTTGTCTCTCTCACCAACAGAAGTTGAGCCAATAAAAGATATTACCTCACCCACCTTGTCTCTAATTGAAGTTGTGGTAGACAGTTTTACAAGTCACAGAGCTTTTGTGGCTTTTTGTCCTAGGATCAACAGTATTAAATAAAGTCTTTTGTTTGTTTAAACTTTTCTCCTGGAATATTTTTTCAGCAGATTATTGTCATCCAGAGGAATGAACAATATTTTGTATTTTTAAATACTAATTAGTGTACAGTATCAGAAGGGTAGCCATGTTAGTCTGGATCTGTAAAAAGCAATTAGTGTACAATTACTTGTAAAGCATAGGCAAAACTGACATTTCACAGGTTAATCACAAAGAGGAAAAATAAAGTCTCTTACCAAAGTCTAATGCAAAGTTTATATTACAATTGCATAAGGTGGGTGTGGGACAGCTCTGAGCTGGTGTAAATAATTATGGTTCCATTAACTTCAATGAAGCTACCCCAGTTTATACTAGCTGAGGAGCTGCCCCTATCTTCAGTTATTGAATGACTGGTTAGCAAGGATGTTACGTGCCTGAGTGCTCTGCAAGGACGAGGCCCACACACACAGTGAGTTATTTGGCTTTAATGAAGGTAAAGTGACACATCCGCAACGGGGCCCTGGGCGTTGCTGTCACTTAGGCGGGGAACCCAGCACCGAAGCTCAGCTCGGCCTGGGTCAGAGTCCAAAGGCGGACCGGGAGCATACAAATACAAAAGCAATCTACATATGCAAAAAGGGACTTCCCACATGGCTATGTCCACCTTTGGCCTAAGGCCATACAACTGTTTCAACAGTTAAAAGCAAGTTATAACTGGCATGCCGTGTTCTACGACCGGCCACTTAGCAAGCAGGGGCTTTTCACAAGGCCGCCGAGAAAGCGGAGACACCCTAGCTAGGCCATGACACAGTCTTCCGCAGTCCCCTACAAAGGATCAGTATACATTTTGCAAAATGTAAGAAGTTTGAATACTATCCTGGAACCTGTGCTATCTTAATTCTTTATGGCATAAAAATAGTCATGCTGAAAAAAAATCTTGACATTATGTCAAACATTCTAAAATCTTATAATGTTGAATGATCGTTCTTTATATTCTGGAACTATAATCAAAATGGAGCTTTATTGTTAAGGTAACTACAATATACAAATGAAACACGGGTGTCCATTTGTGGGAAACAGCTGACTTTTTTTTTTTTAACACTGCCACATTGGAGCCATGCTTCAATCCAATACTCAAATAGCAGAGAAGACCACATATATGTAAACTGTTGAGTTTTCTCAATCTTCATTCATAGTTTAGTGATGAGGTATGAATGCTTATCCTCACTAAAATTCACACGTCATCAGCAGAATCAAGGACTCCTTACCTGAAAATAAAGGCAAGTTGATCTTTCTGATGGACATTGACAGCACCATTGTAAGTTTAATTAGAGTGTCCTCTTG
The DNA here is from genome assembly GCF_003597395.2 of Chelonoidis abingdonii. Taxonomy (NCBI): domain Eukaryota; kingdom Metazoa; phylum Chordata; order Testudines; family Testudinidae; genus Chelonoidis; species Chelonoidis abingdonii. The sequence continues at coordinate 56,746,480 of NC_133774.1, read as the reverse complement.
TTGCAGTCATTATTGTTTGTTTATATTGCAAATAACATTCAGGCTCAAGTTACAGATCAAGACCCCTCAGTAGAAAGACTATCCTTTCCTGAGGATCTTGGATCCTGCAATGTATAGCACATGAATATCCGTGCTACATATTGCAAGAGCGAGGCTTTTGTTAATAATACACAATAGGCACATGAAACAAATGGGTTGTATTGGTGTGGGGGCAGTGATGATGACATCAATAGGAGTCCATTTTTTTGAGTGATACCACTCTACTCTGAACAGCACATTCTTGAAAATTACAATGCTGTTCAGGAAGTGTGTGTTATACTACATGAGCATAGGCAATTGAGCTATAGAATGGAGAAATAATAGCAGTCATCAATTGGAGCACAGAGTATAATGGATATATTTTATAGAGTGACAACTTTACATACATAGAGTTACAACTTTAGTAGAGAAAGTATTCAAGAGACACTAATTTTTGAAGTGACACTATAATCAGATAAAGAAAATGAAACTTAGAGGACAAATGACTTGTGGTTCACATCATTTTACATAAACATCCTTTTGATTTTTATTGTGATGGGTTTTACCATTGTAAGCAAAACTTTTTAATTTCATTTTGATCTCTAATTGCTTTTGGCATCTTCTCTGGTTATTTCCAAGAGAGCAGAGCTGAATCTTAATGTAAATTGCCACAAAGGTGTGGAAATCCAGGTCATAAATACCTGCTGACTACACTCTATAAGGGTAAGCATATGTTAGGTGTCTGACAGTGAGAGAAAGTGTGCCAGATTTGACTAGAACTTAAGTTCAGAAAGATGCTTTCTTAACTTAGGTGCGCTTATGTGAAATCTGAGGAAAAGACATACAAGAGCTTTGTCAGAAAAAGTTCTCAGTAGTAATGGCTCTTCTTCATACCTTAGCTATCTAATCCAGTCTTTTAAAGCCACAAGTAAGCATGATTTGGGAGTAAATTTAAGTATTTGTAAAGCTCATGGTCTTAAAACAGTCTCCATCTGGATCAGAACTTTATTAGGGGTTAAGCATGTTTAGTACATTATATAGCTGCAAAGTTCAAAATTGACTCTCTGTCATAATGCAAAATAAAAGTACTCAGTGCAAGGACATTGTTTATATGCTTGTAAAGCATCATGATCATCTATGCATCTTTGCATTGAAATTTAATGACCTATTCTAAGTCCACTCTTATTAGCACTATTAGCATCAGTTTTTATATTAATGGTTATTCTGGGATCAAGGTATGTCATGTGGTATAATGTTTTTCCGCACTTCACAGTGTGATTACCAAGAAGGGCAGGTAGATATATTGCTAATAGTAATGAGGACTTTTTTATCTCAGGATTTCAAATCAGTTTACTAAAATGGGAAGTATAAATATCCATATTTGACATGTAGGGAAAAATATCAAGACTTTAAGCCCTGATCCAGCAAAACAGTTAAGCACATGCTTAACTGTAAGAATGCAAGTAGCCCCATTGAAGTTAATACGAGAATTTGTGTGATTAAGGTTTTGCATGTACTTAAGGTGCTCCAGATGGCTTGGGGCTTAAGTAACTTAATCAAGGTCAACCACAAGTTGGTGGGAAAATTGGGAATATAGATGTTGATTCAGGAAAGCACTTAAGCATGTGCTTAAGCCCATGCTAAAAGCACAGCCTCAAGTGCTTTTTCTGAAAAGGGATGGTTTTCTTCATTGGGCCATAAGTTTAGAGCACTCTGACACACATCTTTATCCCACAGTCCAGGAAAAAAGGGGAGATGAAAGCAAATGTCTTTTTGCTTAATAGTAGAAAATGACTGCCAAGTTAAGACCCCGATATATTAACACCAAACCTGCATCCCTCAATATTCTTTTTTTCTTTTAAACTTGTTGAATGTCTCACATTTTACTACTTGATAGACTTAGGCAGTAAAGTGAAAACATCCACTGAAAGGGCACTTCAGTCAAGTGAGAGGAAAGGGCATAGGTTCAGTTTCATTAATAAGTATTGTCAAAATCAAACAAAGAAAACACCTTGGCAGATTTGTCTGCTTACTAATAGAGTGGTTATTTGATAATTCCACATCCAGTGAAGTAATGATGGTCAGGAGAGGTGTTTATTTATAACATGTCATGAACATTTATTAAAATGCCTGAAAAAGCACATTACCATAAATCGAAAATGGAACTTGCAGTGTTCATAAGCGGCTCATGAATATTGAAGAAAATCTTCAGAAATATTTCATCCAATATACATAAAAATGAATGATTATGAAGAGTTCATTAACTTTGAAAAAAACTGTTAAAAGAACACACACATGCACAAAGGGATATATTTTTCAGAAATACTGAGTACCCTGCTGCTCTCATTGACTTCCATCCAATACAGCAGACGTATATTCAGTTGTGATCACAATCTAATTCATATTATTTTTAGTTACACAAATAACATATGGTATTTTTTTCCTGACTGGCTGACCTACTGTAACCAGTAATGGAAATTTCCAGTTGTATATTGGATGGAAATATTTGCAATGTATGATTTGCATTTTGCAGTTTTGTTAATTGAATAAATCCGACAATCAGAGTAAATAATAACTTATTTACTAATCGCCAATTGCAAATATACAATAATGAGTCAAGTATTATATGCTGAATAAATACCTGATTAATAGATCACAAGATTCTCTACATTATATGTGAATGATTTATAATATGTTACCAAAGGAGATGTAAGTTCTTTTACTGTCTAGGGACATAGTCCATTAAAAAACAAACAAACAAACAAACAGAAAAACCATGCACACACAATCTGGTATGGATTTGTGAAGATAGTAGAAGTGCCAGTAGCAGTGCAGGTCAGCATAGGTACATTTCTAAAGGCCTCATATACCTATGATACTGTAGTCATCATCCAATTTGTTACTACTACTGCCACAACAATTTTGCTGCTCATAGGTCTGCCACCAACACCATTAGCTTACCTTAAAATCTGGCCTTCTGTGCTGTGGCCTGTCTATATTCATTGTAATATCTATTAGCTGTCTCACGTCTAAGCACCCATGTTTTTGCTGTACATTAACACTTACTTCTGAAGTAAGTTTTTGATAGTTTGAAAAGAGAATCATTTTGTAATTTTTAGCTGCTGCACTTCTGATAAGATGTAAAATATTCAAGTTTGATTGCCATTTAGTTGTAGGTTTCTAAAATTCAAGTTTGTATTCCTTAATCATAGCATATCAGGGTTGGAAGGGACCTCAGGAGGTCATCTAGTCCAATCCCCTGCTCAAAGCAGGACCAGTTCCCAATTAAATCATCACAGCAAGGGCTTTGTCAAGCCTGACATTAAAAACCTCTAAGGAAGGAGATTACACCACCTGCCTAGGTAACCCATTCCAGTGCTTCACCACCCTCCTAGTGAAAAAGCTTTTCCTAAAATCCAACCTAAACCTCCCCCACTGCAACTTGAAACTATTGCTCCTTGTTCTGTCATCTTGTACCACTGAAAACAGTTTAGATCCATCCTCTTTGGAACTCCCTTTCAGGAAGTTGAAAGTAGCTATCAAATCCCCCCTTATTCTTCTCTTCTGCAGACTTAACAATCCCAGTTCCTCGCCTATCATATATATATATTATACCCACCTAATCATTTTTGTGGCCCTTGCCTGGACTTTTTCCATTTTTCACATCGCTCCTTGTGTAGTGTGTTCGGGCCCCAAACTGGACCGACTCTTACAGATGAACGCTCACTAATGTCGAGAAGAGGGGAAATTGATCACAGCTCTATCTGCTGGCAATGCCCTACTTATACAGCCCAAATGCCATTAGCCTTCTTGGCCACAGAGCACACTGTTGATCCTATCAGCTTCTCATCCAGTGTAACTCCTAAGTCCTTTTATACAGAACTGTTGCCTACCATTCGCTTCCCTAGGCTGCTAGCAGTGCATGGGGCTTCTGTCAGCCTGAAGTTGCAGGGCTCATGTCCCCACTTCTTTGTTGACCACATCAGTTTTTTTGGCCGAATCTGCTATTTCAGGTTGCCTCAGTATGCTATCCTACCTCAGCCATATTACTACTTCTTCCCAGTTTAGGGTCATCTGCAACTTGCTTGGAGGTGCCCATTCATTGCCTCCGTTGCTAGATCGATTAATTAAGACATTGAACAAAACCACGCCAGGGACTGACCCTTGGACCACTGCCGCTTGATACCTGGTGCCAACGCATGGAGCCATTATCAATACCATTAGCCTGACGATCGTAGCCAGCTTTCTATCCACTTTATAGTCCATTCATCCAGACCACACTTCTTTAAGTTGCTGGCAGAATATTGTGGGGCCCTATGCAAAAGCCTTTGCTAAAGTCAAGGCATAACACAGCACCTCTTTCCCTTTCATCCACAGAGCAGTTATCTAATATAGAAGGCAGATTGTTCGATCAGCATTGTGACCTGCCTCCCGGTTGAATCCGTGTTGACTGGTTCCTGTCACTTTCCTCTCCTCTAAGTGTCAGAATTGATTTCCTTGAGCGACGGACTGCCCTCCATGATTGTGCATGCTGAGTGAGGCTGACTGGCCTGTCGTCCCTTGATCCTCTCCTTCCCTTTTTTAAAGTGCGGCGATTACATTAGCCTTTTCCAGTCATTCTGGATTCCTCTTGGATAGCCAGGAGTTTTCAAAGATATGGCCAATGCTCTGCAATCACATACCGCCAACCCTTTGCACCTCGAATGCAGCTTTACAGCACCACGGACTTGTGCTCGTCCAGTTATTTCTAAATAGTCCTGAACTGCTTCTTTCTTCACCAGGAGTGCTGGTCACCTCCTTCCATGCTGTGCTTGTCCAGTGCGTAGTCGTGGGGAGCCTGACGGTTGTTTGTGAAGACAGAGGCAAAAAAAGCATCAAGGTCATTAGCTGTTTTCCACATCCTCCGTCTCTAGGTCTGCCTCCGTCATTCTGTAAGGGGCTACCCTTTCCGTTGCTTTTCTTCTTGTTTGCAACATCCTGAAGAAACCCTTCTTGTTACTCTTAAAATCCCTTGCTAGCTGCAACTCCAAGTGTGATTTGACCTTCCTGATTTCACTCCTGCATGCCTGAGCAATATTTTTATACTCATCCCTGGTCATTTGTCCAAACTTCCACTTCTTGTAAGCTTCTTTTTTGTGTTTAAGATCAGCAAGGATTTCACTATAAAGCCAAGCTGGTCACCTGCCATATTTACAATTCTTTCTACACATCGGGATGGTTTGTTCCTGCAACCATAATAAGGATTCTTTAAAATAAAGCCAGCTCTTCTGGACTCCTTTCCACCTCATATTATTCTCCCAGGGGATCCTGCCCATCAGTTCCCTGAGGTAGTCAAAGTCTGCTTTTCTGAAGTCCAGTCTGCTGCTCTCCTTTCTTCCTTGTATCAGGATCCTGAACTCAATCATCTCATGGTCACTGCCTCCCAGGTTCCCATCCACTTTTGCTTCCCCTACTAATTCTTCCCAGTTTGTGAGCAGCAGATCTAGAAGAGCTCTGCCCCTAGTTGGTTCCTCCAGCACTTGCACCAGGAAATTGTTCCCTACACTTTCCAAAAAACTTCCTGGATTGTCTGTGCACTGGTGTATTGCTCTCTCAGCAGATATCAGAGTGATTGAAGTGTCCCATGAGAACCAGGGCCTGTGATCTAGTAACTTCTGTTAGTTGCCAGAAGAAAGCCTCATCCACCTCATCCCCTTGGTCTGGTGGTCTATAGCAGACTCCCACCATGACATCAAACTTGTTGCTCACACTTCTAAACTTAATCCAGAGACTCAGGTTTTTCTGCAGTTTCATACCAGATCTCTGACCAGTCATACTGCCCTCTTACATACAATGCAACTCCCCCACTTTTTCTGCACTGCCTGTCCTTCTGGAAAAGTTTATATCCATCCATGACAGTACTCCAGTCGTACGAGTTATCCCATCAAGTCTCTGTTATTCCAATCACATCATAGTTCCTTGGCTGTGCCCGGACTTCCAGTTGTTCCTGCTTGTTTCCCAGGCTTCTTGCATTTGTGTATAGGCACTTAAGATAACTCACTGATCATCCCACTTTCTCAGTATGAGACAGGAGTTCTCCCCTCTTGTGCTCTCCTGTTCGTGCTTCCTCACAGTATCCCATTTCCCCACTTACCTCAGTGCTTTGGTCTCCTTTTCCCGGTGAACCTACTTTAAACCCCTCCTCACTAGGTTAGCCAGCCTACTTGTGAAGATGCTGTTCCCTCTCTTCGTTAGGTTGAGCCCTTCTTTGCCTAGCACTCCTCCTTCTTGGAACACCATCCCATGGTCAAAGAATCCAAAGCCTTCTCTCCGACACCTGCCGTGTAGCCATTTGTTGACTTCCATGATTTGATGGTTTCTACCCAGGCCTTTTCTTTCCACAGGGACGATGAACGAGAATACCATTTGAACCTCAAACTCCTTTATCCTTTTTCCCAGAGCCATGTAGCCTGCAGTGATCTGCTCAAAGTCATTCTTGGCAGTATCATTGGTGCACATGTGGAGAAGCAGGAAGGGGTAGCTATCTGAGAGCTTGATGAGTCTCGGCAGTCTCTCCATCACATCGTGAATCCTAGCTCCTGGCAAGTAGCAGACCTCTCAGTTTTTCCAGTCGGGGCAGCAGATAGATGACTCAGTCCCACTGAGGAGGGAGTCCCCAAACATCACCACCACTCATCTCCTTCTCTTGGGAGTGATAGTTGTGGAACCTGCGTCTCTAAGACAGTGCATCTCATGCCTTCCAATTGGTGGAGTCTCCTTCTGCTCCCTTCCTTCAGATGTATCATCTAATCCACTCTCCGCATTAGTACCTGTGGAGAGAACATGAAAACGGTTGCTCATCTGTATCTGCATTGCTGGTACATGGTGTGGTAAGCCTCTGTCCCAAATCTGGACCTTAGCGTCCAAAATCTGGGGGCTTAGCATGAAACTCCCCCAAGCTTATTACCAGCTTGGATCTGATATCACTGCCACCAATCAGGATTCAGAGCTCCTGATAGCTCCAGGGTCTCCCCAAACCTTTCCCTGGAACCCAAGACCCAGAAACCCTGAGCCTCCCACCAAAGGCGAAAAAAGCTCTCCCCTTGTCTCCTCTTTATCTCATCCCTCAGCTCTCCTCCCTGGGTTAGCCTGGGCGCTTACTGTTTTTTTACTGTAACTCCTTGCATGCACCCATGACGATGGGCAATTTACCTTCCCCCCTCCTTCCTCCCCTGAGGCGATGTATTCAAACCTAGTCAAGCCTAACACAGACGAGATTTTCCACCTCCCTTTGTCCCGTTAGCTTTCACCAGAAAAACCTGCAAACAAGTCTTAAAAAGAAAACTTGTAATAAAAAGAAAGAAAATCATATAATCTTAAACTCTGCATTCAGAGTCAAAGTACAGGGCTATTGCTTACAAGAAATATGAATAAACAGTCTGATTAAAAAAGATATCCAATTTGAACATTCCAGCAAGCTACACACATGTAAATACAAACTACAATATCAACCTATTGCTTTTCCTTTTGTACTCACAACTTGGTAACAGCAGGGTAGAAAGAAGCTTGAGATAGAAAGAAAAGCTGTTCTCTCATAGCCGAAAGAAACAAAAAAAGAAGGACAAAGCCAAAAACCTCCAGAGGTTCCCTCCCCTGCTTTTAAAAATCTGGTTTCCCGATAGGTCCTCTGGTCAGGTGTTTGGTTCCCTTTTCAGGTAAAAGAAACATTAACCCTTAGCTATCTATTTATGACACATGGACGCTCCTCTTTCTTCTTCTGGAGGTCACATGCAGCCAAATTTTTTCACTGTCCTTCTGTCCCCACCGCGCAGCCTGCTCTGATTCTTCAGAATGTTGTGCCTGTAGAAGCATATCCTGACGTCTGTCCAGGAAATCTTCATTTTCTTTTATGCAACGCAGGGTCAATACTTGTTTCTCCAGAACTCGAACCTTCTCTTCCAATATGGAGACCAGTTTTCATGTTTTACAGACAAAATTGCTTCTGTCCTGTGGAAGAAAGACAAACATGACATATCCTGTGCAAGTAACAACAGGTAAAGCTCACCATCCATATTTCCTTCCTTCTAAGAGCTTCCTCAGCTGTTGCAGTAATTACTCAGAGAAGCCTGCAAGATGAAGGCCTCAGTGCGCTCTTCCCAGGCAAGCTCCCTCTGTTAGCCTCCTCTGTTCACTGCTCAGCTGGTTTGCTGCTGACTGCTTTTTTATAAGATTCAGGCCCACTCAAGGCCCACCTGGAAGAAAGCACTCCCAATTCACACTTTGCAAACAATCAAACACACGCTAAGTGCCCAAACAGGATTTAAGTTTCTTATTTTAAAACTCACATGTTTGAAAATTGGACCATTTACAATTAGTTTTATAAAACCAAATTTCAATGTAAATTCTCATGCATTTATTTGACATATGATAATTGTGGGGCAGATTTTTTTTCTTCCTCAACTAGGCATGGATGTGAAAAAAGTCACAAAACCATTGTTACTATATAAGCTAGAGGTGGGCAAACTATGGCCCGGGAGATGCATTTGGCCCTCCAGATGTTTTAACGCAGCCCTCAAGCTCCCACTGGGGTGTGGGGTCCTGGGCTTGCCCTGCTCGCGCTGGGGAGTGGAGCCAGGGGCTTGTCCTGCTCTGAGTGGCTCACAGAAGCAGCATCACATCACCTATCCAGCTCCTATGAATATAGGCAGCCAGAGGACTCCACACCCCTCCTTCACCCTGATCTCCCTCCCTCCCTCTGAACCCCACGGTCCCAGCCCAGAGCATCCTCCTGCACCCTCATTGCCAGCCCCACCCCCACCCCAGAGCCCACACCCCCAGACAGAGGCCTCATTCCCCTCCTCTGCACCCTAACCCCCTGCCCCAGCCTGGAGTCCCCTCCTACATCCTCAACTCCTCATTTCTGGCCCCATCCCAGAGCCCACACCCACAGGCAGAGCCCTCACTCCATCCCACACCCCAACCCCCAATTTCATGAGCATAAATGACCCACCATACAATTTCCATGTCCAGATGTGGCCCTTGGTCCAAAAAGTTTGCCCACCCCTGATATAAGCCATAGTAGGTAAAGTTTAAGATATGTTCACATGTGATGATCAAGAGATAAGGTAGCTAGAGAGTCTAGTGATGAAGAGGAAGAATCTGGCTGCAAAGAAACTACCAGGATTAGGTTCAGCGTAGCAGCTGTGTTAGTCTGTATCAGTAAAAAGAACAGGAGTACTTGTGGCATCTTAGAGACTAACAAATTGATTTGAGCATACGCTTTCGTGGGCTAACTATTATTAAAAACAGAACCACCAGAATACCTATAGAAATTGTTCAAGAGCATGAAAAGGTCCAAAAGAGTGCAGTCAAGGGAAAGGAGCCATGAGCACCAGAAATTCCCATTAACTAGAGAGGACCAATTTTCATAAATATCGCCAGAGCAAAACCCCAGTAAAAATTACTCAAGGGTATTGTTTTGTGAGAAGTGATTTCAGAGAAAATAAAACACTACTTTCTCAAGCAGACTGCTGAGAGTGTGAGAGATGGAACAGAAAGATAAATTGTCTACAAGGTCAAGAGAGCTTTTTGTAAAAGAGTTGTAATTCTTGTAAGTTGTATCTCACTCCATTCTTCCTCTTTTATCACCTCTATAACATCAAAATATCCAAAATGGAAAAAAGCAGGTAGACCATGGAAAATATTAGTGTTAGAAAAAACAGGAAAAACAGCTGTGAACAATGGTGGTAATGTAGGGGGAAAGGTCAAACATGGAGGGGGAAAGGTGTTGGAGAGACAGTTTTCTTAGGAAACTGGACAATATCAGGAAGATCCAGAGGATGTGAGTGTGAAGGGAGGCATTGGATTGGAGGTGCTGTTACAACAAAGTAGGAAAAAGTTAGAAATAAGTTCATTCCTCACATCTGACTTGGAAAATACAAGGGGGTGAAGAGAAGGATGATAGTAGGCAGAAGGTAGCAAAGATGTTACTATTATTGATTCCTTGGGCTACAAGATGGAAGAATACAGAAAGCATGACAATTCCGGGTTACGAGTAAATGAAATATTCATCAACACTTAATAGATTCGTATATTATGTTTGGGGAAGTGTGAATGCAGGTAATTCTCCAAAGACAAGAGTAAGTGGCTGCATTCAAACTGCAGGATTACTATGGAGGAAATGATTAAAAGAATACAATCTGCTGAGCTCTGAGGCAACCATCTTGGGAAAGAGAGAGATTAGAGGACATCAGTGAAGGATTATAAATATCTAATAATACTAAACTAGTCTGTAATTACCACTATGGGCGTTAAAGAATTAGTAAGGATAAAATAAATAGAAGACTACCTTCTTTTCATGTATAAGCAGCTCCCAAAAATAAACCCAGAGGTAAACATATTTGTTTGTTTGGCTTTAATATAATTTCTGTTATAAATTGTTTTCCTTCTGGCTATATCACTATCTTGTTTTTCTAATTCAGCTACTTTTTAGTTAAAACTTTATATGGAGGTAGCTGACAATTCATATAGTTGGTGAATAGCTGAGTCACTTTTGAATCTTACCTCCTCACTTGGGGCCTAATTGTGCAAACCTTACTCATCCAAACAGACTGAAAGAAGATAATGTGACTATTTAAGTAAGAATTGCTGATTTAAGCACTTGTCTTTCATCTGTCAAGTTAATTTCATATTGATTTCTTTAGCCACACTAATGGCAGATACAGGATCCAAAACAATACTCCATCTGTTTTTGAATTTATGCCAGGGTCACAAACCTGAAACAACATACAAGATACAAGACAGTTTACTTGAATGTCAGAAAAGTAATGTGTCCTGGAGAGAAAAAAACCCTACAGCTGGCTGACATTCTACCTTGTACAAATTTAAAAAACAACCTATCCAGAGGTGATTGTCTTTTGATCTAAGTGGCTTATAAAGTCTGGGGTCCTGTGGGTGTTCCAGCTGGGAGTAGAAATTAGTAGTAGTTCATGCATGTCTTTGATACAGTGTTATCTCTTTACCAAGAACGTACAAAACCTTGTGTTTCTGAATGCAGAAGGAATCAAACAGCAAGAATCAGCTTCTTCTGTTCACAGCACCAAGAGCCCTGTAATCAGCTTGCACCCCTGACTGCAAAACCTCTCCCCAGGATCAGCCTGATGCTTTCAGCTACTTCTTCATGTTCATATCTCTCATTCAGACTTTGTCTACACTATAGATTACTTCAGTATAACTTATGTCACTGTGTGTGTGTGTGGGAGGAATATACGCCCGAGTGACATAAATTATCCCAACCTAAGTGATGTTGGCTTACAGCATATCCACTACAAGTATTACAGTGGTGCAGCTGTGCCACTGTTAAGTTCCGTAATGTAGCTGTACCCCCGGTCATCTTTATTTGTCCTCAGTTTCTTTGTGTTCTGCCTTCCTATACACCACCCATACTCCAAACAATATCCAGGAAAAGGTCCTATTCCTTTTATATTGGATGGGGCTTAAACTTGCTTTTGGGTGTGAACTCACCTTTCAATTAATATATCAACCTCCATCTCTAACTAGGTTTCACTCTGCCATCTGTAAGTGGAGCTTGTGCTTCCAGATGATAAATATTTATACTAAGTTAAGGTTTAAGGGAAATTCTAAAGGGACAAATAATTTAGTCCCCATAGTTAGGTTTCTTCTTAAAGATTTTGCCAAACCTAATATAAATAGATATTGATAAAATAATAAAACAACCTCTGAAGAAATAGTATTTAAGCTTTGTACATTATAATGATGTGCTCAGCGGAGCTGAACAGGGCGGGACTTTGTCATGCCAACAGGGAAAAGGGACAGGCTCCATTATGAGGGGTGGGTGGGAGGCAGGGACTTACCTGAGCAGAGCTAAGGGGGAAGAGGACATGGACATGGACAACAGGTAGGAGTACTAACCCATCATTTATTATGAAGGCTGGAATTTATACCTCGGGAATTTGACAGAGCATACACCTCTCCCTCTCTCTCACATATATCTCAATCAGCAGCACTCACCTATGAGGTCAGAGTAAGGCTGGCTTTTATGATCTGCACTGTGTTTTCACAGCTCACCTTTTTTTTTTTTTCTGGGACAGGAAAGGAATTTTCCCTCACCTCCAGATTCGCCAGTGGAGGGGTGGATTTTTTGCCTTTTTTGCTGTGGAGATGCAGAGGTAGGTAAGGAGGTTAGGTCAAGCTGTTACAGCCTAGTAGTTATCAAATGTGGTAGGTGTCCAGTACAGGTACTCGTTACAGAGGGCCTATGGTTCCCTGGTCAACAGAAGTTTAAAGTGGATTTAAAGGAAGACATCCCCTAAGGAAAAGGAGAGGCTTGGGGCTCCTAATCTCAACTATGACAGGGAGACACCCTGCTCTAACAGGCCTCGCACCCTCCAGGCAAGCCAGGAAGGGGTTAGTGAGCTACTAAAGGCCCAGTTAGCCCAAATTGAGCAGGCTTGTAGGGAAGGACTTACAAAGAAGAGACCTGCTCACATAAAGCAGAGTAAGTGAGGGGCTTTTGCTATGGACTGGATGGTTAGGAACTGGGAAGAATGCAATTTAGCAGATTTCCTGGAGGAAAGGGAAGAGTAAGTTTGTGTTGCTACATACTTATTTTGACCCCTGTGTGCCCCTTAAGGAGCTAAACTATAAGAAACTAGAGGGAGGGCTAAGTCTTTGTAACCCAGAAAGCACTGGGGGCTTGGGAAGAGTAGCAGAAGAGCAGATGGGGAAACTGACTGAGGCTGCTGCAAAGTACAGTGCTGCAAGAAAGTGCCTTTGTCAGGCCCTCTTTCTTTTCTATTCCCCTTAATCCACCTCAGCATCAGGCTGGGACCATGTTAGGAAGGGGAGAGAGTTGATAGCAGCTGTCCCATAGGTGGAAAAGATTAAGGAAAGAATCGCTCTGCACTGTAGGACTTATTGCTGGGTATTCCTAGATACCTTAAGTAAGCAGTGCTCAACCTTATTACACAGGAGGGCCACATAAACCTAAGTGCAACCTTGTGTGGGCCAAAAAGATACTACGTATTTTAATAAGATTTAAAGTCACCAGTATTGATTTATATTTTAAGTTCAGTTTGTTTTGTAGGTAGGTAGGTAGGTAGGTTGTTTCTCTTTACACATTTGTATAAACTAAAATGATGTAAACATGACGAAAAAGTGCTAATGAATCAGCTGTTAGTATATTGTATTGAAGCAGGCCACGGGCCTTATGAAACATTTTGGTGGGCTGTAGGTTGGGCACTCTTGCCTGAAGCGAATAAGATTGTTGCCTAATTAGACAACATCCATTGTTTCTTGTCTATCTTTCTGGTGGCAAGGCCAAACAATAATAACATTAAGTTAGTGCAGGAAACTAGAAAAAAACAGAGTGAAACTGTCTAATCTAGTTTTGCTCTCAGACTTGAGTAAAATGCTGCCGCTGAGATGTGTGGGAGTTTATCACAGCAGATGAATAGGTCCAAGCTGAAAGGCAAAAGTAAATGAGTAGGATTTATTATTATTATTATTATTGAGTTACTGTTAGTATTTGGTTTAGGTATTTGGTTTAGGACATTTCATTCAAATATATAATTTCTGTCTTTATGGTCTCCTTTGAAACATAGATTCTTTCAATTTTTTATGCTCTATTTTCAGTGCAATCCATCATAAGATAGTGTTTTGTTTTTAAACCTGATTCAACAAATCTTTTAAATTTAGTCAATTGCATGTTGCTTTTGTGGCAAGATCCTTTTCCAAGAAAAGTAAAATGGAGGATGTAGTGGTGTTTGCAGGAGATAGTCAGAGGTAGTTGAAAATTAGAACACATTGAGCTAAATTCTCTGTTGGTGGAACTCACCTAGATTCTTATGTTATTCCAGGGATGGAAATGGGCAATATGTTAAATATGCACTCTTGACTCAAAGAACTACATTTTAAGTTATTTATTTTAGCTTAGGACCTAAATAACAACTTTCCTAGTCTAACCTATTGACATATCCCCCATTATCATAGTTTGGGTGTCCCATAATCTTTATTCCTAACTTCCCCAAGAGGCAGAGTAGCACTATTATGCCCATGTTACAAATCCAGAACTGAATCAAAGAGCTGCTCAGAAACTTGCTCAAGATGTCACAGGACGTCTGTGGCAGAGCTATGAATTGAACCTAGCTTTCCTGAGTCCCAGGTATTGCACCCTAACCACTCGTTCAGTGATTCTCAACCTGCGGCCCATGGGCCACTTGTGGTCCAATCAGCACACCGCTGAAGCCCATGTGACATCCTCAGGACCATAAAGGATTTATATATAAAATGTGGATGCAGCCCACGTAACACAGAGAGAGCTGCATATGCCACCCACAATGGTAAATAGGTTGAGAACTACTGCACTAGACTATTCTTCCTCTCACTTCCCTCTTTCTGTTTGTGTCTCTGATTTTATTCCTTGAATACAAAAATAAAATTCACACACACATGCCAGATGATCAGATAATAGTGATGGGTGAACCATGAGTAGGTGTGGCCTTACCCAGCTAAACCTCTTAAACTAGACCAGAGGTCCCCAATCTGTGGGGCTCACCCCACTAGGGACTGGAGGAAGGTTCAGGGCATGGGCCTGAACACAGCTAGGGCATGGGCCAGCCTTCACAGGGGGCAGAGAGGGAGCACCATTCAGCTCTGTTCCTTGCCCAGGGATCCAGCTGCCAGTCCTGCATCTGAGAATCTGGCTGTGGCTGCCAGTTGTGCATACATGGTCCTGACTGCCGGCCCTGCTCCCGGTGCTGTGCTCCCAGGTGCAGCTGCTGGCCTCAGCTCCACTCCTACCTTCTGTTATGGCCTTTGCCTCAGCCTCAGCCCCAGCCTCCTTACACTTGTCTACATTCTCCTCTCCCAGATTCCTGGCCCAGGCTCCAGGGTGTGTATGTGTGTGTGTATGCATGTGTACGGGGTTGCGAGGTAAAAAGTTTGGGGACTACTGAACTAGACATTGAGAATAGACTTTCTAGTGTGATTTTCAAAACTTCATGTTTTTATATGCCTGTACTGCTTTACTTCTACATATTTGTCTCCACTTTATTCCTCCTGAAGTCACTAGAAAAACTCAAGTATCAGAGGGGTAGCCGTGTTAGTCTAGATCTGTAAAAGCAGCAGAGAATCCTGTGGCACCTTATAGACTAACAGACGTTTTGGAGCATGAGCTTTCGTGGGTGAATACCCAGTTCGTCGGATGCATGTAGTGGAAATTTCCAGGGGCAGGTATATATATATATGTTAGCAAGCAAGCTAGAGATAA
>NC_133774.1:56548718-56729421 GCF_003597395.2 Chelonoidis abingdonii | reverse complement strand
ATATATATATACCTGCCCCTGGAAATTTCCACTACATGCATCCGACGAACTGGGTATTCACCCACGAAAGCTCATGCTCCAAAACGTCTGTTAGTCTATAAGGTGCCACAGGATTCTCTGCTGCTTTTATAGAAAAACTCATTCATTTCTGTAGAAGGATGGGATTATTATGTACAGTGAGTACAGTAAAAATAGCAATTACTATAGGAGAATTTTAAACTCTTTGAGGCAGGAATCTGAACATCCTGTGTGTTTATCATGCCCAGCATAAAGGTGTATAGATTTTGATTGGGGCTTGAGGATACTAACATAAAGATATTACTCCTAATAAATCTCTGTCCAAAAATGAATGGCTGTAGCTCTTGATTTAAAGTCTTCTGTTCTATTAAAAATGAAGTGGGAATGAAACCTCAATGAACTGTCAAAACAAAAGCAAAGAAAAATCAGTATACAATTTAAAAAGCTTCATTAAGTCCTAATTTTATATTCACTAGCTTGCTGTGTTAAATGAGCTATTTCATTTTTTCAGCAAAGTGTGATGTAAAAATTATTTACCTGTTAGAAGCACATTTTGGTTTTTGTAATTAAGATAATGAGGCTCCTACATTAGGTTTCCTTAGAGGAAATTGCTACGTTTTTTATTGTGAGCTTCATAGCACAGTATCAACACTTAAAGTGTGTGCAGGCCTTGCTTGCCACTTCCTCCAGTTTATTTCCTCCATAAAAAGAGGAGCAACATTCAAATAGTAGTTTTATGTTTGGATATAGTCTCACACACACAGGTGGGAAGAAAGCAATTGTAAACCTGTTTGAAAACTCAGATTTTGAATAGAATGAAGTGACCACTACTTTCCTATATTGCATACTCAAATTACAACCCTGGAAGTAAGAAGCAAATCTTGCACACAAAGGTTTGCTTGCATGGAACTGTACTAAAACACAACAATGTTGAGTGACATCCTCTTAGGAACTGCTTTTCAGTCAGTTTGACAACTATTGTCTGGTATTTAAGGGTGCCTTCTGCTCCCCTCCTGAGTTGGCTTTATGAATTAACTGTGTGCAGACCCAATGGCTTAGCACAATGCCAAATATGGCTGGGACCAAATCTGGTTGAGGTTTCCCAGCACTATTGGAATACAAATAATATACACAGATTTGTCATAGCTCTCTTTTTGGGTGACCTACCCACTATGCCCTATCATCTTTTCCTGTTACTGGGACCACCTGAGGCCAGTATATTGGTGGGCTCAATAGGGGTAGTGTCTACCTTCATTATATTCCATTTCTGGTCCACTATTTCCACAGTTTGGGTCCTTTGCTTAAACCTTAGCAAAATTTGGCCTAATTTTGAAAGTGCGTATTAGATTATTTGCTGTATTAAAAGTTCCCCATAGTGCCTAACAGTGAACATTTTTCTTTTGTGCCACTCAGAAACCTCACTTGGGCAGCTTGCCCCTCGATCTGGCTGTTTGTGCTATATACATCTGTCGGTCAGAGTGCCAGTTACAGTGAAAGCAATGAAGAGAAGGCCATGAGTGCTAAGGGGAAAAGGCAACATTTAAAAGGTCTTTTGGCCCAAGTTCTTCCTTTGACATAAGGACACAGCTCTTATAAATGGCAGTTGGGGAGATGCTCACTGCAGACTTGATAGGTTTGTGCTCAGAAGATGGAATGACTCCCTCAGCATTGTTCTCTTCCCTGGAACTCTTAGAATTCTCTCCTTTAATGTATTCTGAAAGACAGAAACCACAAATATGAGGCACTGTTGTGTGAGAGATAACAGGCGCTGGGACTGCTAACCAGTCATTCTCAGTGGTATTTTGCCTGGCTGGCCCAGTGGCTATTAGTCTAGATTTAATGCAGACTTAAGCAGAATCTATTCTGGCAAGTGCTACTGGGCAGCAGTGAAAGACTCAAATGTCTGTGGCCTCTGGAGGAGCAACCAGCTGGAGGACAGAGAAGCATTGCCTAGAGCTCCATATTCTTGCTTCCATACATAGGCAGATTCTATTTTCTGTGAATCCCAGAATCAGTGGTTGGAAGACTACAACTTTTGCCCATTGGAGTTCAGGGCCGGGCTCAAATATCTTCATAAAGACTCTCTCATACACATAAACAAAGCTCTGATGAAGAAATGCTTGAGAAAACTGAGACTGAAATTCTTATGGACATGTTGCATTTTATGGGATGATAATCCAGTTCACCTAGCCCTTCTCAGGTTCTAATGGGTATTTGTACAGAGTGATTATGATGACACTTATGCTGGATTACTCACAATGAATTTCTGTCTGCAGCTAATTAACCATATTGTATAAAAAATAGATCTATTTTAAATACAAAATTTAAATTATATTTTTTTGTAAAAATGGGTGGAGAGTGTGAGTGGGGTATAGAAATAAAGAAACCAGAACACCACTACTGAAAGTGACTCAGATGGGCAAAAGAGTGGAAGGAGAAGTGAAAGTGTCTCACTGAGGCACAGGAAAAATAGTGGGAGTCTTCATTCAAAAACAACTTATTCTCTTGGGAGGAGGGTACTCAATACCAAGAGAAATGACAAAATAAACTTAAAGATGGCTTCAGCTTATGTGACATCTGAAAAGAAATACAGAAAGGCTTGTTCATGCTTATCATTAGCCAATCAAAATGTAATAACAGGAAGAAGTCATAGTGGCTCACTTGAGTGGTGTATTGTGTGTGTGTACATTTTTAGAAAACTAATGAACTTAAAGCACCATGCTTGTGACTGATTGATTATTAAGTAACCAGGAGGCATCTTGCAGCTTTCACCTTCACAGATCTGATTACCATTTAGAGAAGGCTTTGTTGCTGCTGTCACAGATTGTTATACCATCTTTATGGTTCCATTTGCATTATTAGTGGGAAAACTGGGTTAGAAAACATCTTGGATTTGTGTGATGGCTTATATGTGCACTATTATTTATGGCTTTTCTGTGTCAATGAGCTCAGAGCCGTCTTAAATGTCAAAAGGACACAATGGAATTCTGATGATTTCTCTACCCCACGCTACCTCTCATTGTGGCTTTAATATAAATAGCTGCCATTTTATTCAATGCTTTGCAGCGAGGCACAGTAATGACATCCAACTATATAGGCTGAATTTTTGCAATCATTAAAGTATTATCTTCTGCCATCTGCCTGGGTCTTGTTGGATTTTTTCCAGCTTGAAAATTTTAGTAGACAAGAAAAGTCACAAATGTTCTTTATAAATTGCCAGTAGCACTATTTCCAGCACCACAAACAATGGTAAAGGAGCTAGTGTTCTTTGAATTATGTTGAGAGTTACAGCAAATGCTTGAAAAGAGCAACTTTCTGAAAGGGACTGTAAAATGCCTTCCCCACAGAGTGCTCAAATGATTTCCTGCTATGCTTTCCTGAGGTTCATAATGCTTTATAATAAAACCAGTAATGCCCCTCTCCAATCAATCATGAGGAAATGATGGCTGACATTATTTTGCAAACGCTATAAGCTACAGCAATTAGGCTCAACATTTAGTCAAAAAAGAGATTCAGAACATGAACCTCAGCTCCTTTTTTCCTTTAATGCCATCATCTCAAACAAATGGCTAGTTCGGTACTAAAGCTGTTTATACTGGGGGCAAAAGCACTTGGAGGAAAGCAAAGTGATCAGGAACAGTCAACATGGATTCACCAAAGGCAAGTCATGCCTGATCAACTTGGTTGCCTTCTATGATGAGATAACTGGCTCTATGGATATGGGGAAAGCAGTGGATGTGATATACCTTGATTTTAGCAAAGCTTTTGATACACTCTCACGCAGTATTCTTGCCAGCAAGTTAAAGTGTAGATTGGATGAATGGACTATAAGGTGGATAGAAAGCTGGCTAGATTTTTGGGCTTACTGGGTAATGAACAACGGCTCGATGTCTAGTTGGCAGCTGGTATCAAGCAGAGTGCCTCATGGGTCAATTCTGGTGCTGGTTTTGTTCAACATCTTTAATAATCTGGATGATGGGATGGTTTGCACCCTCAGCAAGTTTGCAGATGACATTAAGCTGGGGAGAGAGGTAGATAGGGTCCAGAGTGACCTAAACAAACTGGAGGATTGGGCTAAAAGAAATCTTATGAGGTTCAACAAGTGCATAGTCCTGCACTTAGGACAGAAGAATCCCATGCACAGCTACAGGCTGGGGACCAGCTGGCTAAGTGGCAGTTCTGCAGAAAAGCATCTGGGGATTACAGTGGCCGAGAAGCTGAATATGAGTCAGCAGTGTGCCCTTTTTGCCAAGCAGCCAAATGGCATATTGCGCTGCATTAGTAGGAGCACTGCAAGCAGACCAAGGGAAGTGATTATTCCCTTCTATTCAGCACTGGTGAGGCCACACCTGGAGTATTGCGTCCAGTTTTGGGACCCCCAATACAAAAGGGATGTGTACAAATTGAAGAGAGTCCAGCAGAGGGCAATGGAAATCATTAGGGGCCTGGGGCAAATGACTTACGAAGAGAGGCTGAGAGAACTGGGCTTACTTAGTCTATAGAGAAGAAGAGTGAGGGGGGATTTAACAGCAGCCTTCAATTACCTGAAGAGAGGGGAAGGGATTCCAAAGAGGATGGAGCTCAGTTTTGTTCTCAATGGTGGCAGATGACAGAACAAGGAGCAATAGTCTCAAGTTGCAGTGGGGGAGGTCTAGGTTGGATATTAGGAAACAGTGTTTCACTAGGAGGGTGGTGAAGCACTGGAATGGGTTACCTAGGGAGGTGGTGGAATCTCCTTCCTTAGAGGTTTTTAAGGTCAGGCTTGACAAAGCCCTGGCTGGGATGATTTAGTGAGGATTGGTCCTGCTCTGATTAGGGGATTGACTAGAGACCTCCTGAGGTTTCTTTCCAAAACCCTAATCTTCTAATGATTCTATGAAAAAATTCAAACATACACAATATAAAAATATTCATATGTATTTTGTTTGTGCCTTGATCAACAGGCCATTTCCCCGCCACACCTCAATTACTTTTCAGATTGTTTTGCTTTTTTCACTGTCTTTCGGAGCTGTTCCTGAGGGCAATAGTGTTTGCTATTTGCAGCAGGGTTGTTCTAGTTCTTTCCATGTCCTGAGACCCCTTCTACTGCCTGCCTAGACATTAATGATATCTCAGGTTAGTGGAACCAGCCTCTCCATGTGGGATTCTGCTTCTTTTTGCAGAGATGTGTCAATGCCTTCACTCTCTTTCAGAACAATTATGCTAATGTCACATGAAACCAGCATATTCAGTATTCTGACAACTGATATTCGTCCATTTCCTCTATTATTTCACTTTCCAGTTATTGTATATCTACTTATATTTCATCTGATATATCGATGAATACAGCACTGGTACTGATCCTTTTTGTGATGATTCTTTCCCTGCAGCCCAGTGTAGGTTTAATTTGTTTCCCCTTAAATCCTTTAAGATCAGAGGGGAATAGCCGGTGTAGTCTGGATGTGTAAAAGCGCAAGAATCCTTGTGGCCCTTATAGACTACACAGACGTTTTTGGGGAACATACCTTTCGTGGGTGAATACCCACTGTTCGGTATGCATGCAGTGAATTCCGGTGGGCAGGTATATATATGTTAGCAAGCAGCTAGAGATAACGAGGTTTAGTTCAATCAGGGAGGATGAAGTCTTTTTCTAGCGTTGAGGTGTGAAACCAGGGAGAGAACTGTTTTGTAGTTGGCAAGCCATTCAGCAGCTTTGTTTAATCCTAAAGTGATGGTGTCAAATTTGCAGATGAACTGAGCTCAGCAGTTTTCTCTTTGAAGTCTGGTCCTGAAGTTTTTTGCTGCAGGATGGCCACCTAAGATCTGCTATAGTGTGGCCAGGGAGGTTTGAAGTGTTCTCCTACAGTTTTTGTATATTTGCATTCCTATATCTGATTTGTGTCCCTTTTCTCCTTTCGTTAGAGACTGTCCAGTTCGCCGATGTAATAGCAGAGGGGGCATTGCTGTATGATGGCGTATATTACATTGGTGGACGTCAGGTAATGAATCATTGATGGTGTGGCTATCTGATTACCGTCCTGTGATGGTGTCACTGGTGTAGTAGGGCAGAGTTCTGGCCTCGAGGTTGTTGCATGGATTGGTTCCTGGCCTAGGTTACTATGGTGCGGTGTGCAGTTATGGTAGAATATGCTTCAGGTTGCAGGTTGTATGTGGGCAAGGGACTGGCCTGCCAGCCAAGGCCTGTGAAAGTGGGGATCATTGTCACCCTTGGTGGCGGCCAGTCCTTGCCCACAGACAACCTCCAACCTGAAGCATATTCTCACCAGTAACTGCTCACCGTACCATAGTAACTCTAGCTCAAGGAACCAGTCCATGCAACAGAACCTCGATGCCAACTCGCCCACATATCTACACCAGCGCCACATCACAGGACCTAACCGAATTAGCCACATCATCACCTGTTTCATTACCTTCCAACATGCCGTCCACCAATATAATATATGCCAGCAATGCCCCTCTGCCTATGTTACATCAGCAAACTGGACAGTCTCTACGGAAAAGGATACAATGGAACACAAATCAGGATATAGAATGGCAATATACAAAAACCTTGTAGGAAAACCTCAACCTCCCTGCCACACTTTTAGCAGATCTTAAGGTGGCCATCCTTGCAGGCAAAAAAACTTAAGGACCAGACTTCAAAAGGGAAACTGCTAGCTTCATTCATCTACAATTTGACACCATCAGCTCAGGATTAAAGAAGACTGTGGAGTGTTATGAGGGCCGAGCACAGAAACCGGATTTTCCTCCCTTGGTTTTCACACCTCAACTGCTAGAACAGGGCCTCATCCTCCCTGATTGAACTAACCTCATTATCTCTAGCTTGCTTGCATATATATACCTGCCCCTGAAAGCATCCTTTAATATGCTAGGCTGTTGAGAGGCATTTTTAGCAATCAGCCAAGTGCTCAAGCCACTGCCAATTATTGGGATGGAATATTGATTATTTTGCTTATTGCCAAGAATAGCACCTTTGTACCGGTCTTAGCATCACTAAGTTAAAAGCTGGGGGGGAGGAGTGATCACAAGGAGTGAGCCTGATTCTATGTCCTCTCTGATATGCTGGGGTAAGCATTTGTGAAAAACAGGAAGTCTCTCTCTATTTGACTTCTGGTCAGGGCCCATGAGACTGCAGACTCTGCAAAAACACATCTGTATAACTAATGGCTTAAAAAGTGCTTGCTTAATGATTTTTCTTTGACATGTTTGTAATTATAGCAGTTACTAACATAAATAGGGTAAACAGATCTGAGGAATTTGGATTTGACCTTCTGGACTCCTCTTGAAATCCTCAACAATAGGCAGATAGCTTCATAACACACTGCCCAGATTCTCTGTGGCTTCTGATACCACAATGCTAAATATTGACATTAATAAGCTTTGCTTGCTCTTTAAAACAAGAAATGGGCTAAACCTGCTCATATCACTTTGGGTACCTCCAGAAGGGCCAGCCTGAGTATTTTTTATTTTTTTGCCACACCTGGAGGACGTTATGCCAGCAGACTGGCCAACAGAAGTAGTTGTTGGCCAACTGAATTGGTGATCCTTGGATGGAAGCTGCTAAATAAGATTTTTATAAGTGCCATATATATTTGTTCATTAGTCTGTTCGTTTATAAGCTGACCCCCCCAAAATGGATAGGTAAAAATAGCAAAAACTGTTTGACCCTTTCACAAGCCAACCCTATATTTCAGGGGTTGGAAAACTTTGGCCCCTAGCCCATCACAGTAAGCTTCTGGTGGGTCGGGACATTTTGTTTACTTGGAGCGTCTGCAGGCATGGAGCCCCTCAGCTCCCTGTGGCCGCAGTTCACCGTTCCCAGCCAATGGGATGCGTCACTTTTTTACCAAAAATATTCAGCTTATGAATGAATATATATGGTACTATTAATTAGGTAACTGTAATAAAGAAAAGGGCATGGGTCCTAAATAGAAGCTTATATAGCCTATACAACTTTTTGATTCAATCAAAATATTTTTCTCTCTTGGTGGCTATTCCCCCCCGCCCCCCTGCCGCATCATGCTATATTAGCAGTGCTGTTTTTTGTTTGTTTGTTTGTTTTTAACTACTTTGTGCTTTTGGTTAGTTGTAACCTGGTAAGTCAAGTCTTAACTAATTTCTCAGGTAAATATATCCTTAAGTTTCAGTAATCACCCACTGTAAGTTAAAATGGAAATAGCACCAAAAATTGTGATATGAAAGCAATATATTTTGGAAGATTTCATTTTCAAGCTATTCTTAATATGTTACTGTTATGCTGTCTTAGAAATGGTTTTTTAAATTGTTTATATCACTTATCAAATGACTTTGCAGCTGCTGACTATATTAAAGAACAAGTCTAACATCATGCTTCTGCATAAAACCTTGCAGTAAAATGTTATTGAACATTTCACAGATGAAAATAAAACTTAAAATCTACATGAAAATTGTGATCTTTGTAGACATAAAATATATAGAGAGAACATATTTTAATATTACAATTTGTATATTTAATCTGAAAGATGTTATCTGGTGGAATTCAGGTATCCATATCTGAGTATTAGTAAATAATTTCTCGTAAAATATTACTGTTAATATCATCTGTGGCAGAAGGTTAGAATAATGTCTGAGCTCGTATATGACCAGCATTTTTGTTTCTAGATTTCATGCCTATCAGTCAGATTCCATTTATGTCATTTATGTCATTCCCAATGTTACCCGTGTACATATAGCGCTAGGAGTTTGATCATTCCCTCTCAGGTTAATGGCCTTTTAGGAGGAAATTTGCATGAGGGTTTTCTTGGGGAGGGAGGTTCACACACTTCTTGCTGGCTTGAAAGATGGTTGTTCTGGTGGACAGGGATGTAGAGCCTCTATCTTTGTACTGATCTTGGTATTGTTTTGGTTCCCTAGCAACTTGGTTCTGCTGGAGTCATGCTAACATGATTTCTCCCCCAACTCCAGCTGTAGAGGCTCCCAGAATCCCAGGTACCCATGCAGAAAAGTTTGTTATTGATGTTTTGTTGTAGATTTTGCCTGCAAAAAAAAAATCATCATAAAAAGGCTGTTGTGTTCTGTTCTGGCTCCACAGTGGGCCTTCCCACTCCTCTTCAGTATATCTTACTGAATAGACCCTGGTTATTTTATAGAGGGACCTGCCAGGTCTAGGCAGACAGGTGGAGGGTACTAAAGAGATGACTGAACCTCTTATCTGAGGGGGATGTATATCAGAAGGAATCTTCCATGAATGCATTAGAGGGGGATACAGTCTAATTTAACAGATGGGACAATTACATGATCCTACAGGATGAATTTACCACATTCCTAGAGATTTGGGGCCCCACTCTGATCACTCACCCCCAATGTAATAAGGAATAGCTCTACTGAAGTTAAAGGAGTTACACCAGAAACAGTGAAATAAGAATCAGACCCTTTAAGTTTATCTTAAATAACAAACAAACAAAATCACAGAAATGTAGTATTTTTGTGTCTCATACTAGCACATGGTGGCTAAACTGGGTTTATTATTATAAGCATTTATATTACACTATAATCCAGGCATTCACAGGGTGATGTGGCCCCGTTATGGTGGGCACTGTACAAACAGAGTCACTACCCTAAAGCACGTAACCTAAAGAACACAAGATGCCCATGAGCTAATGTTAATTTATAGTGATATTTGCACAAGTCAGAGTCATAAGTCAGATTATTCATATATGTATTCTAGTACAAGGCTTACCTTACTGACAATACCTATGAATTCTTTTCTCGTGTTTACTTAAACTGTAAATATCTCAAATGGAAAATAGACTAGCTGGAAAAAGTGAACATTTCATTTCCCCTGGAGATTGGTTATAAAGAAAAGTATACACAAAGAAAAAAGCTTCCGCTGTGTAGAACCTTTCGTGACACAAATCCCAAGGCACAACGAGCTGAGAGCTTGTTTGTAGCCTACAAACAAATTGTAGGGAATAGGGCAATTTCAAAAAATGGGAGAAATAAGCAGAAATTTAAAATTTGAAAACTATGGTAGTAGCACATCTCAGAACAGGAAGTAGATTCAAAAGCCAAATAGCATATAGCTAAAAAGCTATCTACCTATACAAGTACTAATGTTCCCCCCTCATTGCCATCACTTAGTATGATCTGTATAAGACAATAAGAACACACAAATGGTACATCTACTGCAGTCTACCACGGCTGACATTGAGCAAGGTGAGATGCTTCAGAAAAAGGCACAAAAACCTCAATCTTAAAATGCAATTATGGCATAACCTGATCACAGGTTGAAACTCTCAACACCTATCAGTTACTGGCTGCCTTATGCCCTGAAGCATAGGGCATAAGGGTGAAGTCCAAAGCATACTGAAGTGAGTGAACGTTGATTACAATGAGTTTTGGATTAGGTCTTAAAAGCATTCTTACAGAAAAATTCCTATGTAATATTACTGTTTGTTATACATATAAATGTCTAATTTTTATTCACCTCCTACTAAGCTCTTGGCTTTCATGATATCTTGTGATAATTATCAGTTAATTATGCAGTGTGTTTAAAAAGTCAGTTTTAAATTATTGCCTTACAATTCTTGTTGAATTTCTATTTGTTTTTGTAATAGGAATAGATCACTATATATTTCAGAATTCTGCAGGATTTACTACAGAATTCACTTCCTTATGGCAAAATTGTGCTCCACAAATCTGACCGTTTGTTTAAGGTAGTCCCCACCCCTTATTGTTGCAGAAAACTTCCATATGAAAAGAGGGTAAGTCAATGTAGTATCTGCCTGTGTGTGAAGAGCACCTGAAATGATAGCTCTGAGAAATGTAACCTGTCTCATTCATCTCAGTCAAGGCCCCAGGGATTCCACTACACTGCAGCTGCATAATTTGGCATTTTCACAAGATGCCATGGAATCCAGTTTTTCTGCAACAGATGATGAGATAGCACAAATTAGAACCTTAAAGTACCATTCATTATTTTGTGAAGCGTTGCACTCAAGTTCCTTTGCTGATGCAACACAGAATGCCTATGCCACTCCAGAGAATCGGCCCTAAGAAATCTAAAGATAACAGAGAGAAACCAAGTCAGGTTAATGGAAGCCTGACAAGTTAGAAGAACATTATTATAAAATATATTTGGAAATTTTAATTGGGAACTAGTGCAAAGACAATGGACCAGATCCTAGTTGATTTAAAAATACTGCATAACTCCATTAAAGGATTAATCTATTGAAAGTTCAATAAGATGAACTACCCTTTCCTTAGTAAAAACAAAAATGATATTTGCTGTCAAACAGTATTTCACAGGAAAGCAGATTATCAAATGATGTGCCAAACTGATCCTTTGAAACCCATGAAAACTCTTCTGCCTTTAAATCCCATGAATCATTACCAGTCAATCAACATTCTCTACACTCATAAGTACAGATTGCAATTAAGGGCATTTTAAATGTAGAATTTAGCTGAATATGACATCAGTGGAACTGGCATTAGCCCAAAGACAGCTTAGAAATCAAATAATGGATACAGCAATAAATGTTACAGTCCCTTGCATTATATTTGAGCACTTGCTGCAGCTGAGTTACCACTGAGAATCTACACAAGGTTAGCTTCATAACTTCAAAAAAACAGACATTGGTAAGAAATAATTTACCTATAATTTTTTTTGTAAAGCTGTTTGGTAAGCATTTTCTATAAAACTTCAAAAGAAACAATTCCTTTTGAAATTTGCACCATTTTCTTTTTCTTTTCTTTTTTTTTTAACAGTAAAAAATGTTTTTTTCTGTTTTTTAGATTTCATTTTCTCACTCAGGGAAGAAAAAAACAAAATTTTAAAGGAAACAATTTCGGTAAATGGTCTTTTCATTTAAAAATAAGAATTTTCACCAGATCTAGTATTTTGTTAGTATCTTTGTACTGTGATTGTAATGGTGTAAGGCACAGGGGCAAGGGATGTATGTAAACCTGAACTAATGCTGTAGAAACTTTTGTGAGATTAAACAACTGTTCAGGGATTTCAAAACCACATCCTTAAGCATAACTAATAAGCTGTTATTTCCATGGTATGTTGTCAATTAAACAATTTAAAAAATAATTAGTTTTCCTGTAATAAAATATTAATATTTTTTGTTTCCAAAAATAAAGGAAAGTACCCTGAAAAATTCAAGTCCTTACTCCTGAATGCTCTCTTACTTATATCATTGATAGGGGTGTGTATGAAGAATATTTTATAGCAACTGAATGAAGTAATGTTAGGTGGTTAAGGGTCAGAGTTTGACATCCTTACCCTGTAAGTACTCATAGTACTATACTCTACAAATAGTTTCATTGGTTTCAGTGGATGTACTAATGGAGTAAGATATTTAATGTGACTTATGATCATAAAATCTATCCTTTAGTCTACATCAAGCTTGATCATTGTTCATCCTCCATCGCCACCCCACAAGGGTAAATTTCCCTTAGTCCTGAGCATGGGTTACTCAGATTTTATATCTGGGCATACTGTGTGCCTGCTACTCACCCAAAGAAGATGGATGGGGCAGGAAAAGGAATATAAATATAAGGAATATAGCTATATTTTTTATCTTTAAAATGAGAATTAACATTAATTGCACCCACTGTACACATTCATATAGCACATAAGTGGAGTAGACCTGATCCTATAAAGACAAAAATGTCCTTATTTTTATATATAAAGACTAGTCCCATTGAAGTCAGGCTTGTATACACTACAAAGTTTGGTAGGCTTCACTACATCACTCAGGGCTGTAAAAAGTTTCACACCTTGTGCAATGTAATTAAGCCACCTAAGCCCCAGTATAGACACCTCTAGGTCGCTGGAAAAATTCTTCCCTTGTCCCTATCATAAGTGTCTACACTAAGCGGTGCAGTTGCAGCACTACAGTTGTGCTGCTTGTCATAAATAGATAGCTAAGGGTTAATGTTTCTTTTACCTGTAAAGGGTTAACAAAGGGAACCAAACACCTGACCAGAGGACCAATCAGGAAACCGGATTTTTCAAAGTGAGGGCAGGGAGCTTCTGGGAGTGTGTTTTGGTCTTGTTCGCCGGTGTTTGTTTTCTCTTGGCTATGAGGGAAGAGTTTTTTTTTTTCCTATCTCCAAGCTTCTTTCTACCTTCTGTACCAATTGTGAGTACAAGAAATCAATATTTTATATTGTTATTTGTATTTACATGTTGTAACTTGCTGACATGTTTTCAAATGATATCCTTTTTGAATCAAGACTGTTATTCATATTTTCTTTTAAGCAATAGCCCTGTGATGTCATCTGATACAGAGCATATATTCCTTATGTCTTTTTCTTTCTTTTTTTTATATAAAGCTTTCTTTTAAGACTTGCTTGAGTTTTTCTCTCAGGATAAGTCGGCAAGCACCAGGGAATTTGTGGAGAGGGCAAAGAGATAAAATCATCTCTGTTCCCTTGTGTTTGAGGGTTGTCTCTTGTGAAGAGGGGACAGGCTTCTTGGTATTGTGATGTTAAAGAGATTCATCAATAACTTCTCATGTAGCCAGAGAGGAATCTGGGCACAGGTGGAGAGGGAGGGGAAGGGAAGTGGAGTATCCCTTGCCGGGTTAAGAGCTCAAGAGCTTCTGGGTCTGGCGTCTCTCCAGGGAAGGTTTGGGGAGACCAGAGGGGGCCAAAACCCTGGAAATTTTGGATGGTGGCAGCGAGATCAGATCCAAGCTGGTAATTAAGCTTGGGGGAGTTTCATACAAGCACCCAGATTTTGGACGCTAAGGTCCAGATTTGGGAAGAGGCTTATGATACTGCTATTGTGTTTCTAGAGTAGACATACCTTGCATAAAGTTAAGCCAAGTCTTGATCCTGCTCCTGTTCATGTCAATGAAAAATATCTCCTTGACTTAAATAGTGCAAGTATGAGCCCTTGCTTTAGTCTTTGTCAGAGCAGGGCCATAAATGAGCAACTGCATTTACTTATATAACTTCTGGCTCTCC
This sequence comes from Chelonoidis abingdonii, assembly GCF_003597395.2. Classification (NCBI taxonomy): domain Eukaryota; kingdom Metazoa; phylum Chordata; order Testudines; family Testudinidae; genus Chelonoidis; species Chelonoidis abingdonii. Next base: position 56,715,447 of record NC_133774.1, on the reverse strand, counting down.
CACTTGCCCTCTGGTCACTAATCCATTTCCCGCTGCATTTATTCTAACATTTTCAATGTAAGCAGCTTCAAAAGGCTGCCATTTAAAAAAAAAAAAAAGGTAGTCAACCTGTGAGAAAAATGGGTTATTTTATCTAGTAACAGTTGTAAGTAGTGGAAATGCAGCCCAAATGCTTTCTAGTCCATGTACGGAAAATCTTGATATGCCAATGTTGTATATTTTTACTTATGTATTTGACAAATCATCAAAAGCATGGGATAATCTGTGGGCTACATAATAGTTTGTTTGCATTAGAACTCAGTCTTCATGCTCAGCAGATATAGCTTTGAAATGTGAAGTCTGTAACAGTTTTGAGCCTTAAGCTTTGTATTTTTATCCTTCAGCTAGAAATTATAGATTTTATTGTAATACTGTTCTTCACATGCAAACTTGAACTTGTAGATTAAAGGATGCATATATAATTCCTTAAAATGATACAAATATAATGAAATGGGCAAATATTTGCACTTTTAGAAAGATACAAAATAATCAATACATATCCAAGTGGATACAACACTTGTGCCATGGTCCCCCACTAGATATACCCAACCTACAACAGAGGGAAGAATTACATTGTATTGTATTATTGATATAATAATTGCATTCTTGTTTTAATATTGTAGTGGCACCTAGAGGCCTGTATCAGGCTGGGCCATATTTGGTTAGCATTATACAAGTCTTATAGAAAATGACTCTCCCTGCCTCAAAAAGCTTAGTCTAAAAGATAGATTGGGTAATTAAAATAATTGAAAGTGCACAATTCTTATTCAGTTATGAGAAATACACACAACTTGCCACTATCTAGCAGTTAACAACATAACAATGCATTCAGTAGAGATCTGTGATATTTGAATGCTTCGTTTCTCAGCCGTTATATGGAAGCTGACTCTTTTTTTCTTCTGTGAGATTGTCCTTCCCTTGAGTTTCCTCTTGAGAGATGAATTTGAATGAAGGAGGATATATTGGAAATCTCCCAAGAAAGCTCATTGCAAATAGGAATGCATACCTGTCCAGAGCTTGAGGAGTCCTTGACTATTTTCAATATTAATATCTATTACAAATTAAACCATAATGATTAAAGATGCTTGGAAATATTTTCCCCTATTCTGAAAAAGTTTGTCAAAAAACTGCAAAGTTTCAAATTTAGAATAAAAAATTCTTGATTTTTGACACAAAAATATTTGGTATTTGGTTTTATCAATAATTGACTTTTTAATGGAAAGCAGTCACCATGAGAATTTTCATTTGGTCAAAATTCAGTCCAAAAAGTTTGATGGAAGTTTTTTTAACAGATGTAATGATCTTTTGGCCCAGGATAGCTTGGATGAGGAAGGGGGAAAGTAGGAGCAGGGAAACAGTCATCTGCTCCTCATATCACACTTCTAGCATTCACCATATTCAGCATTTTCCTCCCTTCCCAATAAATCCGCTGGCCCTAACACCCTGCTCAACCAGTCTAATGGAGTTTGAGGATGGTGGAACAGCAGAGAGGAGAAAACTGTTCTGCAGGCCCACACTCTGCCCCCAGGTTGAAGCAATAGTAATTGCTTTTCTTGTTTCACTTGTATGCAGCCTAATAACTCCCCAAGGAATCTAGTATGCACACTCCTTTAGTGGATCATTAGTATGATCCACTAACCTTGGAGCTGGAACAACTTATCCAGGCTGTGGGGGATTCTCCTTCACATGCCATCTTGAAACCAAAAATGGATGTCTTTCTAAAATGTGTTATAGCTCAAACAGAAGTCAGAGGCTTAATGCAGTTACTGGGTGAGATTCTTTGGCCGATGTTATGAAGGAGGTCAGACTGGTTTCTTCTAGCCTCAAAATCAATTTACATAAATCTTAGTGCATGCACATTTCCAGATAAATCAACAAAAGCAACTTGAATTTCTTTACAATTTTAACAAAAAAATGAAAAATCATTCCCTATATAAAACCAGAAGGATGATGTTAACACAATTTAAACTAAGTTAAAGACAAAGTGCAAGTAGCAATAATTAAATATGCAATCTTATAGTAAGAGGCCTTTTAACGGTAGGCTTATTGCTGTACTTCTAAAGAGTGAGTAAGTCACAGATTCATAGACTCTAGGAATTGGAAGGGATCTCGAGAGGTCATCGAGTCCAGTCCCCTGCTCTCATGGCAGGACCAAATACTGTGTAGACCATCCCTGATAGACATTTATCTAACCTACTCTTAAATATCTCCAGAGATGGAGATTCTACAACCTCCCTAGGCAATTTATTCCAGTGTTTAACTACCTGAAGTAGGAACTTTTTCCTAATGTCCAACCTAAATCTCCCTTGCTGCAGTTTAGCCCATTGCTTCTTGTTCTATCATTAGAGGCTAAGGTGAACAAGTTTCGCCCTCCTCCTGATGACACCCTTTAGATACCTGAAGACTGCTATCATGTCCCCTTCAGTCTTCTCTTTTCCAAACTAAATAACCCAATTCTTTCAGCCTTCCTTCATAGTCATGTCTCAAGACTTTAATCATTCTGTTGCTCTTCTCTGGACCTCTCCAATTTCCCACATCTTTTTAAAATGCGGTGTCCAGAACTGGAACAATACTCCAGCTGAGACCTAACCAGCGCAGAGTAAGAGCAGAGAATGACTTCTCGTGTTTGTTTACAACACCTGTTAATGCATCCCAAATCACGTTTGCTTTTTTTGCAACAGTATCACACTGTTGACTCATATTTAGCTTGTGGTCCACTGTGACCCTAGATCACTTCTGCCATACTCCTTCCTAGACAGACTCTTCCTAGTCTGTATGTGTGAAACTGATTGTTCCTTCCTAAGTGGAGCACTTTGCATTTGTCTTTATTGAACTTCATCCAGTTTACTTCACACCATTTCTCCAATTTGTCCAGATCATTTTGAATTTTGACCCTGTCCTTCAAAGCAGTTGCAATCCCTCCCAGTTTGATATCGTCTGCAAACTTAATAAGCGTACTTTCTATGCCAACATCTAATGTCAATAAACGCAACTGTTTGTAATCTTGATACATAGAGAAGAAAATGTGATTGTTAGTGTTATGCTTGAAATGGTACAGAGTGAATAAGTACCACCAGTATGTTACAAAAAAAATTTGTTCAAATTAAAGGGCTCTATAAATTTTTTATTTAAAACAGCAGCAGAACTGGTTGGTAGCCTTCAAGCCCACATCGTGTAATTTGAATATGAGATGAAAACAGTGGCAGTGTTTGAAGGATCAGGACTTAAATAAGTAAAGTGACTACAGCAAGCAAACTAAAGAAGATGTGTAGTGATTTATTTTAAAATTATACTTGTTTTCTTATAGAGTTCTATTTATATGTGGCTAGACTACAGGGACTCTTAGTACAGTATTAATGAGTGTCATCTCTTTGAAAAGTCAGAGGCTGTAAAATGAGGTATCTGTGTAATTTACAGTTCTAGCTTCAGATCTGACACTTACTTCAATGCTGAACTTCAGATCTTGTTGGTATTGGGAATTTGTCCTGATGACAACAAACTGATGCCCTGTGGTCTCCCACTGGTGTAGCTGCACTAGTGCAAGGCTTTGTGTAAACAAGCAAAGTCACTATTTAAACGAGTTGAGCTTATTCCTGTTTGAAAACTCCTCTAGAGTCTTTGCCTGTTCTCCTTAAAGCTTGCATTGGTGCAGCTAAGTCAGCAGTTGCCCTCCAATGGCTAAAATCAGGGAAATTTTTCAATGTGCAAAACTCTTTACTCTTACAAAGACTGGAAAACGTACCAGGTGTGGCTTGGTTCTAGAATGTAGACCTGTCACATTTTGATTGACTATGCTTCTTGCAGGTTTGTCTCCATTACTTCTTGAGTTGACACATACGCAGATTACATAGTGCATACATACTGCTTCAAAAATGAATTCTTGCATTTACTCTACTTCCTTTCTTAAGTTCATTCACTGAAATATAGTTCCAGTTTCATAAGTTTGAATTCTTCTTTTGAGCAAATAGAAGGAGATGAGGTCAGCAGCAGCAGATCAGTCTTCAAATCTGTTGATCATGATGTACATCTAGAAATATTAGCAGGGCTGTAGCCTTTGTCCACAGCCCTTGGGAAATCATCATGATCAATGTGTGTTTCTGTGGCATATAAAGGTTTGAAACTAGAGTGCAATGGATCTAAGTCAGTGGTTCCCAGACTTTTTCCGCCGCTTATGCAGGGAAAGCCCCTGGTGGGCCAGGCCGGTTTGTTTACCTGCCATGTCTGCAGGTTCGGCCGATCACAGCTCCCAGTGGCCGCAGTTCACTTCTCTGGGCCAATGGAAGCTGCTGGAAGTGTTGGCCAGTACGTCCCTCGTCCCACGCCACTTCCAGCAGCTATCATTGGCCCGGAGCAGCGAACCAAGGCCACTGGGAGCCACGATTGCCGAACCTGCAGATGCAGCAGGTACACAAACCGGCCCAGCCCACCAGGGGCTTTCCCCACACAAGCGGTGGAACAAGTTTGGGAAAAACTGATCTAAGTAATTGTGGGAAGTTATGTGTTGGTAAGCTTAGCTCATCACCACCTTATCCATTAATGATACAGTTAAGAGAATTTTTAAGATTACTACCAGCAGGAGGTGGTTTCTTAGTACGGACCATATCAGTGCATGATTTAGGGTTTCTGGTATCACATCCACCCTCAGAGAGGTATGATTTCCCACAGTGCTTTCAGTACTGATTTTTCAGATTGGCTGGAATTTGGTCAAGGCAGGTGATATCAACTAAAGAAGAAGTAGGCTACTAGTCAATGCTGCCAGAGAACTTAGGTCAGGGAGTAATACTAGGTAGACACTGAGCTAATCCCACACCTGTATCTTTATCTCTTCCCAGTCTTTCCAAGAATCTTCAACTGTTTTGCTCTGATATCTCCCTGCTCCATGTTTCCAGCTCCCAACAGGGTCTATATTTTATATGACTTGGTAGTATGAAGGTAGTGGTGAGTGATCTGCATTGATCTGATCTACTCAAAACTTGCTGCTCCAGAATTCATGATCGCCCTCTAACATCAAAATCTTGGAATTGGAAAATGGCAGTTGACCTCCTCTTTCAGAAATTCCCAGACCTATTGAAAGCGAAGATAGATTTCAGCCAAGGTAAGAACCCATTAAAAGGCCAGGTAGAGGGATGATTTTTATTGCAGGTTTGGAAAAGTTAGAATTCGGTTTGTTTGGGGCTCTGTTTTAGACCAGTTCTTATTCTTCCTCGCTAACTTTCCCATCCCTCCTTGCGGATGTCAGTTTGCTAGATATTCTACTTACTAACATTCTATAAAACCAGGTTTAATTTGGTACGTTGTTATGCTTTGAGAAATGGCCATAATTACTTTGTTGTTCTTTGTAATATCCCATGGAGTTAATTTGGCTGGCAAAGTAAAATTTGCGAAAAGATGACAAAGAAAACAAGCAAGGGTAATTTTCTTAGATTAATGTCAAAATACGTGGATGGCAGCGCAATGTCATACTACAAAAATCAGGAATATTTTCCAATGCTTGCTTAATTGAACACAGAATACTAATAAAATGAGCCATTGTCCAATTGGACATCCCCTCTTTTCACATCCACCGTAATCATACTTTTGCATTTACAAGATCTCTTGTTTTATTATAACTGCAGGAAGAGTTGTAGCTTAAGTGATAGAAGGCAGATTTAAAACTAAGTAGCTAAGCAAGATTTCCTTTATTAAAATTGAATTTTGTTGTGGTTATTCTCCACTGGAGAACATCAGTTTCTGTATATTTGAGAGTTATGTATAATTGCTGGAATAAGCACTTAATATATGCATTCCTGTCTTTTGTACTCAGTATTTCCTCTTCTACCATCATATTTAGAACTAGAATTAAGTTGCAAACTAGATACCATTAACTTGGGCTTGAATAGAGACTGGGAGAGGCTGGGTCATTACACAAATTGAATCTATTTCCCCATGTTAAGTATCCTCACACCTTCTTGTCAACTGTCTGGAATGGGCCATCTTAATTATCATTACAAATTTTTTTTTTCTCCTACTGATAATAGCTCATCTTAATTAATTAGCCTCTTAGAGTTGGTATGGCGACTTCCACATTTTCATGTTCTCTGTACGTATATATATCTTCTTACTATATTTTCCATTCTATGCAGCCGATGAAGTGGGCTGTAGCCCACGAAAGCTTATGCTCAAATACATTTGTTAGTCTCTAAAGTGCCACAAGTACTCCTGTTCTTTTTGCGGATACAGACTGACAGGGGTGCTACTCTAAATCCTCTACCACCATGTAACTTGGCATTTTTCCTTCCAGCCTAGATTTGCAACTCTTCAATTTTGCAAATAGAAGGAGCTCCTGTGTTAGGCAAGAAGCTACCATTCCCAGGAGAGAAAGCTTATGCCCAAATAAATCTGTTAGTCTTTAAGGTGCCCCCGGGTCCCTTGTTGTTTTTGTGGTTACAAACTAACACAGCTACCCACTGGTACTATTTTCAGGAGAGGCACAGACAGACATTCTGGCCTTCATAGTGAATGAGGTATACAAAAAATTTAAATTACAGTTTTTGGTACAAACTAGCCAGTCATATGGAAAACAAAACCCCTTAAGATTATTTCAAGATAAAAACATATTACTGTTCAGACTGAAAGCCTAGTTGAAAAATCTGGGCTAGGCTTCTCTGTTTACCTTTTTAAAATGTCCTAAGTTGCAGTACCTTGAAGTGACAATGTATAGAGCGTCATGTTTAAAACCCTCAACTTAGAATGCAGTTGTAAGCTAAGAGTCAAATCTTGCCCCTTTCTTTGGCAGTCCAATATCTCCTGGCAGCCTAACACATGCAGTTCAGTTGCACAAGATTCTGGGAGTTCTTGGAAGGGCTTGCTTGAATTCTGAAAAGCACAAAGTTCAGTTCCAGACAAATTCACTGAGTGTCTGGTGAAAGAGGGGCGGGGGCAGAATGAGAACAGAATCACATGTGAGAGGCCCTTCTGGTCTATTTCATTCTAAAGGCTGTAAAAGCATCCAGAGGGTAGGGTGCCCCAGGGGCAGTGATTTGAGATTTCTGCCTGAGTAGTGGGCTGATTTCTCCTTTGCTGGAGCATATTATAGAAGAAATGTTTGGAGTAGAGTTTAAACTAGGGCTTTCAAACATTTTTTTTAAAAAAATCACAATTTAATCTGGTTTGAAACACACTGTTAAACATTTTTGGATCTTTCTTACTTCTGTGCTGCTGCTGCAGCTTGTGGTGTCTGGCTCTTGGCCTGTGGCTCAAAGAGAGCTGCATGCTGTCACATAGAGGCTGCATCTTGTCTGAGCCCACGACCATTCCAAAGCCCTCTGGCTACTCCTGGCTCACCAGAGGCACCATTTCATATTTTGGTTTGGTGAGAGAGACAGTGTGTGTGAGAACATACTTACCTATGTTGGGGGAGTGTTGTCTCTTTAGGCTGAGCACTCAGGAGTCTGAATGTGTTCTCACCCAGCAAAGCTGCTGGTGGCAGCATTCCTGAGCTAGCAGCCCGGCAGACAGGCTCCCCCCATTCCCTGACCCCATCTGAGGGGCAAATGGGTAAACGTACCAAAGGAGGGGGAAATCCTGACATCAGCCTCCCTCAACCTCCCACTGCAGCAGACAGGCTCCTGGTCCGGAGCAGCTTGGCCAGGGGAGGTTGCATGGGTGCAGGGGGGAAGGAGATGTGAGCAGCAGTGGCACAGGGCAATGGAAGGAGGGGCATCCCTGCACTGGATGCATGCAGCAGAGCTCCCCTGAGCACTGCACCCTGGCCCTCCTTGCCCACGCCTAAGCTCAGCTGTGTGGCCTCCCCATTCAGCCACTGCTGAGTCCCATATCCAGTGGTGTGCAATTAACGCTAGTTAAAAATAGCATGTTAATTTGTTTTGAGTTACTCAGATGCATTAACTGCGAATAAGTGACAGTCTTAGTTTAAACTTGTACTTTACCATGCTGTGCCACTGAACAGCCAGGAGAGGTATTGCTGCTATCACATAGCATGCTACAATTACTTCCCTTTGCCTATGGAGTTCCCTGCACTAGTTTGTTTATACACAGGAGTTAAATAAAGGGGTAGTGGTGGAAAGTGCAGCTCCCCTTTATATGCTGAAAAAGAGGAAAGGGTTCCCTTTCCTATCTCTTGCTTGGAGAATCAATATCCACAGCTACTCTTCCTATCTGACCTTCTGGTTTAAACTATTTTATCCACTGCTTATACCCATTGTAGTGCTGCGCAAAATGGGTCCACTGGCACCTATATCAATAAAAGGAAGTCTGTAAATGAACCAGTTATTTCATAACTGCTCACTACGGCAGTTTTTTACTCTGAAGCAACTGGTACTGGCTACTTTCTGATGCAGTATGGCATTCTTGTGTTCCTATGGATAATCCCTCCTTAGTTTAGAAAATTTTCCAAGTTTATCAAGTTTTAGGGGCCTAATAAGATTAGAATGTAAAGACAAAAGTCAGTAAGAAAGCAGTGAAGGTGGTAATGACGTGTGATATAGAAATTCTCGGTACTTAAAACCTTTACCATAAGAAGATTCTCCAAATAGGCAGAGGATCAAGATTGTAAAATACTTTGAATGCTTTTCTAAAATCTAAATATTTTTCATCTACTGCACTTTCTATATCCACTAATTCTGTAATTCATCTATTACAAAAAAAACAAACAAAACTTGTCTGTCAGTGCTTTATTATGAAGGTCTTTAATTCCTCATGTTACCATTATCTGATAGATGTTTTTGATTCCCCCCACCTAAACTTTTGTTCCATTATTTTGTTGAAAATGGACGTCAGGATCACGTTTACTGAATATTTGTAGGCTTGATTTTCTGTTCTCTCAGTTTCCCAAAAAGAGTGAATAGTTCAGGACCTTAATAGCTAATTCCATCAACCCCCTAGAATGAATCTTATGCAGACAAACTGACCTCTTTATGTTCAAAACTTCTGGGTTTTCTTTCACCTCTTTGTTATGGAGTGCACTCGTCTTTAGAACACCACCTGGTGTCAATGTGTAATGTCACCAGTATCCTCAGCTCTAGCACCACCTGCAGGCTCTCTGCCTCTTGCCAGGACTTCCACGATTCAGCCCTCCAGATAAGTCACCTAAAGTCTCAATCCAGTTGACATTAACAGGCCATTCATCCCTCCTAGGCTCAACTCAGTTCTTACTCACTCTAATCAGAGAGCTGAATCTCCAGGCTTTTTCCACTGAGAGTCCAAACACAAATTCTGCAGAAGAAAGAAAAAAAGACAAATGTGTGCTATTATCCATTTCTTGTAGACCCTAATTCTTGGCAGCCCCTACAGAAGCCTGCCATGATCCTTGTGGATCTCTTTCGCTTTTGGTTACACCAGGCCAAGGACTGCTTCCCCAGACACCTGTCCCCTTGTTTCTGGGATCCACTACAAGACTTAGCTCTGCTCTTGTGGCTTAGCTGTCTAGTCACAGTCAGCCCCAAACCAGGGGCGACTCTAGACATTTTGCTGCCTCAAGCACGGCATCATGCCATGGTAGACGCTCTGCCAGTCGCCGGTCCTGCGGCTCCGGTGGACCTCCCGCAGGCGTGCCTGCGGAGGGTCCGCTGGTCCCGTGGCTCCACCGAAGCCGCGGTACTAGCAGACCCTCCGCAGGCACGCCTGCGGGAGGTCCACCGGAGCCTCAGGACCAAAGGACCCTCCTCAGGCATGCCATCGAAGGCAGCCTGCCTGATGCCCTCCCAGCGACCGGCAGAGCACCCTCTGTGACATGCTGCCCCAAGCATGTGCTTGGCGTACTGGGGCCTGGAGCTGCCCTTGCCCCAAACTACTGTTCTCTCTAAGGGTACGTGCTAGCTCTTTCCCCTACCCTAACAACGAAAGGTCTCCTACTATTTGCCTTCCCCAGGGCTCTTCTAGTCACTTCTAACCCCCAACTCAGAGTTCCTCTCCTACAGGAGACTGCCATGCTTCCTTTGGGTTGCTGTAGTCCAAGACTTTCCCCTCAGGCAGCAGCTTCCTACTTATCCTGTGCAGGTAGTCTTCTTATAGAACTCAGCTTCTCTTCTGCTAATTGACTAAGGAGCCAGCAGTTACCTACTCTCCTGTATACTTTACAGGGTCATCATGGGCCAATTAGGCTCTGATTCTCCTTAATGGTGTGACGTTGCACCCCATAATTCTTTATGGAAATATATGTATGAATGCATATATGACAAAACTGGAATATGTTTTATGCTACATATTCCATATAACATATCTCTACAAAGGTTATGGTCTACTGAATATATTCATCCTATTTGTATGCATGTGTCATTTCTGTATTCAAAGTTATGAATATTGGCTGTATACTTGTTTGATTTTTTAAGTAGCCTTAGTAAGGCATTTGGACAGCTTCTTTAGAAAGAATTTGCAAGTTAAGTGCCCAATCAAGAAATACTTAGCAGATAATGGATCTTGGAAGGCTCCAATCCACATAAGTCTACTTGAGGACATTCAAGGTAGCATGTGAACCATGGCTGCTTCCTGTAAGTTCTGAGTCATGCATGGACATGTGACTTATCCATGTGACTCCAAAACTGCATCTTGTAGTTGGGATTCTACACAGGGGGAGGGAGGGGTGTCCACTCACAAGAGAAAGTCTATTTAAAACCCTGGGAGACCTCTCCATTTGGTCTTCAGCTAGCTCAAGAGAGAGCCTCTCCACCTCCAAAGGATACCTGAAGGAAACTAGAACAAAGGACATAACCATAGGGGGTGTGAGTGATTAGTGGACCCAGACTAAAAGGAGACTAGTCTCTAAAAGGAAGCTTACTGGCACATCTCTGAGGATGAGATTTCTTCTGTAATCACTTTCTTACTATATTAGGCATAGACTTGCATATTTTATTTTATTTTGCTCAGTAATTCACTTTGTTCTGTCTGTCACTACCTGGAACCACTTAAATTCTACTTTTTGTACTTAATAAAATCACTTTTTACTTATTAATTAACCCAGAGTATGTATTAATACAGGGAGGTGGGAGGGAACAGCTGTGCATATCTCTCTATCAGTGCTATAGAGGGCAAACAATTTATGAGTTTACCCTGCATAAGCTTTATACAGGGTAAAACGGATTTATTTGGGGTTTGGAACCCATTGGGAGTTCTGTATCAGAGTGCTGGAGACAGGAACACTTCTTACGCTACTTTCATTAACTGCAACATAAGCCTTCAGTTTGTGGGAGGTGATTCAGACCTTGGTCTGTGTTTGTAGCCAGCAAACGTGTCTGGCACAACCAGGCAGGGTTCTGGTATCCCAAGCTGGCAAGGAAGGCAGGAGCAGAAGTAGTCTTGGCCCATCAATTGGCAGCGCCAAGGGGATTTCTGTGATCAAACCCATCACAAATGGCTATTGGCTTTTTTACCATAGCAAGTAGAGATTTTCGCCCTAAGATATTTGTTAAAATACCCTTTGTTACTCTTAAACACTCTGGATAGTTTAATTTATTCTGTTTATATCACTTCCCTTAGCGTTTTTTCCCCCCTGCAAGCCTTAACCAGCTTTCTGATTTATCTGAATATGAAACGTGTTTAGCAAATACAGCCACCCAGCAGCTACGGGTAATTAAAATCCATAATGAGTCAGTGACTATACCTAGAGAGTTGAAACAGGGATCTATTTGTTTTTATGCTCCTGGTACAGTATTGCAAAACTCACTGTCATTTTGCTTTGCTTTTGTTTATTCATTATTTCCTTACCCAAAGAATGTTTCCCCTCTTCTTCAAAGAGTGATGGTGACTGAGAGAAAATAAAAGCCATAAAATTTAGCTCGCTTGCCAAGGTGAAAGGAAGTGGGAGCACTATACAAGAGAGATTCCCTCCAGACTCACTTCATATGGCACCCTGCCCACATAAGAGTGAGTGAATCCTTCTACTGAAGCGCTGACAAAAATTGAAGTGTCAAGGAGAAAACCTGTCATATTTGCTTGCTTCCAGACTTGTACTGAACTGGTACCATCACTTGCCCTTAGGCTCTATAATGTACAGTTACTGCTTTTACTATCAGTAGATTAGAAATGGAAGAGACGGTAAAGACTATTGCACCATTCTTGATGAGTTAGTGGGGGTTATGGTCTTTTTCTCTTTGGGCCCTAAGTCAGCTATTGCTCGTATGAAGCACTGAAGACTCTCTCTTACACTACCTCATTTCAATTTGTATTGATTTCATTTATGTCCTGATGGGGTTTGGTTTTTTTCTAAATGTCTAAAACCCCCTTTAAGAACACTTAAAATATTGCAGCTTATAACTAGCAAGACAGCACAGTTACAGGCAAATCTTTAGCTAGTGTGAATTGTTATAGCTCTATTGATTTCAACTGAAGTCACTAAAGCTGTAACAATTCACGCCCTTTAGAACACACAGGGCCAGATTCTATAGTGAGTTTACACCATTCAAACAGCATAACTGGGCTGTAAATGTCCATCATAGTATTCCCCTGGTGTAGGGAATCTCTGCTGTGCATTGCTGGTTCAGATCTGGATCTGCATCTCTGGCTCTTACCTTCCTCTTGAGGGGCTGAGGAAAAGCTGTGGGGTAGTTTCGCTCGGACAATCTACCACAGATTTATATGAGCTCCATTTCACTATGTCTAAACATCTCTCCATCTTTAATATTTTTATCATCACAACACCCATATGAGATAGGAATGTAGTATTATCCCCTTTTATGGATGGAGAATTGAAACACAGAGGAACCAGGTGACAAGCCACATTCATTTCTTTAAAAATAATTCTGAAAGTGCCAACTCAGTGCTCTGAGTGCTGATCCCATAAACTGGAAATTACAGCCTAAGCCTGAACATTTAGACTACAATTTTATAGTCCTGCAGCTCAAGCCCCACAAGTCCAAGTCAGTTGACATAGGCCAGCCGGGATATTTTGCTGCAGTTTAGATGTACCCTCAGTGTTCTCAGTTCCATCTTTGTCCCTCTAGATCTACCTTTGTATGGCCTCATGAGAACGTATAGATTTAACTACCATCCCTCTACAGTAATGACCCATCTAAATAGTAAGTTAATTTAGAACGCAGCAGTGTGTAGGAGAGGACCAAATTATTTGTACCGGTTTCAATCACCTTGTATTGTTAACATTGAATTTTATCAGTGATCATGTCTGTGTACCTAGCTTTGTTTGGTCCCTCTGAAATTCCCCTTAATCTTGACTAACCTAAACATTTTTTTTATCCACAGATTTTGCCATCAGTGTTCTATTTTTTTTAATTACCCTTAAATATTTGACACATTTGATGTTGACCAGTCATTCCTTTTGTTTTATCTCCATGAAAGTTTGTAATCTATGGTTGAACTTCATAACCCATGACAACTTAGTTTTTTAATTGTATGGACTGCTGTCTTTCAAAGTCCAAATTTTTAGTTCCTTTAAGATGAATATGATATAAACTTGTGAACTCATCAGATTTAAATGAGTTGAATGAGTTCATCCATTTCTAGATTAAAATGTTTCATGACTTTGAGGAACATAATTAGTCAAGAAAAGTATATTCAGAAACGTACATCATCAAATATTTAGTATGTAATTGTGATTAAAACATGCTCCAGAGGAACTGGATCACTTAGACGACTGATAATAAGCTGTTCATTTCTAAGTAAATTTAAATTTACTCAAGTCAGTAGTGAATAAAAGCTGCTGCTTTCTAATTGCTTTGGTGAAATGAATTTTTTCAGTCCAGTTCAAAGTGGATACATGTCCACATCACTATATCTACTATCACAAATGGCACTAATTAGCAAACGACACAAATTCTACAGAGGGGGGGTCAAAGAATTAATGTTCAGAGAGATTGAAGATGCTGTGAAAGTTGACTCTGAACATGTATTTGGCTGAATTTTGGCAAAAAATTGAGAGATGACTCCAGATCTTCCTTTTTGCTATTCAAAGACAAGTAAATATGTAGAGTTGGTCTGCAGTATCTGTGCATGGCTGACTCATCACTTTCTTTTCTCTTCCTCTTCTTATGGAAGCCAGACAAGTAAGGGGCAAGGGGAAGGGATAATGAGGTTCCTCTCACTTTTGTTCCCTCCCCACAGTCCTCAGTCTTTTTCATTCTCTCTTCGTTTTTATTCTCAATACATATCGGTCTCTTCCACTACCACTTGCCTTCTGACCCTTTCTCTAGCATATCACTAACATTCAGGAGTGAATACAGGCAACCTGGCAGCAGGTCTGGTCAGAATTTTTTTGGTGGAAAGTGGTTTTATTTCCCCCCAAGAATAAGGCTTGGTCAAAAGTGAAACTTTTCAATCCTCCCAAAAGTCACTTTGGACAACATGTTTTGAGAAACATTTCTGAATGGAATCTTTTGATTAAAAGAAAATATTCTAATTCATTTAAAAATAGTGAGGGAAACATCCATTTTCTTTTTTCTTTTCTCTTCTTTTCCTCTGCGAAGAAAGAAAGAAAGTGGGAGGTATAAGAGAGAGTCTCAATTTGACTACTTTCCATGGAGGAAGAAAGAGTAGAATATTATTTATTTATTTATTTATTTTTATTCTTTTTACAGTGTTGGGAGGAGTGAAAAAGGAACAAAAACTGGAATTTTTTAAAGTTAAACACTTTTAAAATTAAACAAATTTTTGTTCCATTTTTGGGGAAAAAAGTTACTTTTTTTTTGCAAAAAATGGGAGAGGGAAGTTTTCATTTTTTCATAACATTTCGGCCTTCATTTACTTCTGAAAAATATTCCTTGAAACAAGCAAACACAAAACTTTGACCAAATCTACTTGGCAGACAATGGCTTTGAGGTGCCTATAATTTTTAGGCTAAATTTCTCTTTCGTCACGCCTACAGTCAGTATTTTAAATTTTCCTAAGCTCAGCCAATTAGGGCAAAAATAAAATAAACAAATAAAATAAAAGAAGACTGTCACTCGAAGTAAGTGTTAACCTTCCCAGATTGCATTAGCTCATTTTGTGTGGGGGGGGAAGGCGGGGGGGAGGAGATTTAGGGAAGAAATATTGCCAAAACAACTGACTGAAATAGCTTGTAAGACAAGTTTGGAAAGATCTCTAAAATCACTGTAGCATGACTTCTATTTGAAGATATTTACTATGTCCTCCTTTGCTTCTCCAGAGACCATAAGAACAGGGGTGTCATTTGCTGTGCAGCAGTTGCTCCCCCAGCCCTTGTTTTGTGACCCCCTAGGTACCTGCCTTGATTTCTTGTGCAGCATGCTTTGCCTATCGTAAATGTTCATGTAAGTTTACAGACACTTGTATCAAACTGGTTACACTCAAATTTCTGAGCAATTTTGGGCCCTTGGATGTTTTCACTAGGCAAAATTTTGTATTGAACAAAATTGGATTTTTCACACAGTTCCATGATGAACATTTTTTTATTGTATAACTACAAAAGGAAATATAAATGAATAAAATGTGAGCCATGCTACAGTTACCATACAAGGAATAGAACAATAGGCAGATGACTTTTTCACTGAGTCCAATAGATGATTGTTGAGAAGTGATATTTAGGGATGAGTGTTTTGAAGATGGCTAATCTTTGAAATAAACTGGTTCACTTTTGGAATTGTTACACACAAGCTGCACGTGCCCTTTGCTTCAAGGAGATAAGGAGACTGATGTTTGGATTTATAGTTTTGTTTTTAGATTAATCAGTCAAAGCGAATGTATTGGCTTCCTTACAAAATGTGCATCTGAACAGAGAATTGTTACTGGAGTTTGTGTTCATTCATTCCAACTACACGTATTTACTGAATATAAATTCTGTCAGATTATATAAATCGGATCACACTTCAAACTTTTTTAATGTGTTTTAGTAAGATGTCATACATGCCATCACGTGAAAGGTCATTTCATATATTTGATATATTTCCTTCTGCTTAATTATAAGCACTGTGGGTGAGATTTTCGAAAGTGGCCAGTGTTGGATAAATCTGCTGCCGTTGTCTTAGGGCATGACTACACATGCAGATGTAGAGAGCTTTGAATTAAACCAGTCTTCGTAGAGCTCAGTAGGAAAAGTGCTGTAGTCTGTCTAAACTGACAGTTGCCAGTGCATTGGCATGGCCACATTAGCAGCTCTTGCAACGGCCATAGAGAGCAGTGCATTGTGGTAGCTATCCCAGCATGTAAGTGGCTGCAACATGCTTTTCAAAGTGGGTGTGTGGAGTGTAACAAGGAGTGTGTTGTGTCTATGTGGGGGGAGAGAGAGTGGGTCTTTGGAGGGCTGAGAGCATGGCAGCATGCTTTCTTGTAAGTTCAGACAGCAGCAGACCTCCCCCTCCCTGCCTCTCTTTCTCACACACAGCATTCCACAGTAATAGTTGCTTTGTCTCAGAGCAGATAAGCATGCTGGCTGTCAAAGAGAGCTTTCAAAGGGCATATCCAAAACAATGATAAGAGTGGCTACTTGACTTAAGGGGATTATGGGACATTTCCGGAGGTTGATCAGAGCGCAGTAATGCAACACCTCGTTCACACTGGCTCTGGCATGCTCCAGCGGGGGTGCATCAAATGTTATTCCACTCACCGAGGTGGAGTACCAGGAGCGCTCTAGCTGTGGAGTCAGAGCACTCTACGTGCCTTGCCAGTGTGGATGGATAGTGAGCTTGTGCACCTGGGGCTCCTTTTAATGTGCTGTAGCTCACAAGTGTAGCCAAGCTCTTAGATGGTAAAACTCTCATTAAATTAATACTAACCCTCAATGACTTTGAAAACTCCACCCAACATAAGTTGTGACAGAACAATCTGCTAGCCAGGTAGAGAAATGCCAGTGGGACTCTGAAAGTTAAGCAATAATTGTAATGGAGTGCTAAAACTGTATTATTATGTTTAGCCTCAAGGTAACACCATCTTGAACTATAAAAGTCCAACACATTGTGGCTATGGGGTCCAAATCAAGAAATTGCCTTCAAAAAGGTAAAATAAATGACCACAGCAACTCCATTTCTCAAATACTATGATGTGAAAAAAACCACAATGGTCAGTTCAGTTGCAAGCAGTTATGGCTTACCTAATGTATTGGTGAAGACACAGCAGCAAAACGAGGACATTAAGGAGGGCTGTACACTCCAGAAATGTATTAGGTTTTAGTGTGGGTGGGTTACAGTGCTCCTTACCATATAACCTATAACTGGCACCAGAGTTATAGGCTCCTTAGCATATAACTCATAATGCAGGGCAGTCTCTGCACAGCCTACCCTCCAGGACTCAGCTGTCTCTGCATTCTAGCACCCTCCCTGCTGTAGAACTGATAAATGAAATTGTTTTTAATTGTTCACTTTATTAATGTAACTTCTGTTCACCATTTACTACACTTGCCTGCATTGTAACTTCTGTTCACTGTTCGCCATATTGTAATTCAAACCCCATTTTAAAACACTCACTCCATTTTGTAAAAGCTTCCTCCAGCCTTCATTTTTGCAAACCCTGCTGTAATCTTATTAGTTAGTTTAGATGTGTGAATGAGGCATCTATGGATGATAAAATCAACCTCCAGCCCCAGCCTGTCCTGATGAGGTGAAGTTCAGCTACCAACAGCTGAAGACCTAGACAACAGTGAAACAAAGTAAAAAGCATCCACCCTAAAAAGAAAAGGACAAAAGAACAACAGAAGGAAGATCAAAGCCAGGTTCAAGGCTGAAAGTCATGCCTGCAGTTGACAGGTGATCAATCCAAACCCAAAGGCAGCGTGAAACAGCAAGACCTATAGACTTTGAATCCAAACTAAAAGTCTGTGAAAAAGAAGGGTGAGATAAGAGACTTTGGGTAATATTCTGCTGCCAACATGGAGCCAGCCGCCTGCTGATTAATTTAACAACAGCAGAATGAAGCAACTCCCATGAACTAACATAGGGAAAAATCCCTATAAAGCTGGACTCTGAAGACTGAGGATTTTGAGTCTATGGTTCTGCTGCCAGCCTCCAGGAGCATCAGGTGCACCTGACCCGGACTCGGCTCCACTCTTGTGTACAGGATACCTGGCCAGTATTCTGTCACAAGCAACTTTAGGCTGGTAACTATAATATCTACACAGAACTTGTATGAATGATTGCGTGAATGGATATATAGGAATAAGTAGCCAAACAACGTTGTTTGCTGTTATCTTTTATTTTATTATGGTATTTTAATAAATGTGACAAATGTCTTGTCCCCTTTAATAAGATCCTGCTAGTTTTTATTGGTATAACACTGCCACAAGGGAGACAGAGGATAAGGCAGGGTGAGGACTTCGGCCTGCGAGGGCCACAAGGTCTGACATCAGCCTGTGCAAGCCACAAGGTCTCACCCCATTGTATAAGCCCAAGGCCAATCACCAAAATCCCAGGTCTTTTACTTCTGGGAAGCATTCATTTTATTCTCTTAACCATCCAGGGGGTGCCAGTGACTAACTTGGTCACTTCCCCCACCCAACCACACTGTCTGATATCACAATTCTATCCACTCCCTCACATCCTGTATCCACATGTCAGCACCTCTACCTGAAAAATGTACATCATCCTCCCTGAAAACTTCTGATTGGTTGTAATGGATGTCCCTATCACCAAACATTCTATGTCCAGAAATATTTTGGTGACCTCCCTATTCACTTTCTTTCTAGTCTTTCAATGTGGGCAGTATCTGCAGCTCCCTGGTTTGGTTTTGATAAGAATTCAAAGTCAGAAATTTATTTACCACCATACAAATAGTTTATAGAAAAAAGAAATATGTGATGCAAAATACATACAACCCCTCACCTCTGTTTTCATTTGTTAATTAAAGTATCAGAAGGAACTCAAAAATCTAATCTGTATATTGGCATGAGTTTAAAACAAAACAAAACAACTATGTTTAAGTCCTAAGAACTTCAAATGCTAATACAATATATCATATTTAAATGTACTGTATCCAAAATATCATGAAAACCAAACATAACTTGATATAATGTTTGGTTTGCTCAACAAAACAAAGGTTGGAGTTCAAAGGAAAATCTTCTTTTTGCTATGTATTGCTCTTTAAATAGCTCATTAAGTAGAGCTACTTTTAATACGAAAAAGCAAGTAAGTCTGTGTGACACTGTATGGAATATGGGAGACACTATGATATTATGGATACCGATATTATAGAATTTCAATGAATCATACAAGATATGGCATGCAAGGTATCAGTGAAAAAGTTATGATTGGCTAAATATGATAATCTTGTTTATATGTTTGTATTACCTTTTGTATTGTGAGTTATAGATATATATATATATATGATATATCTCTATTTCAAAACTTGTGCTGTGTTTTTGGGTGACACTCCCAAACAGAATGACATGAGCACTAAGTCTGCTTGATGGCCCATCAAGGGACATCTGCTGGACAACAAGCCCATTGCAAAAGCCACAGACTACACCATATGAGTCAGCAAGACATGTAGGGGCATGGCTATGGACACAAGACTTTTCCATGCTATGCGCTGCAAAGCTTGTGTGTGGGAGAAAGGAAGTACAAGCCATATGGCAAAGAATATAAAAAGGAAGCTGCATCTTCTTCATTTTGTCTTCAATCCTGCTTCTTACCTCTGGAGCAACTTTTCTACAAATGAAGCTCTGAACAAAGGACTGACTGACCCATTCAAGCTGTGGATGTGCTCCAGAGGGACTTTCAAGCCAGCAAATTCACCAGTACTGCTAAGACCCTCATATATGGGCTGTGATACATAAAGGGGGAGGGGAGGAGTAGCACCTTTTGATAGACACCCAGCCCACCAGTTAGCTGTAAAATTCCTCTTGGTCTGTTCTATGCTTGCTTTACCTGTAAAGGGTTAACAAGCCACAGGTAAAAGAAAATGAGTAGGCATTTGACCAAAAGAGCCAATGGGAAGTTAGAACTTTTTAAAATTGGGAAAGAAGCTTTCCCTTTGTCTGTTGTTCTTTGGGCTGCAGGGACATGAAGCAGTAATGCTGTAACCAACTTTTAAGCCAGGTATGATTATAGATTATGAATTCATATCTCGAACCTTCTTATCTGGAGCCTCAGATATATAAGTAAAATTAGGGAATGTCCAAGAAGGTGCAGTTAGGGTTATTTCTTTTATTTCTTATTGGCTTGTGGACTCCTCTGTGCTAATCCCAGGGATGCTTTTGTTTGCTTGTAACCTTTGTGCATGTTTGATTAGCTGGTAGCCACAGCTAATTTCCTTTGTTTTCTTTCTCAGATCTTCCTGTGCGGGTATGTGTGTGTAAGGGCTTGAGGGTACCCCACAAGAAGGCATTCCCAAGTGCTCCTTTCTGGGTTCAAAGGTGAGTTTTGTTTCTTGTTTTGTTTTTGCATTTGGGTGGTGGCAGCGTTTACCAAGCTAAAGTCAGAGAAAAGCTGTAAACTTGGGAGTTTAATGCAAACCTTGAGTGGCAAATATTAATTTTTAAAATCCTTGTGGGGCCCCACTTCTGCACTTGGAATGTCAGAGTGGAGATTCAGCCTTTACGTGGGCTTTGAATTCTTATGTATCTATCTGATTACTTAACTGTTTAACAACTCTCTTTTTGTTCTTTCCTTTGTCTTTATAATAAACCTTTAGTTTTAGACACTAAATGATTGGCTGGCAACGTAATATATTGGGTAAGATCCAAACTAAAATCGACCTGGGAATATGGCTGACCCTTTGGGGTTCAGAAGAACATGTTGTGTAGTGAGCAGAGTTTTTAAGTAACTTCTCTCTGTACTAGACATATGTGCTGATTGGGAGCTAGAGAACTGGAATGCAATAAAGGGGGATGGGGTGCTTTTCTTTTTTAACTTCTCAATACCCAGTGTGGGGGATCAGGAGCAAAGTTGGTGACTGGTTGGTGAGTCTAACTTCATTGTTAGCCACCTGTTTTGGGGAGAATCTGCTCTCCTTTTTGCAGCCTGCCCAGACCTTGGCATTTTCAGTGAGAGCTACCCTAGTGACCTATGGGTCATGTTCTTTATGAAAATCCAATCAATCAAGATATAAAAATAGATTCAAGACTTGATATTGTCATGGCAATATTACAGATTACCATCAAGTTTGCTTTTCCCCCATGACAATACTGCTGTCTGGTCTCTACACCAAGCTTGAGACCAGGCCATTATAGAACAGTCTCAGAATGAGGCAGCAGCAAACAATTCTTTTATGTCCTACCCCTTCCTTTCTCTATGCTTCCTTTAGCTTGTTTTGGCTGCAGTGATGAACAAGGGCTGTTATCCGGACACAGCAACTTCAGATGGAATAAAATCCTCTTACTAGTGTCATTTTAGGTTGTATTCAGTGCAGAATATTGCAAAGACATTGTGCACCTACTCAGGAATCTTTCTCATTCTTTCATGATTCTTAGTCTGAAATAAAGGTGTAACAGAGTGACTTGCCTGTAAACTGGAGAGTCAGGGCCTAAGGTTGCCCTATTACAAGATGAGACACATCTGGGTTCAATCAGGTGATCCCAGGATAAAAAGAGCAGGAAGTTGTAGTAAAGGGAAGTCCAGGAGATTATGGCTATGTTTGGAAATGCTACAGGGAGCAATAAGACTTCTACAGAGCCCTGAGTCAGCAAGGGAAAAGCTGAAGAAACTGTAGACGTTGGGAGAAAATTCTTTCCAGGCAGGGAGGTGTGGAGCAGACCATGTCTAAGCAGGTGACGGATTATAAAAGCCAGTGTGAAGAAGATTGTGAGTTTGGTTTTTGAGTTGCTTTGGATTAATCAGAATCATGGAATATCAGGATTTGAAGGGTCATCTAGTCCAACCCCCTGCTGAAAGCAGGACCAATCCCTGGACAGATTTTTCCCCAGATCCCTAAATAGCACAATCAAGGATTGAATTTACAACCCTGGGTTTAGCAGGCCAATGTTCAAACCACTGAGGGAAGAGAAATTCTGAACTGGGATTGAAGCCTACAGAGCCAAAGTGTACCAGAGAACTCAATTAAATGGATCCCAAGAGGGGCTTGGTTTGAATTATCCGTGGACAGTGGCGACTGAAAGAGGGAGGGGAGAAACAAAGGCAGAATGCTCTCCACCTCTGGCCATGATGGAATGCTTGGGAGGGGGCTGGCCCTGTTACAAAGGCTATTTTGACTGAAAACACCTGGCTGCTGTTCATACAGGGACATATATCTAACACTAGTGATTTAAATTGAAATAGGATTAGATGCTTAATTACAGAAGCAAGTGCTATAACTATCTTTAGCCAGATTGTATCCCCAAAGCATTGGGAACTAAATTCCTCAAAGTGGTCCATTAGTTATAAGAGTGATTTTAGTATAGTAGGTGAAGAGAAAACTTTGGTGACAATTGTTCATAAAAGAGCTGTAAAAACTGAGGTGGATATGGAGTATGGCTCCACAAGTGTGGTGTGTGTGTGTGTGTGTGTGTGTAATATATAATGAAAACTAACATCTTAATCTTTTCAGAAATATAAATGAAATCTAAGTTTTCAGATGCACTTTTTTAAAAAGAAAAATGAAATAATCAATGTGCCAGTGTTGGAGACATGGAAAACTGGAGTACTCTCATAAGTGTGAATATCACCTACTGTATGCAAGTTCATTTCTGAACAGTGAGCCTGTAGGAGCTTGTCATAGATACTGCTCTTGTATTTTAGATTTCATTAAGGATTAGAACTTTAATCATCTTTTTAACATCTCTTATCTTGATCACATGCTTAACACATTTGATATTAGATTTTTAGGTCACCCCTCAGACATGCCTGTATTTTTCATCTTGCTTTTTAATGAAGCTCACTCCCCCACCACTGCAATCCCACCCCCTGCAGTCAGTCAACATCTATGAGAAATCTGATTTATTTTTTTTAATCCTGCAAATGTTCTGTTGAAACATGTCTCAATAAATGGATTTGTTAAACAATCATTAACTTCAAAGATTAAAAACTTTCAGGTTGATGAAAAGTGTGAAAAAATTTTTTCTTTCACATTCATGGAGCATGTAAATTTTCCTTTTGGAACATGAATAAAGTTATTAGAGGCAGCAGCAGGTATTTTATCACTGTCATCAGCAGGTGGAGGATTAATTGCTGTCACTGTTCATACTATGGCACCTTGTGGGGTACAAATTAAATTTTTCTAACCTCAGGACCTTAATCAAAAACCACGTTATTGGAGCTCATATTAATCTACTGCAGCCAGCAGCAGCCTTTCTGTTGCAATGAATGCAAGGTCAGCAGTGTGGACTTCTGAAAAGGAGGGCGCACGCTTATCGGGATATACACATGGTGAGGTCCTGATGCAGTGACAATGTGGATGTTAGCTTGATTTTCAGTGAGAAGGTTCACACATTGCTGTGCTAGTGCCTGTCTGTCAATTTGCTAGGAGCTGAATCAAAACTTCGGGATTTTTTTTTTTTTAACCTACAGAGCCACTTTGGAATTTATGGGCTGGAAAAAAAATGAACTTCCATTAAATTAGCAGTTGTAACACAAAGCATACTGTAAATAGCAGATGTATGAAAGCACTCTTGCCTTCACAAACAAAACTGAATTTTAAACATATTGTCTCTTATATACAGTGTTATTGTGTGCTCTTCAAGCTTCAGGATACACAACTTTGTGTATTTTTTTTTTTTAATTTTTTGAGCAAGTGAAAGGCATGATCTCATGGAGAAGGTAAAGGAAGACTTCAGTAACGGTGATCACACGTAACTCAGGCTATATTGTTGTAGAACAGTTCAATTTCAAGATTACACTGTGAGTAAACTCCCTCTCCACGCTCTAGCCACTGGATTGTTGAGGAAAATGATCCAACTATGAACTTGTCTGTTTTGTTTTTGTTTTTTTAAGGGAGAATTGTTGGTAAAACAGTCTTTCAGGATTTCCAGTATTCTAGGGACTCTGGAGTGTCCTTTCAATTGGTATTATCTTTAGATCCATTTGAAAAAGACACAGTTGGTTTGCTATCAAGCTAACAATGTCAGGCTGAATAGTTTAATGGCTTGAGAGGTCAATTAATCATAAAATGTGTGGAGCTGCCATGAAGGACACAAGATAAAGCAATGCAGGGTGAAACCATGTAATACACTAGTGCCCACAAGTGCTGATACTCTGGTGAAGGGCCCTAGCCAAATTTTCAAATCTGACTGCCTGAGGTTAGGCTTCCGTATTCTTTATTTGGACACTTAAATGTATGGCCTGGTGCCAGTGTGCTCAGATATGGTGCACCTGCTCAGATATGGTGCACCCACAGCGCTTGCTATTTTACTCACAACTGTGGGTGCTCAGAGCATAGGTATCCAAATATATGCTATTGTTTGTATAAGTTTAGGATGAGAGAGATAAGGTGGATCATGTGATAACTCTTCTTGGATCAACTTTTGTTGGCGAGAAAGACAAGATTTAGAGCAAGTTTAGGATGCCAAGTTTGAAAATATTGATTTGAGTGTTTAATTAAAATCCTACTTTTGAATGGTTAGAACTCAACTGTGGAATCAGGTACAAGAAAACTGCCTTCATAAACAGAAATAGTCAGTTTTAGAGGCAGTTTAGAGTATGGTCTGCTAGCTGGAATGCTTGGGACTATATAGGGGAGCTGAAGTGAACAGCTCCAACAGACTGTCCAAATTTCTCACTCTTGTAAGAGGAAGGAATTTTATGAAAGCATTGGTTATGTTAGCTTTGAGAATGTTAATGATATGTTTGTAAGGGCCTCAATCAAGAGTCGTAAAGTGCCATATCACTGAACTGCTGGAACAACTAATTCACATGAGCATCTAGTTAGCTTTTTTTCTTTTTAGATGATGATGACGTTAGATAAGTGAGAACTTAAATTCCCAGACTAGCAGCATGCTTTCATTGAAACAATGGACCATATTTTGTCTGTTTATAAACCACCAAAAACAGTAGCCCCATCAAACTTGGGGGCCCATGTGTTGTTGTTCTGCAAATATTGATATCTACAACCTTGTGAGTGCTGGTGTAATTCAAGTCAATGGGAAAATTAAGTGTAAAGAAAAATCTCAGTGTATCTGATCTGAGATTTTAATCCAGCTGCGTTTTAACATAAATTATACAGGAACACTCAAGATCCCCTAGGAAACTTTTGATATAGGCAACTGAAATCATTGCCATCAAGCCACAACTGTACATTACAAGAACTACTTAATACTGAAAGGGGTGTGATCAGGGCCGGTGCAAGGATATTTTGCACCCTAGGCGAAACTTCCATCTTGCCCCCCCTCCCCCAATCGCATACATTATACACAATACACGGTCACAGAGTAACATGTTATAATTTAGAATTTATGTTTCCGCGCTTTAAGTTTAGCAAATTTAGAAACAAGTTCCTCCAAGTCAATGCAGTGAGCAATGTCATGTTCTAGTGACAAGTTAGATAGCCCAACAAGTCTTTGTTGCGACATTGATGTTGGCATGTATGTTTTTATCAACTTGAGCTTCAAGAAGCTTCGCTCACCACTGGCCACAGAAGCTGGGAGAGTCAAGAGGATGCGAAGAGCAATAACTGTGTTAGGAACACTATCTGTCAGCTGGGCGTCAGGGCTGTGGGGAGGATGGAGTGAGGGGGTTTCCAGCTCAGAGGGACTGGGCTCGGAGCTGTGGTGTTCGGGCTCTGTGGGGGATGGTGTCAGGAGGGGTGCCTGGAGGGCACTGGGGTGCAGCTCAGTTCTGCAAAGCTGCTGTTCTCTCCAGCCATCCAGGCACAGGAGCAGGAGCAGGAGCAGGGACCAGCCAAGGACCCATAGGGGCAGGAGCACAGGCACCTGAGGCCAATTTGGGGAAGCTACTTGCTTACCGTTGGCCCAATGCATGGCATCCCGAGGTCCTCTTTCTTCCTCCGCTCCACCAGACCACCGCTGAGGCTCTTTTCTTCTCCATCCCCTCGTGGGGCTTTGACATGAGGGAGGCTGGCCCAGGGAGCAGCCCCCGCTCTTCCTCCAGAACAGCACGCTCGGTGGTCGCGCCGCCCTTTGCAGGGCTCTGCCACGTAGCCTAAGCGAGAGCTGCGACAGCTCTGCCCAGCCACCGGCACCCCCGCCACAAGAAACAGGTTAACAAGAAAAATGGACTAGCATAGGCTGGAGCCCGCTCCTGGGAGGGAGAGGGATTCTGACGCCTCTTGCCTGCAGCCCAGCGATTCCCTGGTCAAGCGCGCCGTGGGCAGCTCCGAACCTTCTGCGGGCGCCGCAGTATTGGCACCGTGACGCCCAGGGACCCCTTGGTCGCTGGCTGCAGGTGCCAGCGGCGCCCTGACAACACCGGGTGGTCCCTTGGCGCTACAGCTGCCGCTGCTGCCCAACAGCTCAGACTCACCTCTTCTGTTTCAAAGCACGCAGCGGTCTGCTACAAAAAAAACTGGGGGGCAATGTCATAGGTATCTTTCCCAAATCTGAACCCTTAGGTCCAGAAAATGAGATACTGGCATGAATTCTCAGCTTAAATTACCAGCTTAGATCCTGTATACATACCACCAACCAGAAATTCCCAGTGTCTGGTACATTCTTCCCCAAAAAACCTTGCCCTGGGACACCCAAGACTCAGATTCTTTGAGTCTCACAACAAAGGGGAATAAACCATTTCCCTCCCTAGGTTACCCTGGAAGACCCTTCTCCCCCACCAATTCCCTGGTGGACAAGACTCATCCTCGTTGAACCTTAATAGGGAAAAAGATCAAACAAGTCTTAAAAAGCAAACTTTAATAAAAAAGTAAAGAAAAACATAAAACAATTGTCTCCTGTAATCAAGATGAATATTACAGGGTCTTTTAGCTGTATAACACCAATTGGTATAAACCAGCCTATTAGTCAAGGAAAAGATACAATTTTAAAGATGATTTCCAGCAAACTACACCATGGCATGCATAAAGAAAAAAATAAAAAGACTATAACGGCCTTTTTACTTACTCACTATTCTGAATAGATAAGAGACTGTAGCAGGGAGATTGCAGAAACCTGGTTTCACCTCTAGTCCTGTCCAGGACCCCGAGAGAACAAAGCCAAACCCCAAACCCACAAACAAAGGCTTCCCTCCCTTGAGATTTGATTCCTGATTGGTCCTCTGGTCAGGTGTTGTTTGTTAACCCTTTCCAGGTGAAAGAGACATTAACCCTTAGCTATCTGTTTATGACAGGGGCGCCGCTTTTTGGTGCCCTAGGTAACCCCCTAGTCCACCTAAATGGTTGCACTGGCGCTGGGTGTGATATGTTAGTGTTCAGAATTCAGCATTGTGTTCCTCATATATTGTATATTAAAGAGCAGGTTTTGAAATATATAAGCAGCTACATACATACAGCACTTCTAAAACCCAATTTATAAAGTGGGAGACTGTTTAAAAAAGACTTGTGAGTTGGTAAGGAAAGGATGTCAAGGTGAACTTGCCATGAGAAGAAAGCAGGAGGTATAGAACTTGTGAAGAATGGATTTCGTTATTTGGTTGGGACAGAACACTCCAAATTCCTGCTGGAATGTTTCCCATTTACTAAACGCTCCTGGACTAGCCAGATAACTCCACAGTGCAGCGCTATAAAACTTCTCGTTGATTTGTTTCTTCAGCTGAGTTCAGTTGAGCCTTGAGTATTTGACATAATACCAATGTCAAAGTAAAAAGCTTTACAGAGAGCCACTTATTCAGAGAGTGCTAACTATGCAAGTAATATTTCAGACTTGTATAGTGCAGACTTGTATAGTGCAGGCTCCTGTCCCTAAGACATTTTTTTTTCTTCCCTCCCTAATATTCAGTGAAGTCCTCCTGACATGTGGGTGCCAGGTTGTACAAGCTTTAGAGAAGCCAAAGCCACTCATGTGCTGACTATGGGGATACTGATTCTATAACCTTTCTAGTCTACTTTTATCAAGCAACTGATGTTGCTACTCTTGCTGTTTCCCTGATTAAAAATTAACAAGGGTTCATAAGGCAGGCTGTTACAGGAGTATAATCAGCCTTAAATTTTCAGTGAAAGATGTCCATCAAGCAGCCATACGAATTTTGAAATCCACAAAAAGGCCAATATGCTCTATTGGAAGATTGGGCAGCACAGCACCAATAGAGGAATAAGTTGATTACATCACTGACTAGTATACTGATTTTTTTTCCCTCTTGCTGAAAGTAAACTGAGCCTTAATTCACATGGCAGTTTTACTAAAACCTTTATTTTTTTAAAAAAATGCTTTTCTAGTTTTAAACAGTGGCATTTCTTAGACTCATGCATTGATAATTTCAAAGCTTTCTTGGGCACCTTCATCTATATAATCTGTCCTTGTACCTTCACAATTTATATTTCATTAAGGGTGATAACTATGCTCTAATATTGCAGAGGCCTGGTTATATCTGATAACTATATTTCGAGTCTGTAAAATGTAGACATATCTGACTGTAAACAGATGCCTGAATCTACTGTGGCTTTGAAATGCTAAATTATTTGGAGGCTGTATAAATATGATTCAAGATGTTATCTGGATTCTTTGGCCTTTTTAAGCTTGACACTTGTACTAGAAAAATGATAGAATGTCAGTAAAAATATTTAAATGTTGTTCTTTAATGTTCTGGGGTTGAGGGAGGAGAGATCAGTCTTTCAATTACTGCATCAGTCATAACACAGCCTTCTGACTAGTGTCTCTATAAGAATAAAAGTCTGCCCTTTAAAATTGCTTAACCTCAAAATGTTTTAATTTTATTTATTTATTTTTTAAGACCTGGTAAATGCAATTGTCTGAGGAACCGAGGCCAGGATACCAGTTAGCTTCTGGGCATACAAGGTTCGAGGAGAGGGAGCAGGCAACTATCCTTTCCATTTTGTGCACAAGAGTTACAAAGATTGCAGCTGTAGTTGACACCAATTTCTTTATTTTTTCCCCACTTCATTATTTCTCTCAGCACCAGTGAATGTTAGGTGCCTCACCAAAGAGAGAAGAGGATCCCTGTCCATAGGTATGACAATGGTGTGTGGCCAGCACTTAGTATTCACAAAAGCCCTGCTCAGCTGCTTCCTAAAGTCCTAGAAGGCGTGGCATTGCCACCTCATTTTTTTTTCTAGTACTGGGGGGAAGAGAGGTGACCTGTCTTAAGTGTCTAATTCCAGGAAAGTGTTCAGAGCTGTGATTCCTAAGGGAAGGAAGGCCTTTTCCTCTGCCTGAGAGTTAGGTGCCTCATTTTCTTGACAGGCAGATTCAGGCCACACTCCTACTCAGCTATTCCTGTTGGCTAATTTAGGCAGCTCCCCATTGAGTGCTGGTGATAGACTGTCCTTGTGCATTTTATAGGAGAGCCTGCGTCTTTAATCAGAGTTGTCAATTTCAGTTGGCAGAAGTATTTTTAAAAGTTGCAGGCTGCAACAATGAGCATTGCTTAGCTAGGGTTGCCAACCCTCCAGGATTGTCCTGGAGTCTCCTGGAATTAGATTAATCTTCAATTAAAGATTATTTGATGAAACCTCCAGGAATATGTCCAGCCAAAATTGGCAACCTTATACATAGCCTAAGTCCCTCCCTAGTGAATTCAATCCTTAGACTACATGCCCATGCTGATGAGAAAAAATCCTTGTATATTTTAAGTGGGCACAGCCCATGTAACTTGCTCTTGCTGTACCTTAACTCACTTGCTGGCCAAAGTGGAGTGTGTCATAATCAACTGCTTGGATAGGCCAGTAGCTGATCACTTCCTTCTTGGAGCAACGGGGGAGCCAGAGAGGAAATTTTTCTATCTCACAGGCATAACTCCCTCCCCTGGGCTGGTGCTGGCCCCATGTATCAACATGCCACTCCTTACTCAAGCCTGGTGATTAAAACCATAACCTAAGCCCTTAGTTTATAACAAGGTAGTAGGGAGAATTTAGAGTAAAATGACTGAGGATAATCATAATTCAGCACTGTCTTGTGTATCACATAATATAATGCATGGAGGGTTCTCAGTTCTGGTCAAACTCCTATTGTGTGATTAACAAACGTTTGTTCCCATTCAGAGATTTTCCTGGAGAAAATGGCAGCTACATCAATCTCTACAGACTAATATGTGATTACTGCTGTGTGCGACACTCTAAAAAAGAGGCTCCTTTCCAAGGGAATGAATAAAAAGCTTCAAAAACATTTCAATGAAATACAAAAATATCCCTGTGTAATCATTGTGTTGTGTTAGCTATCTTAAGTGTGGAAAATAATCAATTTTATGAAATACCTTGATCAATTGTGACTTCACAAACTAAACAGCTGTTACCAAAGTGATGCATTAGACTCTGAGCTTCACAATTCCTTTTATTGCTAGAGATGGCTGCATTTCTATGACTCTGCACACAGTTGGAGATTACACTCCTTGCATGGAATTTAACAATAATAGTATCACCTGTTGTGTATGTGCATGCTGTGAACATATTTCCTATTTCAGTACAGTCTCTCTCTAGGTGACTGATGCCTTGTTAAGCCTGACAGAACTATTTGTACTTAGCAAACATTTTAGCTATTATGTTCATATGTTAATTAACACTTTCAAATACCACTTGGTGACCTGGATCATGTTTTAACCACCGCTTCCTCTACACTAGTGACAGTAAGTAGTGTTCTGAAAGCTTGTTAATTAACATGTGCTAGCTAATGCATTTTTTAAACACATCATATACACAATGCCATATGGATTTTTTCACTGTTGGTATGCTAAGACCATCAGCAATGAGATAGAAGTTTTATTTGAAATCTGTTTCTTGTGGCTTACTGCACAGAAGCAATTATGGATGACAATTTCTCAGTAGAATTGGTCAGTTTGTGTTGGAAATAGGCTCTAATTATTGGGTCCATCTGGCGGTTATGTTAATGACCCACTTCTGAAATCTGCCACTTAGGGATTTCCCCTGCTTGTGCAGTGTGTGGAGTGGAGGAGAGGGGAAGAGACAAACATGGGGAGAGGGGACAACTGTCATTTCTAGAGAAACTTTTCAAAGTCTCAACTTGAATTTTTTTTTCACTAGTTCTTGCATGTTAAAATGCTACCATTCCCCTCACTGAGGACAAAGTGGGGCTGTATTAAGTTGGCTGGGCTCAGAATTGGAAAGAGGGCTGGGGAGATAAAGGGGATATAAAGCCAGCTTCTGCTTCCCCCTTTTTAGTTCCCATGCCCAGTATAGCTTGAGGATTGGAGTCGGAGAGTCAAACTGGGATCACAGTTACGTGCAGATAATCACTTCGAGTTCAGTGTGGTTGTGGTGAATCTGGGTGCAAATTTGCTAGTGCTGCATGTCAGGCTGTCTCAGGCCTGGTGTATACTAAATGTTTAAACCGAATTTAGCAGCGTTAAACTGATTTAACCCTGTACCCGTCCACACAACGAAGCCCTTTATATTGATATAAAGGGCTCTTTAAACCGGTTTCTGTACTCCCCCCCGACGAGAGGAGTAGCGCTGAAATCGGTATTGCCATGTCGGATTAGGGTTAGTGTGGCTGCAAATCGACGGTATTGGCCTCCAGGAGGTATCCCACAGTGCACCATTGTGACCGTTCTGGAAAGCAATCTGAACTCGGATGCAGTGGCCAGGTAGACAGGAAAAGCCCCGCGAACTTTTGAATTCATTTCATTTAGTTCCCAGCGTGGAGCTCTGATCAGCATGGGTGGCGATGCAGTCCCAAATCCAAAAAGAGCCCAGCATGGACCTGTACGGGAGATACTGGATCTGATCGCTGATTGGGGAGACAAATCTGTTCTATGAGAGCTCCGTTGCAGAATGAATATAACAAAGCATTTTGAAAAATTCTCCAGCTATGATAGACAGACTACAGCACATGTGCTGTGGATAAGCGTAATGGAAAGCCAAAGAATCAAATGGATGCTCATAAGGGAGGGAGGAGTACTGAGGACTCCAACTATCCCACAGTCCCGCAGTCTCTCGAAAAGCATTTGCATTCTTGGCTGAGCTCCCAATGCTTGAAGGGTCAAAATTCTTCCCGGTGTTTCAGGGTATATTGTCAATTTACACCCTTACCCCTCCCCCGAAAGAAAAGGGAAAAAAAACATTTCTCGGCCTTTTCAGTGCCACCCTATGCTACGGCAGTGCTGCTGGTAAGCAGGATCTGCAGCGATGAACACCAGCATCCTTTCCCGGTGCAGATGGTGCAAAATGACTGCTATCCATCGTCACCGCCGATAGTGCTCCTGCTGGCCTCGGTGAGGTCAGCTGGGTGCATGGACAAAAATGGCCATGACTCCGTGGGTCATTCCCTGCTTTATTGTTTGTTTTTAAAAATAGGTCAGTCCTGCCTAGAATATGGCAAGTGCACTAGAGAACCAAGAGCACAGCCGCTCTGTGTCAGAACCTCAGAGATCCGCAGATAATGAGACTGCTGCATTCTAGGGGGTGCCCTGCAAAACCCCACCTGTTGCTTCCCTCCTACCCAACTCTCCTGGGCTATCATGTGATGTCCCCCCATTTGTGGGATGAAGTAATAAAGAATGCAGGAAAAGAAACACTGATTTTAGTGAGATAAAATGAGAGGGGGGAGGGAAGCCTCCAGCTGCTATGATAGTCTAGGCAGGACATTAAAGGGTGGCGGGGAAGGAGCCCAGCTTCCCGCTGCTATGATAGTCCAGGCAATACAGAATCTTTCTTTAGGCAGAAAGTGGGGCGGGGCCTGATGGAGCTCAGCCTCCATTCCTATGATGAAGACAGTTACCAGTCGTTCTGTACCATCTGGCCGGGAACAACTGGGAGCATTCCCATTTATGAGGCCAGCCAGGAGCACCCATGACACAGCAGACAGTACAGAACGACTGATAACCGTCATCTCATCACCAATTTACAATGGCATGGCAGACGGTGCAATAGGGATGGTAACCGTCTCGCTACCTTGCAAAGGCAAATGAATGCTGCTGTGTAGCACGCCGTACCCGCGTCTGTCAGCAGCTCACCAGTACACAAATGGTGACAGTGACAAAGGCAAAACGGGCTCCATGGCCATGCATATGGCGTTTTCCAGGGCAATCCAGGGAAAAAGAACGCAAAATGATTGTCTGTCGTTGCTTTCACAGAGGAAGGATGGAGTGATGACATTTACCCAGAATCACCCGTACACTGTTTTGCATTGGATACAACCCAGAATTCCAATGGGTGGAGAGACGCGGAACTATGGGATAGCTACAGATAGCTACCACAGTGCAACGCTCTGGAAATCCGCCGTAAGCCGCGGTACAGGACACACACCGCCGAATTAATGTGCTTATTGTGACCGCGTGCACTCGACTTTATACAATCTGTTTTACAAAATCAGTTTATGTAAAATCGGAATAATCCCGTATTGTAGACGTACCCTCAGTGTCTCTGAATCTATCTGTTGGCTTATTAGTTTAATTTCCCCTTTGTGTCTACAGAATCCATCAAAATCTAACGTTTATGTTGGCTTTTTAAAAGCAGTCTAATTACTTTGACTTTTGTTAATGTATTTTCATTTCATTTCAGTCTGATGTCCTAGGGAATGCAAATGGTGGTAGGTGTTGAAGAGCCCACTTATCTTTGTGCAATGTATTTTCCTTCAAAATTTGTTTGATTAAAATTCAGCCTTGGGTCAAGACCAGATGAGTAATATAAAAGGCTATTTTCTAAGTTGTCCATCTAGATTAATGTAGTAATTTTTGTGCTTTATTATAAGGATGGATGAATCAGCTTAGATAAAGCTGAAAACGTTATTCTTCTTCCAAAACTGGAAATGAACCAGAAACAAACACTTATTGGGATTTTTTTTTAATTATTTTTGCGAGCACCTTTACTTCATAGTTTAGCGCAAACTAGGTTTCTGTTTCCAGAGTCACAACGGGAAAGTCCTTTTTTCACGTGATTAAAAAACAGTAGCACTGGATATCCCTTGTGAGAACATCTTGTGAGCATCCAAGTCCAATATTACAAATTCATGAGGCTTGACAAGCACCTAAATTTCTCATCTGAGCTGAATATCAAATCTTTTGAGGTTTCTCCATCACCATTCTAAATGTATGTTCTTAGTGTGGATAAAATGCATCACCACAGAGAGTGAGAGGTTTGAGTGTGGCCTCAGATTGCTTACACACACATCTGTGCATGCATATGATGTCACACAAGTGGAAGCTGTGATCTGAAAATCAGGCCCCAGAATCTTGCATGTACCATAGTAGTACACTTTGATGGCTAAATTGTAATTTTAGTCACAGCCCTGAGGAAGTAGCATCAACTCTGAAGAAACCTCAAATGTCTTTGTGATTAGAAAACACTTCTCTGAGGCACACTATTCATAGAAGATTAGGGTTGGAAGAGACCTCAGGAGGTCATCTAGTCCAATCCCCTGCTCAAAGCAGGACCAACCCCAACTAAATCATCCCAGCCAGGGCTTTGTCAAGCTGGGCCTTAAAAACCTTTAAGGATGGAGATTCTACCACCTCCCTAGGTAACCCATTCTAGTGCTTCACCACTCTTCTAGTGAAAGAGAGTTTCCTAATATCCAACCTAGACCTCCTCCACTGCAACTTGAGACTATTGCTCCTTATTCTGTCATCTGCCACTACTGAGAACAGCCTAGTTCAATCCTCTTTGGAACCCCACTTCAGATAGTTGAAGGCTGCTATCAAATCCTGCCTCATTTTTTTTCTTCTGCAGACTAAATATCCCCAGTTCCCTCAGCCTTTCCTCGTAAGTCATATGCTCCAGCTCCCTCATCACTTTCATTGCCCTCGGCTGGACTCTCCAGTTTTCCAACATCCTTTCCATGGGGTGGGGCGCAAAACTCGGTGTTGTATTTGACATGTCTCATCCATGTGTAAGCAGCCACTACCCATGCTACTGCATCTATACTTCTATTTATACTCACTCTAGCTCACTGAGCAGAGAGGAAATCATAATGTAGATACAGCCTTTGTTTCTGTGTGCTTCATTTCTCTATACGTACAATGAAGATAGTAGTACTTCCCCACCTCATAGGGGTGTTGTGATAATACATTCAAAGACTATGAGGTGTCTAGATAAAACAGAAATGGGAGGACATCTAAGTAAGGCCAATAGTAAGTACTCACCAGTGTGAACAAGGGCATCACCATAAGGTTCACCTGAATTATATGGCAGAATTTAAGAAATATATTTCTGGAAGTGAATTTGTAATTTTGCTATAGTGAAACTTTTCCATGCTCATAGTGAAAACTATTTGTTGGTGGGAATAGTAAAATAGCCTAGATCAGATTTGGGGTGAGGGAGCTCTCCTATTGTCAAACATTTCACAAGTCCCTTCCTTATAAATACTTGTAAAATGAAAATATCTATTACTCATGTAGATCTGTGCAGGAAATCACTTGAGATCTCACTAGCATGAACAACCTACATTGGTTGCTGAGAGTCAGAGGCAGATGTTGCAAAGATAACAGCAGATGTTTTACTAGTAGCATCTGCATTAGAACTGCAGTCGTGAACCAAAGTCAACAGGTTTCATTTAATAAGATATCACACCTCACAACTCTAAACACCTGTAATGTACAATTAGCATGCATGCACAAATAATAGTGGTGTTTTTGCATATTAAAAACAAATGTTCCTGTGTACCCTTTAGGCATCTTATCCACTGTGCAGCTGCAGGGTTTTGCAAATGTGGGCCTCAATAGTAAAGTGTCTTCTAGGTAAGTTTGCTTTTAAATACTAGTAATAGTTTCACATTCATTTCTCCTCTTAGCTGTGTTGTGCTAAGTTTTTTGTGCTATATGCAATTGCGACTTTTTTTTTTTTAAATCAGATTCCAGCAGTGGAAAAGTTTTTTGTGCTTAAAGAATATTTATTAGCGGTAATGAGATTTTCTTGGGGTACCGTATATAGTTGAACATCTCGCTTTTGGTTTAAGTCTAGTGACACCAATAGTCATAAAATTCTTCCTCCAGGTTCTTTGTTTGGATTGGAGGTCTTGCTTACCCTGTCTTATGAGCCACAATCTTTTTTTCCATCTAAACTAGATTTCAACTCTTTTCTGCTTCCTACAGTCAATGTGACTATTTTTTTTACATCTTTCTTTTCCACTAGGAATATGAAATACTGCTGAGACTATAGAATAATGGGTAAAATTTAGGAAATTAATTTAAATATGGTCCAAGCTGTGACTTTGAACACTATGAAATGTGAAGTTATTGGGACTCAACCTAAAATCATATTTGCATAATTTGGAGACCAATCCAAATTTGGATTTCAGAACATCTACTATTCACAGGAGTCCAACAACCCTATTCTGAGCTGGGTTCAGCTGTTGTGAATATCAGTAATATGGAGAAGAAAAGTTGAGAAAGCTGCTCTAGAAGGTAAGTGTAAGATAGAATACAGTCTTATATGTGCATGTATAGATGCTTATAATTGTGTGAGAGCACACATTTCTCTTGATCAGTATGCATATTGGTAGCAAATATGGACATGGTAATCATCTAATGTATACTGACATAGTTCCATTAAAATAAGACCCCATGTCATCAGTGGATTTACTCCAGTTTACATGAATGGAGAATCTGGACCTATTCACTGTCTGTGGGTAAACTCATTTTACTTGGTCTGGGCTATGTTTAATAACTGGAGAAAATTGATTGTTTTCTTCCTACA
Organism: Chelonoidis abingdonii; assembly: GCF_003597395.2. Lineage (NCBI taxonomy): Eukaryota > Metazoa > Chordata > Testudines > Testudinidae > Chelonoidis > Chelonoidis abingdonii. The sequence continues at coordinate 56,678,919 of NC_133774.1, read as the reverse complement.
GTACAGCCCACAGTACATTAACAGACATAATGTAATCATTGTGGAGTAGTCAGGAATGAGCCATCATTAAAACAGAAAATAAAAACTATTAGAAGAGGAGGGCCAATGCAAACAGAATGTATGTCAGACACACACACACACACACAATCCATACTTCTTTAACTTGCTGGCAAGAATACCATGGGAGATTTGACAACACTGCAATCCAAGCATTGTCTTCGACAGCTCCTTTCCCCCACTCCATTAAGACAGTGGTCAGAGATGTCTTGGCTCTGAGGTAATAAGAGGGACCACTGATCCTGATTTCACCATGAAGATTTATGTACTACAATGATTCTCAAGTCTGCTAAAGGACAACTATGCACCCCCCACAAGATGTGGAGCCAAGGACCTGGTGACTCACTACTGTCCCATATAGGCCTTGCCCATGAACATGCTGTCTCCCAAATGGCTCCTTCCTCCCTCTTGCCCCTGTAGCTCTCCTTGGTGTTCTGACATCTTGTGTCAAATGGAAGGAGAGATGTGGAAGCTTGACTGTTGATGATGGAAAAAACAAAGGCTGATAGAAATCCTTCAAAGCCTATTCTGAGGCTGTGTTACATGTCAGGTGAACCTTCCTATCAGCCTTAATTGAAGATTGGCTTCATCATTCCTGAGTGTCTACATCCTGCATCAGAACTGACTGCCAACCCATACAAAGAACTATCATTCTACTTCTCCAAAATGATCGTGCACACTCAATAAATCTTAGACCGTATGCATACACCCCTCCTATAGCCACCAACCATTAGACCACCTGCATTCCTGGAATTCAGTATGTTCATTTGCTATAAAGTGCTGAACATTTCACAGGAGTCCTGACCCAAGATTTGTGAATCTGACTCATGCCTTTCCTGGCTTGTGAAAGAGTCATGACCAGCTTCTGCTACTGATGACCAACATAGGGAAGATTTCTTCTCTGAAGGATGCATTAGCTTTCTCCTTCAAACATACAGTAGTGTGACCAATACTGAAGAAATCCACCTTAAGTACATCAGTTCTAGTCAAATATCAGTCAATGTCCAACCTATTTCTGAGTAAACTCATAGAGAAGCTAGGCATCATCAAGCTCAACTACTTGTGCCAAGTCTATATTATTTTCAATCTGGATTCAGGTTAGGTCATGAAATGGGAACTGCTTTAGTGGCACTGATGAATGGTCTTTCAATAGATAGAGGGGTGACATCCATTCTCATCCTCCTAGACCTCCTTTGCTGAGTTTAACACTTGATCATGAGACATTGCTGCTTCATCTCAGGGGTGGCAGGGGTCCAGGATAATGTGCTAAAACCATTTGAGTGCTTCACAGAAGGGCATACCCAAAGAGCAGTGATGGGGAAGCCACCTCCACTATTAGACCCCTCATTTGTGGACTTCCACAAGGATAAATTCACTGTGGTTCATCTACATGCAATCACTTGGTAAACTGGTCAGGTGACATGGCTTAAGTGTCAGCAGCAAGCATGTGATACAGATATATACTTATCCGTCCCTATATATGGCCACACAACACCAGTGTGTGAATGAGATTAGCTTATGGGTGGAGAACAGCTGGCTGAAACTTAGACAGAGCCAATGCTCATATAGAGAAGGCAGCATTTTGAAGAGTTTGCAGTCACAATGCAGTCTCCTTTTGGTTGTAGTTACACCTCTGTGATTGGTCAGATTAGTTCATATTTTAGGAATGCACTTGGATTCCTTGCTGATGCTAAGATCTTGCATAGCACCATCCACTAGTAAGGGTATCTCTGGGTGTTTAGAGTCCATCCTATCCTCTCAGACAAAGGGATGAATAACTGAGGCCAGGTCTTTATTACTTCTCAGCTGGACGACAACAATGCAATATACCTTGGCATGAAGCCTTCAGAACTTAGGAAACTTCAGCTATTAGAGAATCTGAAAGGTTTGTGCTTGGGGTAGCCTGTGTTGCTACTGCACAACTTATCTTCCACTCTCTACACAGGCTTCTCACAGAATTTCAAATAAAGTTCAAGGTCTCGGCCCTTATCTTCAAGGCTCTCCAGGATCTGGGCCCAGGATATCTAAATGAGCACCTAAAGGTCTAGAGTGAAGTCTGTGGTCAACAGCTATGCTCCTGTGCCACGTTGGAGCTTTCTATAATAAGGGTAAAACTTGTCTCTGTGGCAGACAGAACATTCTTCGGGGGGAGAGGTGGGGAGAATCCAAGACTGGAATGAACCCCCCTAGGAACTAAGGACAGTCCCAAACCTTGCCACCTTGCAGAAGCTCTAAGTGCAAGGCACATGTCCGTGATGATATCTTCTGTAACATACACAACTTTTTTTTTTTTTTTAATATACACACAACAAAAACATTACCAAAACAAGGCACTCCATGCCACACAGTCCTTCCTTGGGGCAGGAGATGAGAACAAACAGCTAGGTAGTCACATGGCTTTATGCGCTTCTGAAGGTGCTCAGACTACAGGGATGAGTGTGTGGTGTGAAACTTCAAATAGAATTAGTATCCTCACTGTCAAGCTGTCTGGAATGGCTCAAGCACATGAATAATTACATCAGGGTAGACTGTCACAAATCAGGCACAAACCCCAAACTGTTTGTGTTCTAGAATTAGATTTCACCAACCAAGCATGAACTCCTCAGGAACTTAACAGCATTAACATGGAGTCACAGACAATCCCCTTAGACTAGTGTACCATCTTTGCCACCTAGGCAAGCTTGCCTTTGTGACAGATTGTCCGTTATACAAAAAGTCACAATATTATTCAGGTTACTCTCATTCCCAAAGGACCAGTCATTTACCCCAAGTCAAGTGTACTCTAGATATTACATGAAAGACAATGCTTGTAGCCAATCCTATAATAAATTAAAGATTTATTAATAAAGAAAAACAAAACTAGTTACTTACAAAGTTAAAACATGTAAATATACACACACAGTTAGTCTTAAGTTCCAAAAGGTAGATGCTTCCATAATGAGCAAGTATTATATGTCCATTCGGGCTGACCCATGCTAAGCAGCTGGGGAGCCCTTGCTTATACTAAAAAATATTGCCCTCCCAAGTGTCAAGCAGCAAAAAAGATCCAGTTTCTTCTTGTCAGGAATTTTTATTCTCTTCCCCACAGAGTCCAAGCTGATGGAATGAATTCTCATGTGCGTCTCCTCTTCGTGAGTGTGGGGGAGCAATCAACAAAGTCTTTTGTCCGCTGAGGTTCTACAATAGTTTGTCTATGGGCCTTCTTTTCTTTGCCAGGAGAGAATACCTCCTATAGTAAATGGATATTCACAATTAGTAATGCTTCTCTCCTGACTGGTACCTTCACAGTTACAGAGCAAATATTTAAAATTAACATGGGATAGAGAGATTATAAATGAGATTAATACATGCAGCAATTTATAAGCATTTCATAAAGTCTAAACTCATTTTCATAAACCTAATACCTATTTTAACAATATAAAAACATAGGTGATCCATATCAGTGTCTGACGGTGCATTTGTCAGTGTTCAGTTGAGGCGTAGAGGTGTTGGCATGAGCTGGCAGTATCACATTCACTTCAATAGATGGGGAGAATATAAGAATTACTGAATTATGTGACTAAAAAGCCACGCTGGGTCAATCTTCTGATTCAAGGTACCAGCTGCAAATTAGCTGATCCCTGAAGTTCTCCCTAGACTTGATCAACATTGGGTTACGGCTTATAACACCTCCATTTTTAAGCATCACTCATTCTGAAAAAATAAGTCTCTGATATAGCCAATCTGCTGTGAAGTTATTGGATCAGGTCATGTAAGTGGAGATTCCCAAAGATACAGATGGGAGCAATGCCTCATTTGTGCTTTGGAAAAATATCTCCCCATAATATAGGGCCCACATAAACAGCAAATACTATTCTGTCAATCTGACCTAGAGATTGCTTACTGAGTCACTTTATTTCTACTATTTGCTCTTAAAGCATAACTAGGACCCCAAAGGGCTTCTGCTATTTCCATTTGGAATTCATTAAAATACCTCATCGTTGCATTTCTTTACTTATTCCAATCTATGGTGTTTTAAATATATTTCTGTCTCAGCTTTTCTGACTCTATGGAAGTTGATGGTGGTGTCTTTTTGTTGTTATCATATGAAACTTGTCTATGCTATCATTTGACACATGGGAGCTGTAGGTAGAATTTTCCAAAAGGATAGGAAAGTCAACAGGACTTGTGCATCTAAATCTCACAAACCCTTGGTTAGATGTCTGCTTCAGAGTGTGGACCAATGGGGTCAGTGGTGATTTCCCAGTCTTTTCCTCTAAGGACTACTTGAAAATAAACATGACCATATAGGTACATTTTGGGTTGAAAAGTGTGTCCTGGTGATCTGGCTTGATAGACAAGGCTTGGACTCCTCCTGGGATTGAGACTGGTAGCTTTGTGACTCTGTGTTATCATTGTTATGTTAGTTGTTCTAATCTGTTATGGTATCAGTGTTTTCTTACATTAATTATTCTACTTGTATTCACTTCAAATTTGAAGAAACTTGAAACTTCTTTACTATGGGTTACCATTCTGCCACCCTCTAATACAGAGGTGGGGAACCTTTTTCCTGTCACGTGCCATTGACCCACAGACTGGGGCAAGCTGGTGCTCACGATTCCAGCCCCAGGGGAGGGGACACTGTGGGCCACAGGTTCCTCACCCTTGCTCTAATGAAAAGAGCATTATATTATACTTGAATCAAAGTCATGATTCATTCTTAAGAATATAGTCAAGAACAACATCCTGGTAGCTGCTATACCTTCAGACTAAAAACATTGTAATGGCAAAATTTGTAAATCATAATTATCTTAATGGAACAGCAGGAGGCTCAACTATATATATATATATATATATAATAAAAAAATTCTGTTGCCAAGTTTTATCATGCTTTGGATGGGTAATTTAAGTAGCAAGAGAAGAATATCCTACAATTTTGAAACAATGTACTATGTCTGAAATAATTGCATGGGAATGGCATTAAAATAGAGCATGTCTGCAAACATTTCTAAATCAATACATACGATTGTACAGTATGTGTGTATAAAAGCAGATTTGTATTCTTTAGACATATTGGGCAAAAATATGTATTGTCTCCTAGAAACCTGAGTGGAAGGGATCCTCAGTAATATTGGTCTTGTTCTACAGAGCGCTGTTGGATATAATTAATTGACAGTTGCAGATATTACCAGGAAGTTTCTCCATTTGTGATAAGTTTCTTACCCTTCAATGCCAAAGCTTTCCATTTTATGTAGTCTATCTTCATGATAGATCAATGAAGGAAAACTGCACTCCACAATTTTCATTTAATTTTCTAATCAATCCCAAACTTTGATTTCTGGATCCCTACTGTGAATCCCTTCAGACATATGGATGAAGAATATAAAGTCACTTTTCTCAGACTTAGTAGAGGCAAGTGGTGTCTGCAGTCGTGCAGAATACTGTAATTTATAGCTGTTATCAGCCACCAGATCACTTAGGACAGTTATCTCCCTTACCTTTTGTTTAAATTAGAATTTATACTGTTTTTTTGACAGCAGGGCCTAGAGAAATTTTTTTTCTATTTTTTTAAAAACATCAGTTTTATCCCTTTTGAGTTTTGGGATATTTCTCTTTTGGTACCCTATGATTTCAGTTTTGAAGTAGGTACTGTCTTGCGTCATTATTAATCTGAGAATAAATGCCCTACCATAATGATAGAAGTCATCAACTGTCTTAATAACTAGTAGCATCTAGTAGCTAACTTTTTCTTCTGTAACAGTGTCATTTTTAACAACTAACTTTGAAAATACATCTTGTGCTTCTAGCATATTACAAGTATCAGAGGGGTTGCCATGTTAGTCTGTATCCACAAAAACAACAAGGAGTTTGGTGGCACCTTAAAGACCAACAGATTTATTTGTGCATAAGCCTTTGTCAGTAAAAAACCCCATTACTTCAGATGCTTGGAGTGAAAATTACAGACGCAGGCATAAATATACTGACACATGAAGAGAAGGGAGTTACCTTACAAATGGAGGACCATTGTTAACAAGGCCAGTTCAGTCTGGGTGGATGTGGTCCACTCCCAATAATTGATGAGGAGGTGTCAATACTAAGAGAGGGGAAAATTCATTTTGTAGTGAGCCATCCACTCCTAATTTCTATTCAAGCCCAAATTAATGGTGTTAAATTTGCAAATGAATTGAAGCTCTGCAGTTTTTCTTTAAAGTCTGTTCTTGAAGTTTTTCTGTTGAAGGATGGCTACTTTAAAATCTGTTGTTGAATGTCTAGGGAGATTGAAGTGTTCTCCTACTGGCTTTTGTATGTTACCATTTCTGCTGTCTGATGTGTGTCCATTTATTCTTTTACGTAGAGATTGTCTGTCTGGTTTGGCCAATGTACACGGCAGAGGGGCATTGCTAGTACGTGATGGGTTATATCACGTTAGTAGATGTGCAGGTGAATGAGCCCCTGATGGTGTGACTCATGTGATTGGGTCCTCTGGAGTCCACCGGACTCGTTGTTAGAGCATATTAAAAGTATATCATACCACTATTTAAGTAGCTAGTAAGAGATATGTTGATTACTTTAGCTATAAAGTTAGCAAACATATTCTCCCCAAAAAATTATTTTTCTCATCTCATTTTTTCCCCCCATCTGGAACATCAGACATGCAGTAACTAGAAGTGCTACCCCAAAGATATATTTTTCAAGGACACCAAACATTGCTTCCCGAGATGGCCAGAGAAATACAAATGAGCAGACAAACGTGAATTTTAAGGAAGCTTTGTTTGCCTTAGCACAGTTGAAGTAAGATTAATAAAAATTAATGGATAATGATGGGAGAAGTTTTTCAGTCTCAAAATTAAGTGTTCTGAGTTTTATGCAACAAATTGATGGATTACAGGAAGAGTTAGAAATTACTAATTCTTGCCTCCCTATATATAATATGAAAGACCTGTGAGAAATTTTAGAAGGTCTAATAACTTCAGCCACAATTTTCAAGCTTGAATGTATAAAGTTAGGCACCTATAGTCCTATGTGGAAATCTAAATAAATATGGAACTTTTTATTGGGGAAAGTAATGCCTTTCACAGAGATAAATATAAAGACTGATATCTCAGAAGCAAACAATATGTTGACATTTCCCCAATAAAACATGCAGAAACCATGATTGACAAATGCAGAGCCTATTCCTGCAATTTCCTGCATAAAATTTCATATTACCCCTGTTCCAAATAGATATTACAGATTCAGAAAATCTTGAAATGTAACCCAATAATTTCATCTAGATTCTGGAGTCTCCTATTTTGAAAGATACAAGACTGCGGAATAGTTATCACTATTTTCAGATGGCTCTGCGGCAGCTATTGGAAAATGATGTGACTGCTACTGCTGTAGAAATGTCCTTTTCTCTGACTCTCTTTTAAACTGAAGAAAGAGTTCAAAGGGCAGGTACTAGCCAAAACCTCTTCTGCTAAATTCTATCCTTCACTTCTTTGTCCTGGCCAAATTTGTTCAATATCTTATTCCCCTGATCACATCACCTTCTACAAGGCTCTCTTCGGGGGAGTAGGGGTCAACCAGCATGTGGACAAGGGTGATCCAGTGGATATAATGTACTTAAATTTTCAGAAAGCCTTTGCTTAAGAGCCTTGGGTGAGGGAATTTGTCAAAATAAGAGAGAAGGTCCTCTCATAAATCAGTAACTCGTTAAAAGATAAGAAACAAAGGATAAGGGGAAATTGTTAGTTTTCAAAATGGAGAGAGGTGAATAGTGGTGTCCTAAAACCACTACTCAACATATTCAGAAATGATATGGAAAAAGGGGTAAACAGTGAGGTGGCCAAATATATAGGTGTTACAAAATGACTCAGTATAATTAAGGCCAAAGCAGACTCCAAAGAGCTACAAAGGTATCTCACAAAACTGGTGACAGGGCAACAAAATAGTAGATGAAAGTCAATGTTGATAAATACAAAGTAAAGCATATTGGAAAACATCCAATTATACATAGAAAATGATTATGTATCAATTAATTATGTGTAATTCTCTGAAAAACATCTCCTCTGTGCAGCGACAGTCAAAAAAAAAAGCTAACAATGCTGGGAATCATTAGGAAAGGGATAGGTAATAAGACAAAATATCATATTGCCTTAATATAAATCCATGGTACACCCACATCTTCAGTACTGCTTGCAGCTGTGATCACTCCATCTCAAAAAATGTATATTGGAATTGGAAAGAGTGCAGAAAAAGGCAACAAATGATTAGGGGTATGGAACAGCTTCCATATGAGGACAGATTAATAAAACTGAGACTCTTCAGCTTGGAAAAGAGACAGCTAAGGGGGGAATATGACTGAGGTCTATAAAATCATGACTGGTGTGGAGAAAGTAGATAAGGAAGTGTTATTTACTCGTTCTCATAACATACAAACTACGGGTGACCAAATAGACAGCAGGTTTAAAAACAAACAAAAGGAAGTATTTCTTCACACAATGCACGATCAACTTGTGGAAGTCGTCAAGGATGTTGTGAAGGCCAAGACTATAACAGGATTCAAAGAAGAACTAGATAAATTCATGGAGGATAGGACTATCAATGGCTATTTTCCAGGATGGGTCTATTTGCTGAATCTAGGGCTTAAGTCTCCAAACCATTCTCATTCTGGACACTGGAAGTGTTAAGGGCATGATGCAACTAAAAGGCATATCTCAGACTCTCAGCAAGCATGCTTTGACTTTCAAGTCTCCCAGCCTCTGACCCATTTATTTCATTTCTTTTTTAAATGATTCACTGAAGACAGTAGATACATAGGGAATACTTTCATGGAAAATGAGTAAAATGATAAATTTGTTCCTGAGCTGGTATAATCTACTTTGTGTTTCAACTTCATATTAATATCCAGGTCCCTCCTTGTTGCCTGATGCTGTGGCCTGAAATGCCTAAAACGCTAGATGAGGCAGCTGCTCTGAGCATATTCTATAAAGACTGAGCAAGAGGTTGCCTTAGCAACAGAAATAAAGTTCAGAGAACAAGTTCTCTTCCACACGTTTTCCTTCATTACCTCTCTGAAGGTTTAACTAACTGCTGTAGAATGGAAATCTGCTATATTAATCCAAGTTTTGTTAGCAATATAAGATGGCCTGCAGTCAACTCAAATGAAATACAGTTCATGAAGAGCAGATACCAGCTGAAATGGCTGATCAGGTGCCAGGAGTACTAATGACATTTCCATTTGTGCCATTCTTCCTTTTGGGGAATGTGACAAATAAATGCATCGCTTTATCTGATTAACACCAAGAACAAGCTACAAAATTACAAGTATTACACGTTTAAAAGTAATAATGCTAGAGTTCAGAAATGAAAACCCTAAATACAAAACATATTTTAATCCTAATAGACAGCTTCCTTTACTCATTATTATATCAAGTTATTTTCAAGAGCACTGTATTGACCAGTCTTATTAGGTAGGATTCCCCTAAATTCTCTATTTAGACATCTATTGGAGCTTATTTTAAATATGGTATATATGATAATTTACACCTTGCTATTCTAACTAAGGGACTTGTAAAAGTTTGTGTTACTTCAGGAAAATCATCTCATGGTACCTAAATAGTGTTTATGTTGGAATCAAGTGGAGTGCAGCATCTGACCAAATCATGGATACAGGCAGATTGACATGCATATAGTTTAGGACATAATGAATTTGTGAGTTCTTCAGTCAGTAGGACTTCATATTCATATTTCCCAATGAATTTTGTAGCAGTGCAAACTCACCGCCATGGCACCTCCTGGCCTCAGGAGCAAATTGCAGTCTGGATTTAGGCCACTCACCTCTACTTGCCAATGAGGAAAAGGGCAGGGAACCCAGGCCCATCTGCTATTCTAGGTCCCAGCCTAAGTACCCTATAGCTCCCAGTCATTTACTGCCCATCCTCCTATTCCCACTGCCTACTTTCCCTGGGCCAATTCCCCCCTGTCCTTGCTTCAGGGCCCCAGTCTGGCCATGGTCAGCCAAGAGCTCCCCTATTGCTCCACTACCCTACCCTGCCCAGCACTGCAGTGTCTCCAGTGCTCCTTAGCAGACAGTCCTTCCCCTTGCCCTCCAGGAAGAGACTGCCTTTGCTCTGCTGACCAGCCCTTTATATATGGGCTGTTCCAGCAAGCCTTCTCCTGATTGGCTCTCCCAATGAGTGTTTCCTGATTAGCTGGGTTCTCTGCAGCCTCTCCAAAGCTGTCTTAATCTGTCTCCTGCTGGTGTGGGGGCAGGAACGTCACCAAAAATGATATGACCTCATCCATTTGGAACTCATTTCTTTTAAGAGAGAGTAAAAGTTTAACGATCATCTTACTACAACTTTTTGAATCCTCTTGCCACAGTTTACTTGGCACACTCTCCATATTGGATTTTGCAGGAGCTTGGGACTTCTCTGAGATACTCTTTTATATAAAATGAAAACATTAGAACTGTCATTAGGAAGTTATTTACACATTTGACAGGGTTTTTAGAGTAAGTGTGTCAGAATATATAATATGTTTATTTTAAAGAATGAGCTTTGTATATACAAAAGCTACCTCCTGTGATAAATAAAGTATTGGGGAGGGGGCGGGGGAAGCTGCCTTTTATGGACACCCAGCCAGCCAGTTATCTATAAAGTCCCTCTTGGTATCTGCTTGCTTTACTTGTAAAGGGTTAAAAGTCCCCAGGTAAACAAAAGGGAGTGGACACCTGACCAAAAGAGCCAAAGGGAAGTCTAGAATATTTTAAATTGGGGAAAAAAAGATTTCCCTTTGTCTCCCCATTGTTCTCTGGGCTGCAGGGACATGGAGCAGCAATGCTATAAGCAGAAATGCTGTCTAAGGTTTGAAAGTATCTTCCATAGCTAGAAGAAATAATTTGGATAAGGAATGTTTAGTTAGATGCTATCAGGTTTATTTCTTATTTTGACTTGTGGATCTCCTGTGTACTAACCTAGGATGATTTTGTTTGCTTGTAACCTTTAAGCTGAACCCCCAAGAAAGCTATTTTGGTTGCTTAATTTTTGTAATTGTTTCTTTTAAGATCTAGCAAAAAGCTTAAGTTCCAGATATATTTTTTTTCCTTTTTTGTTTTTTAATAAAATTTACCTGTTTTAAGAACAGGTTTGGATTTTTGATGTCCTAAGAGGTTTGTGTGGGTTCTTTGATTAGCTGGTAGCACAGCTAATTTCCTTTGTTTTCTTTCTCAACTCTTCCACGGGGTGGTTGTGTGTGCGTGCGTGCATGTGTGTGTGTGTGTGTGTGTGTAAGGGCTTGAGGGTACCCCACAGGGAGGAATTTACAAGTGTTCCTTCCTGGGTTCAAAGAGGTTTTATTTTGCATTTGGGTGGTGGCAGCATTTACCAAGCCAAGATCAGAGGAAAGCTGTAACCGTGGGAGTATAATACAAGCCTGGAGGGTCAAGTATAATATTTTAAAATCCTTGCAGGCCCCCACTTCTTGCATTTGAAGTGACAGAGTGGGGATTCAACCTTGACACCTCCACACTTACATTAGCTGGCAAAAAAAGGGCTACCCTGCCATCTTGCTGCTGGCTATATGGTGATTACCAGCCAAGGCAAGAGAGCTTTCCATCCAAGGAAAAGCATCATACAAATGAAGGAGAGTCTTGTGCTTCCCCTAGATTTACTGTGAAACATCTGGAATAAGTGAATTAGCTAGAAATAGGTACATAAAGTATTCCTATAATATCCTAACATACACTGCAAAATGATTCCACTTTATCTCACTGTCTTCTGATTTATTGATTTCTAGCTTTTTGCTTTGTGGAGATTTCCCTATGCTTGGATTGACTGTGTTGACTTAGTTACCACTTTGATGGTATGACACAAGTCTACGGTGGAGATCCTTGGGTAAAGTCAAGTACCACACATCTCATGTAGAGTAAGAAAGAGGAGGCCAAAGGTGTCAGAAAACTCACTTTTGTATTCCCCTGCAGTGAAAGATCTGCCCCTCTAACTCCCACGTATGAGAATATGTGATTTATACATGCTGAGGTACTTAGTGGTATTGAGTTCCCTCAGTTCCCATTGAAGTTAATGTGAACTGAGGCTGCTCAGCATCTCATAGGACTGAGGTCATGATTATGATGTCCTGCTAAGGAATATTAACAAAATAATCTTTGCCATGAAGCTGGTATAAAAGGTGGATATGGGTGTTCATCCAATGTACCTTTGAAGTCTGAGCTAGAAACTAGTCAGAGGGTGATAAAAATTCTTAGCATTTTAAAAGTGTGAGTATAAAAGCAAAGTCTGCAATATCAAGTTAAGAGAGATGAAATATTAGAAAGACTTTGCATAGAGAAATCAAAGAAAATTGATGACAGCCTACGGTATTAACTAGATGTATACATTCTGTTCTACATCAATTGCTGCAGCGAATGTTCAGATAACAATGGTAAGAAGAGGTTTGATGCTGCCAGAGATGGACTCTGGAAAAAAAATCAGAAGTGGAATAAAAAAGAAAGTTAAGGATTTCTAAAGCAGAGAAAATGATTAGATGTTAATGAATGGAGATTGTTATGGAGGGGAGAAATATGTCAGTTGGTAGTTAAAAGGAGTATTTGGCTAGAAAATTGTGCTTAAATGGTTGAATTATAAACAATATTGAGACAAATTTAGGAATTAAAAAATATAGAATGTTTGATTTGGGGGCAATATGAATATACTATTGGAAGAACCTTGAGGAATAATACTGAAATAGCTTTCTTACATATCACCTAAAAAAACTAAATCAATCAGACTTCCTACATTGCATTTAAAGGATGAAGAGATGTGCAATGTTTAGCTGGATTGTTACCTGTCATACAAGCAATTCTATGTGATATACTGTAGATTAAGGGGGAATTGATAGTCCTTTGATCCTGATATATAAAAGTATTAGGATTTATTAGTGTCAAAATAAAGCTTGTGCACAAGGTCTCAAGGGAGGCAAGAAAAAAGAAAATCCCATCACTAGTACTAAAATCATTTACAGTTTCTATTGAGCACATGTGTACAGACCCTACTATTCACAGCTTGTTCTGGACTCTTCTTGCTCCAGTCTCCTCATAGAGCCTTGATCCAATCTCCTATAGCAAAACTCTTCCCACTGATGTGCTGTTTACCGTTCTGTAACATGGTGAGAGGCACTAAACTGGATGAGGAATGGAAGCGGTGCAATGGAGAAACCCTTACTACTCCTCAGGAGTTGAAAAGTATGGCTGAGCTACAATAAATCTGTACACACCTTGATTTTATACGTTCTCTCACAAACGATGGGCATGATAATCATTTCAACCAAGATTTCTTTACAGTATTCTGGCAGGTTCACACTCATTTTACACTTGTACTCACTTTATAGCACTTTGGCAGAGCAAATGGGTCTTAAAGAGGCCTTAGTGTAAATGAGAATCACGGTCTATGCATGTGAAGTGCTTGAGAAATGCACAGTTTTGGATTTCTAGCGGTGTGAAATAGAACATAATTCATCATAATGGGAGTTTTTGCTCAGCTCAGACAGCAAATTTGGTTCTGAGAAACAAACAATCCAGATTCTCAACTTGTGTAAATCAATGTACTATTCTTGGTGTCAAGTGAAGATTTGACCCAAATGTATTCTGGTCTGGTTAGACTAAGCTCTTTCATTGTTCGGTAGTTTGATGTTTGTTAAACAGGAGTAAACATGTATTTGTGTGAGCTGTGTGAAACTCCTGGATCTTAGAAAGTTAAGGATTAATCCACCCTCACCACCTATTTACATTTTGAAACAATTCTATGTAAAAGACATAGTTAAAATTCTATGGAGGGAAAAAAGCTGGTTGGAAAATGGGGGGATGAAGGGCGAGAGGGGAACCATACAAACAAAATATAAGAATGTTCACAAATGTTTTCATCAACTTTGTTTCCTCAGAAAACTTCCAACCAGCTCTAATGGAAAACAAAGAAACTAAAGCAAGGTCAATTTTATGCTAAAGGAACATGTGCTTATCTCAGTCCCTGAGTCCTTGCAGAATATTGTTAGTAATGAAGAACCCTACCTCATTGGGCTAAAATCTGCCCTCAGATGAACGCTCACTGTTTCCATCGACATTTAAGGTCAGAATTTAACTTTAGTATGTGGTCACCATAGGAAGTTTGGTATGTTATATACTGATGAATTTTCAAGGTGTTGGATAGGGTTTGTCTTAGAGCTCTAAATCTCCCTTGCTGCAAATTAAGCCCATTACTTCTTGTCCTACTGTCAGTGGATGTGGAGACCAATTGATCACCATCCTCTTTTCGTAACAGCTCTTAACACAGTGATTCTCAAACCTTTGTACTGGTGACCCCTTTTACATAGCAAGCCTGTGAGTGCTACCCCCCTTATAAATTAAAAACATTTGTTAAATATATTTAACATCATTATAAATGCTGGAGGCAAAGCAGGGCTTGGGGTGGAAGCTGACAGCTCACGACCCCTCACTTAATAACCTCATGACCCCCTGAGAGGTCCCCACCCCCAGTTTGAGAACCCCTCCCATAACATGTTTGAACACTCTTCTCTGGTCTTCCCTTTTGCTCCCCTCCCACCCCAGTCTTCATTCAAAACTAAACTTGCAGTCTGGACTGGTTTATGCCACGTCCACAGGTTCGGCCGATCATGGCTCCCACTGGCTGTGGTTTGCTGCTGCAGGTGAATGAGAGCTGCTGGAAGCGGTGCGGGCTGAGGGACGTACTGGCCGCCACTTCCAGCAGCTCCCATTGGCCTGGAGCAGCGAACCACAGCCAGTGGGAGCCGCTATCAGCCAAACCTGCGGACGCGGCAGGTAAACAAACCAGCCTGGCCTGCCAGGGGCTTTCCCTACACAAGTGGTGTTCTACGTTTGGGAAATACTGTCTTTCCTAATGGTTCCTAACTTTGTTAGCTTTTTTGACTGCCATTTCGTATTGAGTGAATGTTTTCAGGGAACTATCCACAAAGACAGCAAGATCTCATTTTTGAGTGGTAACAGCTAATTAGGAACCCATCATTTTTTATGTACAGTTGGGATTATATTTTCCAATGTGTATTATCTTGCATTTATCAGCATCAAATTTCATCTGCCATTTTGTTACCCAGTCATCTAGTTTTGTGAGTTCCCTTTGTTACTCTTTGCAGTCTGCTCTGGACTTAATTATCTTGAGTGATTTTTGTATCATTCACAAATGTTGCCACCTAACTACTTAGTTATTTTTTCTAGATCATTTATGAATATGAGGAACAGAACTGGTCCCAGTTTTTATCCCTTGAGGACCCTGCTGTTTAACTCTCTCCATTCCATTCATTCCTACCCTTTCCTTTCTGGTTACTGATTCAACAGAGGACCTCCGCTCTTTTCCTTTGACTGCTTACTTTGCCTAACAGCTTTTTGTGAGAGACCTTGTCAAAGGCTTTCTGAAAGTCCATGTAGACTATGCCCATTGGATTGCCCTTGTCCACATTCTTATGGATTAGTGACGCATGATTTTCCTTAACAAAAACCGTTTTGACTCTTCCCAAACATATCATGTTCATCTATGTGTCTGATAATTCTGTTCTTTACTACAGTTTCAACCAATTTGTCTGGTACAGAAATTAGGTGTATCAGCTTGTAATTGCCTGTAATTGTAATCACCTCTGGAGCTTTTAAAAAAAAACAAACAGTATCACATTAACTATCTTCCGGTCATCTGGTATAGAGGCTGATTTAAGTGATAGGTTACAGACCACAGTTGTTAGTTCTCAATTTCATATTTGAGTTCCTTCAGAACTCTTGAGTCAACATTATCTGGTCCTGGTGACTTATTACTGTTTGCATTTATTGATTTGTTCCAAAACCTCCTCTACTGACATCTCAATCTGGGACAGTTCCTCAGATGTTCCAAACAGAAAGGCTCAGGTATGGGAATCTCCCTCACATCCTCTGTAGTGAAGATGGATGCAAATCATTCATTTAGCTTCTCCACAATGTCCTTGTCTGTCTTGAGTGCTCCTTTAGTACTTTGATTGTACAATGGCCTCACTGATTATTTGGCAGGCTTTCTGTTTCTGATGTACTAAAAAAATTTACCATTAAGTTTTTGTGCGTCAAACAGATTTGTCCTCTGGTCGACAGTGAGCCATTGATAACTACTCTTTGAGTACAGTCTTTCAAACAGTTAGGAACCCACTTGATAGTAATTTCATCTTGGCCACAATTCCCTACCTGGCTCAACATGTCCATGTTTGTAAAACACCTCTAGGAAACCTTCTCAACAGACATTTTTTAGCCTTATACTGCAAGAGAGTCAAATCTCAGGTATATGTGAAATGTACAGTAGCCCATGATTAAATGGTTCCTTGCTCATCTGGATTTTTCTGTCCTATTGTGCAGAGATATATTATAGTGCATATTTTCTGCAGGAGAATGTTTTAAATGATCTCGAATGAAATAGCTCTTTCCTTTTTTACTGTACCGTATTGGGGAGATTCATTACCATGCTGTTTATAGTCCTAGATGAACATCTGGATGCTATATTAATATTCAGTGAACAATATTTGTTTGGTTTTTTTTGATATGTTGTAACCTATCAAAACTTTACTCAGGATCAACGGCACCATAGACATGATCCATTAGAAAACTTTAATAATCCTTTCAGTCTGCCTAAAACAGTGGCTAAAATATTCTTCCTCCATCAAAACACCAAGGATGTCACTGCCTGCTTCCTCAATGGCTTCCTTTCAGCTACTGTTGCATCAAATAAAAGCTTCTTGAAGTAATCTGCCTACATTTTTTCTTTCATATGTTATCACTTTAAAATGACCCTCTTTGCCCCACCATTCAAACTTCTCCCACTTGTTTGCGTTCTCTAGATTGCCTGTTGTTTCTGGAACTCATTCTTATCCCAGTGCAAGAAGCATCCACTTTCTCATTTAAATCTGTCCTTGAAACTGCCTTCTTCAATGTGTACCATTGCTATCCCCACTCAGTAAAAGTGTTACCTCCTAATTATAAAACTTACAAAAGCTCTTTGATAAGACAGAACCATCCTCTGGGTCATCTATAGCAGTTTGTGACTGATTCAGCTGCTTGCCTATTTAGATTGTAATCTCCCAGATCAGGAATACTGATTCGTATCTTCAGCAGGCATAAATTGGCATAAATTAATTTAAGTTAATGGAACTATGTTGATTTATGCCAGTTAAGGGTCTGGCCCATCTCTGCCTTTGTGTCTTGTATTGGACTCCATGCACTTGAAGAAAAATGTAGTGATTTTGAGTTCATTTATAGCTGCTTAATATCAGCTTTCAGTTTTCTTATGGCCAGTGATTCATGCTGAGTAATTTTGGTATATGCTGTAACTTATCATGGGTCTGTTCATATGTGAAAGCTGAAAATAATCGTTGCAAACACTTTAACTGTATTATCAGAGCTATGTAACTCTAGCTGTAAAGGGGGATTGGAGATGGAAGTGGGAAGTGGCAAAGCACCATGCAATTAATTATTGAACATTGTGGATTCATTATTATCCATAATCTTGTAGTATCAAGGTATGTGTTAGGCATTTAGGCCAGCTGAAAATTGAGGTTTTGCCAAAAAATTTTTTTCACAGAATGTGTCTGCTTTCTGAAGAAAATCTGACTTTTTAGTGAAAAAAATAAGCTCTTCTTCCTCTGAAGGAAATGATTCATTTTTTCATTTTTGTCATAATTTTCAAAAGGATCTGGGATGGTCAAATGACCATTTTCCAACCAGCTGTATTAGCCACTTCACAATTGTGACATTCCCTACTTCACAACTATGTAAAAATTGTGTACAATCTGGACTAATGGGCAGATGTGTCCCCTCAACTCTCCAATCTGGGGGCCATTTACACAGCTTTACTGGGAGAACACCCACTCCTGGTCTGTTCGCACACAGCCCCATGCATGCAAAATCACTCCCAACTGAATATATGAATAATTCTAACCATTCCTGAATTGTATTGCAGAGTCAGTCCCAGACTTATCCCCAGAAATAGGTGCGGCTCTAGAAATTTCGCTGCCCCAAGCATGGCGGCATGCCGTGGGGAGCGCTCTGCCAGTTGCCAGTCCTGCGGCTCCGGTGGACCTCCCGCAGGGTTTGGTGGAGCCGCAGGACCAGTAGACCCTCCGCAGGCACACCTGCGGGAGGTCCACTGGAGCCATGGGATCAGCGGCCCCTCCGCAGGCATGCCGCCAAAGGCACCCTGCATGCCACCCTCCCGGCGACCAGCAGAGCGCCCCCTGCGGCATACCGCCCCAAGCATGCGCTTGGCGTGCTGGGGCCTGGAGCTTCCTTCTCGACAATACAAGCTCATGGAAAGACCATAATTTCATTAATAGAAAATGATATGCACAAACCCTGTTTTCCCAAATGGAGGCTCCCAACACTTCAATCCAAACTCACTTGGTTAGAAAAAACATTGCAACTAGTTTATTAACTACAGAAAAATTGATTTTAAATGACTGTAAATACTTAGGCATAAAAGTCTGAATTGGTTACAAAGAAAGAAAAGACGTAGAATGCAAATTAATACCTAACTTAGCAAGCTAAATGAACGTAAGCAAATGGATTTCTCTCACCATATAGTCATTGCAAACTGGATTCCTTCAGCCAGGACCACTCCCCAGTTTACTCATGCTTCCTTTGTCTTTCAAACATTGTTGATGCTGTGAATAGAGATGAGGGGAAAGAGGTAATTTAGGGCATCTGTTCCTCATTTTTGTATATCATTTCAGCCCCTTTGAGAATCATCTCCAGCTGGGGTTCAGGCAACAACCAGTCTATTAACATGGGAAGCCCCCTACTGTTTTATTGCCAACATGTAAATTTCTCACTTACACCCTTCTTCCTGCCAACAAATGGTTGCTCACCCATGTGATAGTTCAGTGGTTTTCAAACTTCTTTTCTCGCAACCTAGTTGAAGAAAATTGTTGCTGCCCAATGAAACTGGGAATGAGGGGTTTGGGGTGTGGAAGAGGTTCAGGGCTGGGGCAGAGGGTTGGGGTGTGGGGGTGAAGGCTGTGGAGTGGGGCCAGGAATGAGGGGTTTGGGATGTGGGAGGGGGCTCTAGGTTGGGGTAGGGGATTGGGGTGCAGGCTCTGGGCTGGGACCAGGAATGAGGGACTTCAGGGTGTGGGAGGGGACTCTGGGCTTGGGCAGAGGGTTTGAGTGCAGGAGGGGATCAGGGCTTTGGACTGGGGGTGCATGATCTGGGTTGGGGCTCGGGATGAGGGGTTTGGAGTGTAGGAAGTGGCTCTGGATTTTGGGGGGGGATTTGAGCATGGGCTTACCTCAGGTGTCTCCCACTCAGCGGTGCAGCGGGGGTGCCTGTCCTGGCACAGCAGACTGCGCTGCACCCCGGAAGCAGCCAGCAGCAGATCTAGCTCCTAGGCTGAGGCACGCAAGCGGCTCCATGCGGCTTTTGCCTGCAGGTACCCTCTGGGGTGCGGAGCCAGTGCTCGGGACAAGGGCAGTGTGCATAGCCCCATGGACCCCGCACCTAGACGCTGGACCTGCTGCTGGCCACTTCCGGGGTGCAGCATGGTGTCAGAACAGGTAGGAACTAGCCTGCCTTAGCTGGGCAGCACTGGTGACAGGACTTTTAATGGGCTGGTCAGTGGTGCTGACCAGAGCTGCCATGACCCACTACTGGGTCGTGACCTGCAGTTTGAAAACCACTGTGATAATTCATCTGATTTTGTTGACAGCTGGCTGAGACATCAGTTTGCCTTTGTTTCTGAGGAACCCGTTTGGGCTGCTTCCCCATTTTTGGAATATGTCTTATAACATCATACAATAGAATCTTATAATTTAACATGTAATGTTCATAGATTCATAGATTCATAGACTCTAGGAATTGGAAGGGACCTCGAGAGGTCATCAAGTTAGTCCCCTGCCCTCATGCCAGGACCAAATACTGTCTAGACCATCCCTGATAGACGTTTATTTAGCCTACTCTTAAATATCTCCAGAGATGGAGATTTCACAACTTCCCTAGGCAATTTATTCCAGTGTTTAACTACCCTGACAGTTAGGAACATTTTCCTAATGTCCAACCTAAATCTCCCTTTCTGCAGTTTAAGCGCATTGCTTCTTGTTCTATCATTAGAGACTAAGGTGAACAAGTTTTCTCCCTCCTCCTGATGATACCCTTTTAGATACCTGTAAAACTGCTTTCATGTCCCCTCTCAGTCTTCTCTTTCCAAACTAAATAAACCAATTCTTTCAGCTTCCCTTCATGGTCATGTTCTCAGACCTTTAATCATTCTTGTTGCTCTTCTCTGACCTCTCCAATTCTCCATGTCTTCTTGAAATGCGGTCCAGAACTGGACACAATACTCCAGTTGAGGCCTAACCAGCGCAGAGGTAGAGCGGGAAGAATGACTTCTCGTGTTTGTTTACAACACACCTGTTGACTACACATGTATCAGGACAAATATAAATCACTGATAATTTGTTCAAATGATACCACACAAGGATACTGTCAAATTTATCAAGTGCTCTAATGTAATAGGTAAGGGTTAATTTCTTTTACCTGTAAAGGGTGAACAAAGGGGAACCAAACACCTGACCAGAGGACCAATCAGAAACCGGATTTTTCAAAAGTAAGGGGGGAACCTCTGAGGTTTTTGGCTTTGTTCTGAGTTTTTGTTTTCTCGGCTGTGAGTAAACAGCTTTCTTCTAACTCCATTCTTTCAAATATTCTACTAAACATCTGTGAGTACAAAGGAAACAAAGTAATCGGCTGTGATGTGCTTGATTTGTATTTACATGGTGTTGATTTGCTGGACGGTTTAATTGGGCTATCTTTTAAATCAGACTGTTTAGCATATTTCTTATAAGCAAGAGCCTGTATTGAGTTTCTTATGCAGTATTATTGCTTGTATTTCTTCTTTATATAAAGTTTCTTTAAAACTGTGGGAGTTTCTTTCCTAGTGAGGCAAGGCGATAGAAAATTCTGTACCAGGTATCTGTCTCCCTCACGGAAGACAGGAAGGGGCGAGAGAAGCATTACCTCGTGTTGACTTTCGCTATGGTCCTCAGCGGCGGGAAAAGGCTACGGGACAAAGGGAGGGGGAATCTCTTGTGTGAGCTGACTAGGTGAATGCATAGCCTCGGGGAAGCTAGATTGCCTCTCTGGTTGTATTCAAAGGGAATAGGACAGCATCACACCGGCTAACCCAAGAAAGGTGGGGAAGCTGGGGGATGAGATAGAGGAGACCCAGGGGCTCTGGGTCTTGGAGGGGTCCCCCAAGGAAAGGTTTGGGGAACCCAAAGGGGCCGAAACCCTGGAAAACTTCGGCTGGTGGCAGCGAGATAAGATCCAAGCTGGGTATAAGCTTGGGGGAGGTTCACAGTAAACACTCAGATTTTGAACGCTAAGTCCAGATTTGAGACAGACGTTTACCACACATAGTCTTGTAAAAGTGGTGAACATAGGGGTACAGTCTGTCACTACAGTACAATCAGAAAAAAAAATATGGTACTTGCCTTTTAAATTTTAAATAGTATGCAACAAGTTGGGGAGCAGCAATCACTAAAGAGAGGACAAGATGAGAAGGTCCAAGTAGTGGGCATGTGCACATCTTAGTGATTTAGGTGACATTTTTAAAGCGCATTTTTATTATTCATATAATTATCATTATGGCTTCACTCTTGTGGGCAGTTACCGGTAATAGCTTTTAAAAAAAGTAAAGTCCTGATCCTAATAGTTTTGAAAAAGTATTGATTGTTTCTTTAAATCTGTATCAGTAAGCCAGAAAAGTTGGGCCTGTGAAGATTCTAGGCAGAAGCTCTGCAATGAAGTAAGAAGAATGAGATAGAAAAGGTTTAGGGGCAATAGTGTTTTCCTTATTCCGATTCTTTCTTCAGCATTGGAAAGAAACCATCTCTTGCTTGTACTCCTTTACCAGTATGATATGACAACAGTTAAACATACTAAAGCATTGAGATTTTTAATTGTTATTCCAGAGATCTTTCATGGACATGTAACATTAATTGTTGCAATAATTTCTCTTGTTTCGGACGTTGAACAAGGCTATTCTATCAGTCTACATGCTTCAGCAATAACAGAGGAGGTATAAGCTTCTCATCTATTTAAAGATATTACTCTTCAGACTAAAATTATTTATGTTTTTGTTGTAGAAAAACATTGTGTGGGTTATTTCATAGCAGGAAAGTGTTCCCTCGTTGATAACATTGTGTTGGCATCCACACTGTGCCATATTGCAGGGTATATCACATAAGAGGCTTTCACATTTCCCATTGCCAGGAAACTGACATCTGGTTCATAATTTTAAGCATAGTTAGTGTGTCTCTTGGTATAACATCAATACTGCAAATCAAGCACTGCAAAAGCTCAAACTAGGAGATCAAAGGGAGACATGCTGAAATGTCAAACCTATTTTCTGTGTCATTAATTTCTAATTGTGTATTAAGAAAAAATTAACTGTTTTTACAACAGGATATATAAGTTCAAACTGAGAACTAATGGTCTAAAAAGAAATGGCAATTTTTGAATAGTAAAACATTATTCCCATGTGAGTGTTTTCCCCAGTCATTGAGGTAATCTCTAGTACTGCCTGAATATTAAGAAACCAGAGTAAACTTTAGAAACTCCTACTACTATGTGAAATGAATATTAATAAAAGAAAACAGTTGCTCTTGACTACAATATGTGAACTGCCTGTCGGCATAATGAGGCTTGACAGAGCACAGCAGCCATTTATGTTCCAACCAAAGCTTGTCCAATGGCCTTATGTTATCCCTATCAAAATATTTTTGAAGCATTTTTTTCCAAAGAAACTGAGATGCAGTAACTGCTTTTGAAGGTGTAAGCCCTGTAATCCACCTCACAATGGACTTCAGCTTCAATTCCCTAAATACTGATCTCTCCCTGAAAGATCTAAAAGTCCTATTGGGCTTCTTCAAGCTTTTCTCTGTATTTTAAGAACTATGATCATCCCTTCAGGGAATCATGTGATTTATGTGACCAGTTAGGGAAGTGGGGAAAAAAAACATAGCTTACATTTTCAATGTTAGCTCTGGCATGTTTGCCCTAAACTCTTTAGGATCACTCAGTAATGACTAGAACTCAATTTGAGTAAGGGCATCAGAATGTGGATCCAAATACATTCTAAGGAATACTTTTCAGATACATTTCAAAAGCAGAGGGTTGCTAAGTTAGTCAAGTCAGTTATTCACTGTAAATTCTAGACTTCGCTGTATTTATGGCCTACAGTTGAGCTAGCTAGTTCATTTACAGCCCATTCTGCAACCCTTATATGTTGATCTCAAAGAGACTACTCACATAAGTAAGTACAACTCAGCATGAGTAAGGGTTGCAGAATCAGGCCCTAAAATAACATACAATAATTATTTTAAAAATTATACCTAGATGTTCTATGTTCCAGGGGCAACGTGTCATGAATGATGTGTAAAAGAAGGTCCACCAATAGTTTAGACATGTACTTTGTCTTATGGATGATTGCTGGTACAGAATTGGGCTGGTTGTCTCCTCCTCAGTCCATCACTACAAAACTTCAGGAAATGTAATGTTCTTAGAACTGCTAAAGAATTAAAATGCTGTCCACAAAATGGGGCGGAAAGCTTCTTCCACCGTTCCTTCAACCTACATAAGGAGCAGGCACAGTGTGGCCCACTAGTCTTTGGTGAGTCAGTCAATCTCTATGTTCCTTTTTCCAACATGTAAAATGGGAATAATAGTATTTATCTGCGTAACTGAGTTATAACAAGACTTAATTATTTGTAAATCCTTGGCTGGAGGTCTTACAGCGGTTCAGTGTATTAGTATTTATTTGAACAGAGAGCGAGTGAGTATGAACTGCCTTAATCAAAGCAACGGAACATTGCCTTAAAATTAACTCATGAGTTTTCCCAGTAGCAGGGGATTTTTTTTTTTTAATGGCATATGGTAACACAAATGTTATCCTATGTATTTCCACTTTATTAGTCCTACTGAAACCACTCAAAACATATTTTGAAGGTACCAGTTGGCTTTCTTCTTATGATTTCAGTGAGCCACCCCACAAAATATAGGGAATGTTTATTTTCTTTTTAAGGTGTGTTTACAGCTTGCCAAAACTGAGAAACCACTCATTTTTTAAAAAATTATCTTTCTGTGCCATTACCTTATTGCTTTTATACAATGGATGAGGTAATTGAACTTTCATTCAGCAGTTCAACTAATAAAATGACTCCTCATATTTTACTATAGTACCCAGAGAAAATATTGGGTAAGCTATTCTTTATTATAATGTTCATTTTCCTTGTACTGCACTGCCCCTGGCCTTGGCATATTTCTTATGAGCTGTTGCTGGAAAATTCTCTGTGCTTGGCAGAAGGCAAAAATTTATGATATGCCTCTGAGCAGTACCGAGGCAAACAGCAAAAACTTTTATCCTTAATGCACTTTTGCAAGGCTCTCTCTTAAAATGTGCATCTGATCTGAAATTCCTGTTTTGTGAGTCAATATTGTTCTGACACTCCTTCACTAGCAAAAAAACATGTCCTCTGTGGAATTCAGAAGCTGCGTAATCCCATAAAACACAGATCAAATGTTTCTTATCTGCAAGGCATTCTAAAACAAGTCAGAAAACAAGAATGAATTACCCTTGGCCTTGTTAAACCAGACGGTGATGTGTGGTATAAACATGGACCTTCATTATGCTGACTTTGGATAAGATGAGGACTTGTGCTTTAGCATCAATGACAACCTTGGTTTCTGGATAAATGTACACTACTAAAATCAGTGTCATAAGCTTATGATGTGAATAAATATCTGAGATGTCTGCTAAATAATTCATCATATAAAAGAACATATTAAGGGTGACTTTCTTGAGAATATCATTTACGTAAATGTATTCTGCAATGAAGACAAGTTAGTTACAGCTAGAAAGATTCTAGGATTTCTGTCTTCTCTTTTCCATCTGCTATGGGCCTGGTTTTTGTGATTGGTTGGTTGCCTTTCAAAGAGGCATAATTCTGTTACATTGAATAGAGTGTTCTGTGTCATACACCCGTGTGAATGGAGAATTGGACCCTAAATCTCAATTGATTATAGCAAAGTTTTCTTTGGCTATCCAGTGTCAATGTTACCTTAAAAATTCAGGTCATACAATATAAAGGCATGTGGTGCAGCATTGCTATATGACAGTAACTACCAGATTGTCCAATTTCACCACAGTGGCCCCTCTTGGAAAACAATCACTCAATATTATCTATCCGCAAATGAGTACCATCAGAGTTATATCTCCATCAGCTGAGGCTTAAGACCAAAACTACATGATCACATATAAGAGACATGAGAGCAATCATACTGGTTCAGACCAAAGGTCCATCTAGCCCAGTATTCTATCTTCTATCTTCTGATTGTGGCCAATGCCAGGTGCCCCAGAGGGAATGAACAAAACAGGTAATCAAGTGATCCATCCCCTGTCACCCCTTTTCTGCTTCTGGCAACAGAGGCTAGGGACACAATTCCTACCCATTCTGGCGAATAGCCATTGATGGACCTATCCTCCATGAATTTATATAATTCTTTTTTGAACCCTGTTATAGTCTTGGCCTTCACAACATCCTCTGGCAAAGAGTTCCATAGGTTGAGACAGCGAAAGAGAAAGAAAAAAGTTCTCAAGGAGGGGCTGTCTTGAGGACACAGTGAGTGAGATCTCTAATAATATTTAATATTCCAATGGAGGAAAACTAAGAAACTGAGGCCTTAGGTACACTTGCAAGCTAGAGCGCATTAAATCAGCCACAGGCGCCCTAACTCCTGATGTGTCCACACTGGCAAGGCATGTATAGTGCCTGAATTCCGTGGCTAGAGAGCCCTTGGTAATCCACCTGCATGAGAAGCATAAATCTTGCTGTGTCCCAGCTGGAGCACTGCGGTGCCAGTGTGGATGCTCTGGTCTAGTAATGTGCTCTGAACAGCCTCTATGAAATGTCCCACAATGCCTGTTCTAGCCACTCTGATCATCACTTTGTACTCTGCTGCCCTGCCCTCAGGTGACCAACCCTCAGACTTGCTCTTTAAATTCTCTGGGAATTTTGAAATTTCTCTTCTTGTTTGCTCAGCAAGGCAAGTAGTGCTCTCAGCGCATCTTTCCAGATGAACATGTCTCCGCACACCAGACGATCCCCAGTATGGAGCAGTGGCCAAGTGTTTGGGGGGAGGAAGCTGTCCAGTCCCAGCTGTACTCCAGCTATAGGAATTATAATACCTATGGGCAGATATAAGGGCCATGACAGGGGCCATGGCTGGGAAACAGTGCAGGGTAACGTGAAGGAGATGTGGATTGCCTACCACAAAGTGCAGGAGGCAAACTTGGGGATGACCCCACCTTCACTCCAAAGAGCACTATGGACACTTCAGATGCATTGGCAACCCAGAGTTCAAGAAAGCAGAAGGAGGAAAGTGGGAGAGAGGGTGCTGAGGAGGAGGGAGGACCAGAGCCAGAGAATGGCCCGGCATCCCTTTATTGCATCAAGTAAAAGACAGCATAACCCAGGAAAGCAACAGGCACTGCAAATCAGTGCAACTTGCGTAGCAAACACAGGTGCCTACTAGCATTGGAACCACTGCACTTCTCTACCGTGCAGGGCCCCAAACATTACTGGTGGCTTTCAGCATTGAATTGCTCCCTCAAGGCATCCCTAATCCTTACACTGTGCCCCTCTATTAGCCCTGCTCTCTGGCTGTTCAAATTCAGCCTCCAGGTGTTGAACCTCCGTGGTCCATGCCTGAGTGAAGCTTTCACCCTTCCCTTCACAAATGTTATGGAGGGTACAGAATGCGGCTATAACCGAGGGGATGTTGTCATTGGCCAGGTCCAGCTTCCCATACAGACAGAGCCAGCAGCCCTTTAAGTGGTCAAAAGCACACTCAGCAATCATTCTGCACCAATTCAGCCTGTTGAACCACTCCTTGAGGCTGTTAAACTCCCTGTGTATGCATCTGACAAAGTGGGTATTCACCCACGAAAGCTCATGCTGCAAAACGTCTGTTAGTCTATAAGGTGCCACAGGATTCTCTGCTGCTTGTCCTGTGTATGGTTTATGAGCCATGGTATTAAAGAGTAAGCAGGGTCTCCAAGGACCACAATGGATATTTCAACTTCCCATATGGTTATCTTCTGGTCTGGGAAGAAAGTCCCGGCTTGCAGCCTCCTGAAAAGGCCTGTGTGCCAAAAGATGCATGTGTCATTCACCTTTCTGGACCCGCCTGCATTAATGTCCATGAAATGCCCACGGTAATCCACAAGCGCCTGGAGAACCATCGAGAAATACCCCTTCCAATTTATGTACGTGGAGGCTAGGTGATCTGGTGCCAGAATTGGAATATGCATCCCATCTATCGCCCCTCCACAGTTAGGGAAACCCATTTGTGCAAAGCAGCCACAATATCATGCACATTGCCCAGAGTCTTGGTACTTCTGAGCAGGATGCATTTAATGGCCCTGCAAACAATTCCAATGGTTGACTTTTCCACTCCAAACTGGTTAGCGACCGATAGGTAGCTGTCTGGAGTTGCCAGCTTCCAGACTGCAATAGACACATGCTTCTTCACTGACAAGACAACTCTCAATCTCATGTCCTTGGGCTGGAGTGTGGGGGCGAGCTCCTCACACAGTCCCATGAAAGTGGCTTTCCTCATCCAAAAATTCTGCAGCCACTGCTCATCGTCCCAGACTTGCATGATGATGTGATCTCACCACTTAGTGCTTGTTTCTCGAGCCCAAAAGTGGCATTCCACTGTGGTTAGCATGTCCATGAATGACACAAGCAATCTCGTGTTGTATGCGTTATGCGAGTCGAAATCATCATCAGACTCCTCGCTGTTACTTTGTAGCTTAAGAAGTAACTCGATTGCAATTCGTGACGTGCTGGTGAGACCCATCAGCATATTCCTCACAAGTTCAGAATCCATTCCCACGGACTGAAAAGGAAGACAGAGCGCTTAGTACAAAAACCATTCAGAAGCCCAGGGATTGCTGGGATGTGAAGCGATGCATCATGGGGCATTGCCACAGGATCCAGGATGCCTCGCAGCCCCCGCCCCCTTCCCACAAGCCGCAATGCCAGAATGGGAAGAGGCGCTCTGTGAGATAGCTGTCCATAACTCACAGCTCCCAATGCCGCTGCAAGTGCCACAAATATGGCCATGCCACTGTGCTTGCAGCTGACAGTGTGCACACACAGCAGAGCTTTCCCTACTGCAGTCTCCGAGGTCTGGTTTAACTCCTGGCACTCTACATCTGCAAGTGTAGCCAAGCCCTGGGTCATTTGTAGCCAGTAACAGCAGCGGTCCTTTTAAGAGCATACACATAAGTGTATTCCCACTGTTTAAAAATATTAACTGTTTGAACACTAAAATGTTGTTGAGAGAATGCAGATCTCCAAACTTTTCCATCTTTCCACAGTCAGATTAACAGCATCCAAATATAACAGGCTGGGGGAGAAGCATTGTAAAAGAGATGGGGAGATCCATGAATAGAGTTCCCAAGATCGTGGATTTTATTATAAAGCAGAACAGGGGAGAGCACAAACTGAGTACTAAAGGCTGCCAAATTCAGCACTCAGTATCAATACACTGGACCTGGCAGTGTAATTTCCAGATGGAATAGACATAGCTGTGCTAACGCTGATTGAGCTAAAGTATTTACAATAGAAGTATAGCTGTGGTGGTGCAAGGAGTTAAAACTGACCCAAGTGTGATCCCATCTGAGAACATACATATGTGTTTGGGGTGGCTAGCTGCTCCCACACCTGGAACATCCATGACTACACTTCTATTTTTAGCATTCTAGCTCAATTAGAGCTAGCATGGGTATGTCTACCTAAACTGGAAATTACACCGCCAGCTCCAGTGTACCCTTGGTTTCACTTGCACACACAAATATTGAAGTCATTTGGAATTATATGTGTAAATACCATGAGAGATTTTAGGCAGATCCTCAACATCAGTGTTGCTCTATTGACATCAATCAATACCAGCTGAGGATCTGATCTTTTGACTATAACAACAACAAAATCTCTTGGCAAAAGATCTGAAAAACAAAGAGGAACTGAGTGTGGACTGAGTGTGGAGAAGCCTCCAAAATAGCCTCTTTAAGTATGTGATTCTTTAAGCATGTAGTATCTTAAAGTACCCAAGAAAGAGAACGAGAAGAGAATCTCCAAAATGCAGTCTAAAGTATTTTTGTCTCTTGTACTGTGTGTAAGTCTGTCCAGCCTCAGTTGGTGAATTTTGACAGCTTTTTAAGAGATACCTCTCCAGTTCTAGCAAAAAAAGCAACAACAAAAAGAATCCCAAGCCCCACAACTGTACACTGTACATCCTCTAGAGCCAAAACAAAGTCTTTTAAAGTTAATGGAAAGACTCTCATTTACTTTGCTGAGCTTTGGTTCAGAACTTTAAAAATGATTTTTCTATGAGAATCTGATCCAAATTTTGTGTTATAGTTTTGAATGTTACATTATTTGTTCCAGCTCCTACCACAGTTCACTGAGTGCCTGAATTACTTTCTATTGCTGTGGTATATCTCTAAAAACAGACAGATTTTATGAATAAATGTGTTTTTGTTGACAGCAGTTGTCCATTCTTTTACTCAATGTTCTTTTTATGGGTTTTTCTGTTGCTTCCACATCACTATATATCACAATACACTGGTTTTCAGTAATTATGTACTGATGAACAATAGGCAAAACTCTGAACGAAATATCTAATTTTTCAATCACTGATTTTGAGTGGCAGAATAATTGCAGAGTCCTTGAACAAGACTTCGAAGCTTAAACCATCAAAACATATTAAGAGGAAAAAAATGTATAGGTACATGGCACAGTAGAGTTTTTTTATTTATTACATTTATGTGCTAACATGGACTGCCTTCTCATATCATTGAGAGTCATATTCTGATAGCCTTAGTTCAGAGTCTCATTTCTGTTTTCAATGTTTTTGAAAGATTTTTTTCAATGTTCTTCATGATCCCCTCTGCTCCACTTTTTCATCCCTCTGTTATAATCATTCTAGTGGAAAACAGCTTGATTTTGCTGTCTAATGAACTCATCTGCCTTGATTTATATCTATTTTGCTGTGCAGTAATCTCAGACTTCTTAGAGCCAAGTATCAGAGGGGTAGCCATGTTGGTCTTGATCTGTAAAAAGCACCTTATAGACTAACAGAAGTATTGGAACATAAACTTTTTGGATGAATACCCACTTCATCAGAATCTGATACATCCACTCTCATTGAATATAATCTTATTACACAGATAATCCCATTGAATTCAATGGAACTAGTGAAGGAGTAAGATATTACTCAATGTACATAAGGGTATTAGACATTAAAAAACTTTCACAGCTTTCTAAGTTGAAGGGAGAAAGGCACTTGCAGCCGCAATCTTGTGGCAAGCATGGACACGTGGCAAATGTCATGCTTGTACTATTTGCTTTTAGCTTTTGAACTGAATTCACCCTATCTCTTCAATGTAGTTAGTTAGCAGGGTCTGAAAGAGTTCTCTCCTGACAGCTAGTGATGCCCTGGGGGAAAAGACTTCAGGAGCAGATCATATTTACATAGTATCAGAGGGGTAGCCATTTAGTCTGGATCTGTAAAAGCAGCAAAGAATCCATGCATCTGACGAAGTGGGTATTCACCCACGAAAGTTCACGCTCCAAAACGTCTGTTAGTCTATAAGGTGCCACAGGATTTTTTGCTGCTTTTACATATTTACATAGACACACCTACTCTGCCTAGGTGTTCAGCAGACAGACCTGTTTTGCCGAAGTGATCAGTTTTGGCTCGTTTGGGGTTACAACTTTAGTACTGAATGTATGGATAATGAAATGTTGTTATCCTCATTTGTAGGTCAGCAAAACTGAACTTAGCATGCCCTGATTGAGGGTGTCACCCTAAACTGAACCTCACTTGTTAAGCAGGGGGTAACAATGTCAAATCCTAGTGAAGATGGTGGGATGGACTCTGTTGGGATGGATTCCGCCTAAGGAGTCCAAGACACCATTTGACACTACTGTCTCCAGTGTTTAGAGACAGAGTTGATTGGACTTAATTGGGAGTTCTTCTTCCTATTTGGTGATTCCTACAGCTGAAATCTGTGATGATCAGGTCTAGGAGCTAAGTCTTAGAGCTGGGAGAGTACTGGAGTGAAAGACCATGAAGAGGTGGTAGCACAGAGGTTTTCTCACTATCCAATGAAGTCACTGAGAACTGGGCTAACTATGGGAACCTCAGAATGCAGCACTGCAGAAGTGGCAGTGAGTGGTGGCAATGAACGGCCAACTGTGGCAGAGAGAGTGGCTGCAGCAATGAGCCAGTTGCAGAGGTGGCAGTAGCAGCAGAGGCATTACTTGAAACCCCCTATTCAGAGGTGAGAGAGAGGTGGACCTATGTGAATGTACCTATAAGTAAGGTTATGATTTAGTCATGGAGACTGTGGAATTCACCGAATCTGTGAATTCCAGAGACCTCCATGACTTCAGTCTGCGGAATTCACCGAATCTGTGAATTCCAGAGACCTCCATGACTTCAGCCTGCAGCAGTCAGACGCTGCAGGGTCCCCCACTGCTCACAGGAGCAGGGAGCTGCAGGGTATCCCTACCACCAGAGGCAATGGAGGACCCCAGAACTCCAAGCTGCTGCAGGTGGTGGGGGTACCCTGCAGATCCCCATTGCCCTGTGTGTGTGCAGGGGGGGATCCTGGAACTTAGACACCCGATCCTCAGTGGGGGATCCTGGAGCTTCCAGCTGCCCCATCTTGGGTGATGTGGGGACTCGCAGATCCCTATTTTGTCACAGATGTTTTTAGCAAAATCACGGTCAGGTCACGACTTCCATGAATTTTTCTTTAATGGCTGGGACCTGCCTGTGACTTTTTTACTGAAAATGTCCATGACAAAATCTTAGCCTTGTGTATGAACTCTAGGTCTTTGCTGGCTAAGGGCAACTAACTGAGTGGAGTGCAATGACTAGAAAGGGAAGTGGTGTGTTAAAGGGACAGTCATTCATCATACTTACACATTGAAAGGTGGGAAACTGAGGCAAAGGACACTGCCTGGTGTACTGTGGGGTATATGTTTGCTTATCAGCACATGCTTCTGAATCATGATTGTGGTGTTTTCCCAAATTAATGCTGGGTTCCCTTTCCCTTTTGGTAGAAGTTGTCCTTTTGTTATACACAGACTCAGTATTTGTGAGTGGAGAAGTTTTGCCTCTTAGAGGCACCCAAAGGTGGTGTTTAGTTTTCAAAAGTTATTTCTTGGGGGTCTGAGGCAGTTCTGTTTTGTGTTTTTCAGAGAAACCCCTATATATGGAATCTGGCCCTTGTTGCTACTGACTCCACCTGGCACAAGGGTTTCATTAATAAAAGGTGCACGTGAGTTTTCACATTGAAAGATTGCCTCTAAACTTGTTTGTCTCAGGTAGATTTCATAGAATATCAGGGTTGGAAGGGACCTCAGGAGTTCATTTAGTCCAACCCCTTGCTCAAAGCAGGACAGATACCCAGACAGATTTTTGTCCCAGATCCCTAAATGACCCCCTCAAGGATTGAACCCACAACCCTGGGTTTAGCAAGCCAAAGCTCAAACCACTGAGCTATTCCCTCCCCCATGTTTACAGCATGCTCCTGCTCTCCCCATCAAGCACTATGTACCCTTTTCCCCTTTTTATTTTGCATTGTAAACAGTGAACAAAGTTATCTTGGGAGCTTGAAATTAATTTTCTTCCCATACTTACCCTTATCCACTGGAGAAAGTGACATTTTCCTGTGCTTTAATTGGTGCTAGCTTTAACATGATGGGTTTGTTTTGGTTTTCTACTGTCTTTTTACCATTGTCGTCTAATGTCAGCAAAGTACAGGGAACAAGATATTGTTCACTTGTATTGTCTCTTCTAGCTATTGGTAGGAAACAGTAAAATATTATAGGATCATGAATAAACAGTGGCTATTTGGAGGAAGAGAGTTGTTTTTATTCTTAACTTCTTTGCTCTTGAATAGTAGAATTTTTTAAAATAGCTATTCCAGAGTCTCACTTTTTCAATCAAATTTAAACAAGTGATTTTACATGTAAATTGTTCAATAATATGCTTTTAGCATCCCTTTTTGTTGTGTGAAGGACCATTAGGAACTGTAGTAAGAAATAGTATGGGGAGACACTCTGAATGCTTCCTAGACTTCTGTCAATGAAGTCAGACCTTAAAACAGCTGTTAAAATTCTTGGCCTCTCCTACGCAGAGAATCACATTTATGCCAGACTGCTTGAGTTTTTTTGGTGATAACTCTGAGAATGCCATCAACACTTGTGGCCCAAGACTGATCTGAACATGTTTTAGTAGAGGTCAAGAGCTACTGCTTTCAATAGCTATTTATTTTTGGCCAAAGTTCTGCTCCTAACTTCCTAAGGTTCACTGGTTAGACCTACTGTACATTGAAGAATGAGTGAAAATTCAGTCCAGTGGAGTCACTGAGCCATCAGGTTAAAAGTACCTCAGAAGCACATTAGTTTACCATTAAGAATGAGATCAGTGTGACATTATGTATTGCTGCAAGCAGCCATGTTTGGGAGAATCAAGGAAATGTGAGAGACCTGAATATCTGAAAATGGAATTGGGCACATGGATAATGTAACAATGTATTTGAAATAGATTAAATAAACAACTCATAAAATGATCTCCCCAACCCATAAATAATTCAGTATTTACTGAAAGTTATTTCCTCTGTTTATAAAACTGAGGCTGTGGTACTAATGCAGAAGAAAAGAATCCTACCCTTCTGAATACTTACTACCCAGGCTGATAGACAATATCTGGGGTTAAGGTGAGGGGCAGTTATGCATCCTGTCTTCTGCTAGATCAGAGGCAATGCTCCTCCTTCTCTCCTTGGTTTGGAAAGTGGTAGTCCCCCCATTGTAACCCTCTTTCTGCTTGGTTTAGTGAGAATTTGCCCACCTGTTTCGATCTACTTTAACCACTGACTATACCAAAGCATCAATTCTGAATAAACAAATATCCTACCGTTCAGCTACCCCAACTTCTAAAGCTTTCTTTTCTCTCAAATAACCAAGAGCTATCACCTAAGGTAGACTATGCTCAGGTTTGGCATCTGCAACTGATTGTTTCACACGTATAGGAACCAAACTGGCTAAAAGTTGTTAAGACTCTGCAAATAAAATGTACACTCTTTTTTTTCATATCATACACATACTGAAGTTAGATAAATTCATGAAATACTCTTGCAATGCAACGCTACTTTATTTCTTACAATCCCAAATACAAATACAGAACCTCAAAACAGAAAGAAACAAAGAAGGCTGCTCCCTAAAGCAGGCACAAATCACCCCGGGCTCACTCTTTCCAGACTGGCTTATTCCATCATATGGTTCCCTACAGAGCCCCTTTGCTATGGGCAGGACTAGGAACTCTGCCTCTCCCCAAGCACTCTTAAAGTGATAGCTTGCAGTTTCAACATGGTCCTCAATACGCCAGATTTTCAGTTCATAATTCAAAACAAATCCTAATATTGTGTTCCTGTTGCCTCTGCCAAGGGAAAAAGACAGCAAATACATCATAGTGAATACCTCTTGCTAACACGTTTTAAAGGAAATAGTATCTCACATAACAAGAGCTGGTAATTACTACAAAAATGTTACGTGGAAAGATTTTCAAAAACACTTTTGTCAGACTTGTGCTCCTAAATCCCTTAGTGCCTTTGAAATCATCCTACACAATGATTCTGCTTCTGGGTACAGCACTACTCTGGAAGCAAGTGCACATGGCTCTGCAGCATAGAACCAGAGCCCATATTTAGACTCGGATGCAATGCTCTATCACTGGATCCACAGTGCAGAGTGTTTTTCAGCGATATCAAAGAAGTCAAGCTGAGATGGGGTTTTACTTAGATCCCAAAAGATTGGCAACAGCTTTAAGCTCTTTTTTTCAATTAGTACAAATTTATAATTGATCACTTCTGCCATTTTTTTTTCTCCAGAAGCAAATAAAAATAGAAATGTTTACATTATAAATAAAGATCATGGGAAGCTGATAACATCTGAAAGTAGGTAAGCAGACTTGACATGCCAATTTCATAAATGTGCAGGGGGAAGATTCCCTCGCTATGGATTAGAATGATCATTCCTTCCTACTGTGCCTTCTGGAACTCCAGTATTTGCTCTGGGCATCAGGCAGCTTGGGTTCCACTGATCCCTGAGTAGTAGAAATTCCCAGTGCCATTGGAAACTATCCTGTATTGTGTGGGTATACCTCCACCCAAATAAATGCTGCTTTCCCCAGCAAACAGCATCATTAGCAAACTTGCACCCCGTCTAGACTACGCGCCGTATCGCCGCGTTAAAATCGATTGCTCGGGGATCGATATATCGCGTCTGATCTGGATGGGATATATCGATCCCAGAGCGCGCTTAGATTGATTCCGGAACTCCACCAAAACAAACGGAGTTCCAGAATCGACATGGCGAGCCGCGCACATCGATCCCGTGTGGTGAAGACGGGTAAGTAAATCGATTTTAGATATTCGATTACAGCTACGCTATTCTCGTAGCTGAAATTGCGTATCTAAAATCGATTTTCACACGTAGTGTAGACGTGGCCTTGGATATAGTAAATCCTGTTTTTTTCTCTGTCTGCATTAGACTTCCAACCTCACCTGAAGTTCAAAAATAAAAGACTGGATGCCTTTCACTTCTAGTTCACTGATTTTGCATAGTTTGAAAGAATGCAGAATGTAAATTATCTGACATTTTTTTGATTTCCTCTGTAAAATGAATTGGTGGTTTCAAGTTGTTCCTCCTACAATAGAGGTGACTGGTGATTCTGTAAAGATTATTCTCCCCCACCCCACACTTTTCTAATGCAAAATAAGTCAGTTGAATATGAATGTTCTTCCTCCAAATCCTTTCCCTGTGCATAATGATTTGATCATGGTAGATATAACTTGGTTAAACTTGGCAGTTTGGGAGCAAATTAATGTTTTGCACACCTATGAAAAAAAACATAGGGCCAGATTTGTGATTCACCTTTATTTATTTTAATCTTTGCTGATTTGAATTAAACTTGCTCTAGACTATAGCTTTGCAAGCTTTTCATAAGGAAGGAAATGAGACTTTGATCTCATGCTGTTCTAATTTTAAAATGATACATTAATGTATATTGTAGATTTACTATTACCCTCTAGAGACACATCCATTTTTATAATGGAGAACCTGGTGATTACATTTAAACAATATTCCCCAATGATAAAATTTTGACTACCTATTTACGTGAATTAGGAAATGTTTATGGAAATAATTATCATTTGTTGCTACTAATTTATAAGACCAGTTTTCATGTTCTTTGTTTAGCTATACTTATGGAAAGCAATCATATTCCTACAGCTGAGCAACAATATATATTATTAGATTAAACAGTTCATAAAACTGTGTGAGTGTATGTGCATAAAATCTCAATTTATTATAATTAAATTATAACATACATATTTTTCGTGGCTCACACTTTTGCAAACGTTGAGACAATGGGGAATTCATCCTCACATTATAGCTTTTTTGGTAGTGGTTGGAAAGACAGTGGGATGAGAGCATGTTTATGTATTTGCCAAGTGGGAAATATCTGTAAAATGAATATTCCATTTACAGAACTAGTGTCTATAATGTTTCCCTTTTGATTAATTCTGTAGCACCAAATGATGAACAAATAGATCAGTATCTCTCATGCATTTTTTTTTTTTTTTTATGTAACACAACTTCCCATACAAATCGCTGGCAGACACTGGTCTTGTAAATGTATTACTGTATACAGCTTTCAAGCTTTTTGGATTTCCTTCTGAGGAAAATAGTCCTCTGTCGCATGAGAAAAAACAAGCTTAATTGTACACGTGATCAAATGAATCTGGGTATTAATCCAGATAGTTTAGAATTTTTTGTTTAATACTAATTTTTAACACAAAAATACTTTAAAGATATGCTGAAGCATCTACTTTTTTTTGTATGTAAAATCAGATGCTGTCTAGTGTCAGTGCAATTCCTTCTTCATACTGAATTACAGAAATATCTGTCTTTTAAACACACAGCCTGCTGGGTGATAGAGATTTCTTGTAACAAAATGTTGTTAAAATCAATGCAGAGCTCTGCTTGCAAAATAGTTTGGGATAGCAGCAGCTGTTTGTAACAGTAGGATTATTTCTCTTCAAATACAATGCAGCTATCTGTCTTCTTTACAAAATCACTAGCTTCTCTATTTACAGCTAATATCATTCTCAAGACAGGCTACAAATGCCATACAATTACACTCCAACACAAAATTTCTTTCTCCTGTAGCAGTGCTTGCTCATGCTCAGAATAAGTTATAGTGGGACTCGGAGCCTGTTCTCTTATCTGATATTCAATTTTAGTGTATTAATTGCTACCAAAAAAGGTGGGAGGGAGAGTTATGGCTGTCCTTCTTAGAATTTTTCCTGCCACATCTCTAGTTGGGGTGTAAATTAAGCCTCTATTTTATACATTCATTCATTTATTTATTTAGGAAGATGGAGGAAAAGGAAAGTTAACTGTGTCTCCCTTATTCATCTGTAAGTGTTCCTTGCTTGATACCTACCTGAAGTCCAGCATAATGGAGCAGAGGTGGGGGTGAGGATTCCCAGCCCCATCAGTTATGGCCACCCTTGATTTTAACCTTATTATCGTCTTTTTCTTTCTTCCTGCTGTGCTTCAGTGGGGACATATTTTTCCCAGTCTGGGGGAGGAGGAGGTGTCTCTTCCTCTTTCAAGTACTGCTTACCAATAGGCACAAGTGCTCATGTATTAATCACGAAGGAGTACATGAGAGAAATAGCTGGGTGGTGTGTAAAGATGAGGAAAGAGGAGATGATTATCTGAGCTCCAATGACTAGTTAAAATAAAATTATCTGCCAGCCATGATTTCCCACCCACGCCCCCCAACTCACTGCCGCCCTTGCTAAGCCACAGGCCCATCTCTTCCCTCCTTTTTCAAAGGAGCACTGAGAATGAAGGGAGAAGTGGCTCCTGTGGGTCTTCTCATTTGAGCTCCCAGAGAAGAAAATTTGCACATGTATATGTGTGCCTTCACTCTTCTACTGCTTTTCTTGTGATCTTCCCCTTCCATCCAGGTGTATTTGACCTGGTTGAAATTCCCAAACAGACATTTTGAGACCTGACTGGATTGTTCAGGAGGTCATTAGTGCAAAATTAATGAGTAAAGGAAGTGACAATAGAACGATCAGATATAGATGCCTTGTGGTTCATAGGGTCTGTATAACTGAATCTTCTATTGTCAATTTCTTACTCTCATTAGTGTTACATGAATGCTCTCCTGAACCACACGCTGGTGGTGATGGTCATTGTTTGAAGTCAGAATTAACAGATGAAAATAAGAGTTCTAGTAACTATTGTGTCTTTTCCCTATACTTAATCAAATCAGCAATCATCATTCTTTGTTTCGGTTTTCACCAAGAAGGTTGGTGAATGCCTATGAAGGTTGTTCGCCTGTTGGAGACTGTCTTTTGAATGATAACTAACCTGATTTCACCATACTTAATTGCTAAAACCTGTCATTACCAAAAGTGTTTGACTTCTCTCCATTTTATTTTGCCAATGGTACTATTGTTACTATCAATTTTAATATTTTAAACAATTGTTTTAGTTAAAATAAGGTGATTAACTCATTCACTATGGTGCATCTAAAATGGGTTGAAATCAATGTCTAAATTATGATTGGTGGTTTTAGTTCAAGTGCTTAGTTTCCCAATATCTCAAATGTGCACAGTTTGTATGTGAGTCTGAAAGGTTGACTATACATCATGTGCTCTTTCTTCACAGATGATTACATTCCACAGATTGTTTGAAATCAATTCGTTTGATTGCTAGTCTATTTTATTTGAAAGTCTATTAAAAACTTAGTAAACACGTAATGCACCTCTTAATATTTGAAACTAGTTCCCAAAATACATGTTCATTTTATCAGTCATATCAACATAGAAAAAGAAGGAAGATACTGTAAGATTTGTAAACGCTCTCTCTCTCTTTTTTTTCCCCTCTGCAAAATTTGAATCAATCCATTTGATATTGTGTTTGTCTTCTAAAGTGCTAGGTGCAGTAGAAATGCCATAGCTAGACTAGATTCATTAGGTACATATGCAAGACATGTTCACTTGGCCATTTAAGGGTTTAAATGACACTCATAATTTTATGGAAAATGCAAGGTCCTTTATTTTAGTGTCTCCGAAGAAGTCCAAGTGAACATTGGTGTGTCTTGAAACTAAATGGGGGAAAAGGAAAAACATGTCTGTGTACGAATAACTTTTTAATAATTTTCAGATTGCACTAAGGAAAATTCGACATCTGTTTATTGTCACTTCTTCCCATTTTTTTCTTCTGTTGGTCACAAGCACTCTTATTTGTTCCTGCCTAGGAAAAATAGGACTAAAATTGCCCTCTATTGTGTATCCCAGAGCCCTGTAAGTCAATGTTGAGGGCTAGCTCAAAAGAGGTCTCTACTCTGAGTTTACGAAATGTCATAATGATTTCTTTAACCCCCTGCAATAGAGAAAGCAAAGGGTCAATGCATTAAATCCTTTTTTTTTTTTTTTTTTTGTGTGGACTGAACATAATGTTTTTTACTCCAGCGTAAAAAACAATTTAATAAGATAATTATCATTGACAGTCATGTTTCATTTCCATAATTATTATGAAATGTACCGAAACATGTCAAAGAATTAACTTTGATGAAGCTATGATTTTGCCAGAAATCCTTAACTTTTAAAGCAAAATATTCCCCCATGAAACTGAGAAATCATTACAACAACCACTTTTTATTCAGCTTCACTTGATGATGGAATATAAATTAAACCCACCTTGTGATCATGGCTTATCATGTACTCAAAGTAATAGTCTATATACAGTAGAAGGATCACAAAGGGCATGAGAGCATGAATATGCAGGTGAGCTCTGATCACAGTCAGGTCACTGTATATTTGCTTGCAAAATTCCCTGAGTCCTGCCACAAAGTTCTTATTATGTGAAGAAATCAGCTGAGCATGAATTTGAGAAGTAAACAGGAGAGCATGGTCACTCAGTATTGAAGGCAGCTGAAAGGTTTTATTGTGTTCTTCTCAGCTAAGGATGGAAGGATCAGGAAAAAACGGTTGTGGTTCTGATTCAGGTTCTCCTCTAGGCCAAAAATGTATGGGGGAATGGGGAATCATAAACAGCTGTGTTGTCTACAATGATTTGTGCTACTAATAGAAGAAAAGTAGCTATTGGATTTTTTCCTGTTTAGTTAATAATGTGTGTATCCTACTTTGTCCCAACCCCTGGAAGTGATGCCTCAGTCTCTCAGTGTGGGCTGATCCAAAATCATTTGATTTCAATAGAAACCACTGTCTTCACTGGACATTGGATGAGTCCCTCTATTTGTGTTTTTCTTCATGATGAAAGTAGGTGAAGTGGAAGGTAATGAAGCTAGAAGTAACAGCACTTAGCATCGCCTTCAAGCAAACCGCACTTGGCTGACTGCTGCCAGCACTAGAGGCTTTGTCACACCATTTCTCTGTTCTGCTGGTGTTCACAGTATTACTAATTACTAACGTGAGTGTCTGCAAAACCAGACAGACTTTGCTGTATGCCCTGGAGGTGAACACTTTCAGGATAATTTGATCCAAAAGAGGGAGTGGATTCCAAAGCTGGAAGGCTCCCCATGGAAAATGCCTTGGCAATAGCTCTCTTGCATGTTGACTGATCACCGTTGTGACAGTATCACACAGACACAAATGACAGTGGCTGCTTAACACTAGCACAGGTTGTTTTTCATTGAAAAAGGGGGTAAATGCTCAACTTTTTTTCCTGTGGTTTCTGACCATTTTCGTAATATCTTCTAGTATAATGCTATATGGTGGTGCAATCACCCCCTAGAGCTTTGTGAATAATAGATTTATCTGTTCACTGAAAATTATGGGAGAAAATTTGTGTTGAACTGGAAGTGAAATTTTTGAGCATATCAAAATGTTGGAAAAAAAAACCTGGTCGCTATTCAGACAAACCCTGTCACTTCAACCATATCAAACTACTCCATTTTTATTTTGATCATTTAATTTTTTTATAATAAAGTTAAAGGACATTTCACAACTGAAGTTATTTTGATTTTTTTGTTAAAAACTGCATATTGACATTTTTGAAATTATGTGCTTTGAGATTGTATCTTCAGATTTATTTGTTAGGGGTGTGTGGGGGAGGGGTTGTTTTTTTTTTTTCTCAGACCAAAAATATTTGATGAAACTGACATCAGTTCATGAAACATTTTGATGTTGCTGAATCTGCATTTTTCACCAATAGAAAAATTCAGCCAAAAAATTTCATCCAGTTTTACTTAGATTCATAGATTCCAAGGCCAGAAGGGACCCTTGTGATAATCTAGCCTGATCTCCTGTACAGCAGAGGCCACAGAACTTCCCTAAAATAATTCA
Organism: Chelonoidis abingdonii; assembly: GCF_003597395.2. Lineage (NCBI taxonomy): Eukaryota > Metazoa > Chordata > Testudines > Testudinidae > Chelonoidis > Chelonoidis abingdonii. The sequence goes on along the minus strand of NC_133774.1, from coordinate 56,637,345 downwards.
TAGAGCAACCTTTTAGAAAAATATCCAATTGACAGTGATGGAGAATCTACCATGACTCTTGGTAAATTGTTCTAATGGTTAATTACCCTCAATACTTCCAGTCTGCGTGATAGAAGAGCCCATTATTAAATATTTGTTCCCTATTTAGATGTTTATAGACTGTAGTCAAGTTACTTTTCTGCATTATTATTGATAATTCTACCATTTCCATCTAGTAATAGACCATTGTTAGGATTGTGGTTACAGGCAGCAGAGCCAAACCAAATCATGCTGCCTTTTGGAATGACTATGCCAATTCTAAGTGGATGAGATTCAATAGGTTAGAGACCTGAGTTCTATTCCCAGCTCTGCCAGAGAAATAACCTCTTAGTTACCTTATTTGTAAAACAAGTGAATGATGTGCACCTGCTTTTTGGGTAGGAGTTTGAGGCATTGCTCAATCATAAGGGCTGTGAAGAACTGCACAAAATTAGCATTGATCAGGGAAGAGCTGAGGCTAAATGTTATGGTCTTTTCATGGCTTCCAAACCAGTGAACTTTTTCATTGGTCAGAACTGAAGATGCCTGTTGATAATGAATCCCCTATGCAAAGTTAGATCGCTATGTGTACTGTGTAGGTCAGTGAAGACTATGATTCTCAGTGCTGTTAGCATGTAGGGAGATCTACAGAACATACTCAGAGCAGGCTCAGTGTTCAGAGATTTTAGTAGCAAGCCCCTAACAAGCTTTACTGATAATTTTCAGAGACCTGTAATTCAGCCAAATCTCAGTGGATTTTCACCAGAACTGCAAAAAGCACTTCTATTCCTGAGGCAGAAAGTAAGCCTGGCAAACTTCATTCTGAATAGCTGTAAGTAAATGAAAACATGCACTAAGGATAGAAAGTGCTAGGCAACCTGAACTATAGGGCATCGCTACCAGTTCTGCCCATAATATACTATTTTATCTTTTCAAAATAAACAAAAGGGCAGCAAATTTACACTGTCTAGAATGTTACCCTGCAAAATGTCTAACTTAAATGAGAAGGGTTTTTTGGTGTGTTTAGTTTTATAGTGCAAATTTTTAGTGCTGAAAGGCTGCAGCCCATGTTTTCACAATTTATAGTTGAAATATAAGGATGGTTATTTTCCTGACAGTACTGGGTTTGAAAAAAAAACTTGACAATTTATTTTTACTCTAAATCTATACTGACATTTCTAACAGCATATAATACACACACTGCAACTTTCTTAACAATGAGAGAATGAATGCTCAAAACAATAGTGATGCAATGCAAAACAATCATATATGCGGAAACAAAGATTTCAACCTGCTAAACCATAAAGTTTTGGAGAAAGCTGGCATAAACAATAGTATTCATTGTGATTATCTGGGGTAACTGAGGGCAAGTAACACAATATTAACAAAATAATGCTTTTCTCTCCTGTAGCACCAGTTTAAAACAGAAAGGCTGATGAAGGGCTGCTCACAATGAGAGCCTTCAACTTTGGAATATCCTTGTCCCATCTTGGTCTGATTTAGTGACCTTTGGGGATTGTTGGAATTCTCCTCTATATTCTTGGTCTTTTCTAAGGCATGAGGATAGGCCTTGAATAAGGCTTTGTAAGATAGCAAGGACAAGGGGAGAATTTCCTTTGGATCAAGAAGTCTTTCTAATGGATGCTTTATCTAATTAATTTGTCTCTGTATTTATAATAATAGCTTTGTACTTACAGCCAAGAATGGACACTTGTTATAAATGTCACATTGTCTGTAATATTTTTAAATATCCATATTTCACCCAGCTAATTGAGCAAGTTTCCTATTTCTTTTGAACCAAACACAAATATATCAATTTCAGTGTAATTTGTAAGGTCCAAATCTTCCTTCCTCCCACAGAAACCCCCACAAGTAGGCTTTATGTGGGAGATGCAGGAAGGGTTTGGTGGGAAGGAACCTTCTCTAGTAAAGTTTTATGCAGAGCAGCTGCATTACTGTTGTCTGCTGTTCTGAGCATGGGCTGAAGTATTACTTGAGGTTCCCCTATATGCTCCTTTCAATGATTTCTGAAAAAAGAATGTCCTTTTTACAATTGATTCCCTAATAACAATAATCTGAGTAGCTTTATATGTTGCTGTCATTGCCTGTAACCATACTTCAACCACAGAAAGTCTCACTTCATTGTTCTCTTTATCTCAGAGATCTTCACATAATATCAAGGATTACAACTGACTCCTTGAGGCAGATCCTGCTTTCTTTTCTCTGTGCTCGGATGACTTGACTGCAGTCTAGTTGGTGAGTTTCTGTTTGGCAAAGACATCGAGAACCCAGGAACCTTCTCAGAAGCTACAAAAAACAGACAGTTGTGGTCTTCTGCTTCCAGTCCCACTTCTGAACCCTATCATGTTTCCCTGCACCAACTTCATATTGTTAGGCTTTTTTCAGGGTCCACAATTTGTCTATAAGTAAATATTTCAACTAGAACTGGTCAGGGACCGAATTTTCCATTTCATGGGAAATGCTGCACTTTTGATGTTTTTTTCCATTCCAAAATGAAACATAAACAAAAAAGTTTTTGAAATTTCTCATAAACAAAAATTAAAAAAAGGGAGGGGGACTGAAACTTTTCATTTTGATCATATCAAAACATTTTGCTCTGATTTTGACTTTTACATTTTATTATAGAATAACAAAATTTTGATGAAAAGTTGTTTTAGATTCCCAAAAGGAATGTTTCAACCGTATCTCAGTGCTCAGTTTTTTTTTTCCTAAACAACATTTTGTTGAAATTGACGTTTCCATGAAACATCTCACTTTGCTGAATTGATATTTTCTGTCAAAAACACTTCACAGAAAACTTCCATCCAACTTCCAATACATGTGTGACAGCTATTGCAATCCCATCAGATATCTTAGGGGACCATACTGTATGATGTTTACATATCACTGTGGGCCAGGGATTGTAAGGAGTTCCTGGAGGGAGGGTTACCACAATCAGGAACCAAAAACAAGGTGAATCACTTAGGGTATGGCTACACTTACAGCTGTGCAGTGCTGGGAGTTACAGCTGTCTTCGTACAGCTGTGTAGGGAAAGCACTGCAATGTGGCCACACTGACAGCTACCAGCGCTGCACTGTGGCCACATTTGCAGCATTTGCAGCGCTGTTGGGAGTGGTGCATTGTGGGCAGCTATCCCACAGAGCACTTCGTCCCATTCTGGCACCGTAAGTTGTGGGAAGGGGACGGAAGGGTGCAGGTCATTCCGCTTCCTGTCCCAATGCCCCGTGATGCATCACTTCAGATCCCAGAAGTCACTGTTTTTCCGTCCACGTTTGGCGCCGTTGTGAGTCTCCCGACGGTTTCTGTGCAGCGCGATTTCTGTCGGAAATGGAGTCCGAGCTGCTGAGGACTTTGCTGATGAGTGTCGCCAGCACATCACGTTTGGCAGTTGAGCTATTCCTTCAGCTCCAAAGTGACAGTGAGGAGTCCGACAATATCGAGTCACCTGACGCATATGACACTAAATTGCTTGTGGCATTAACGGAAATGCTCAGCACCATGGAACGCCGCTTTTGGGCTCGGGAAAACAAGCACTGAGTGGTGGGAGCACATCGTCATGGAAGTCTGGGATGACGAGCAGTGGCTGCAGAACTTTCGGATGAGAAAAGCCACTTTCATGGGACTGTGTGCTGAGCTCACCCTCTCCCTGCAGCTCAAGGACACGAGATTGAGAGCTGCCCTTTCAGTGGAGAAGCGGGTGGCTATTGCAATCTGGAAGATGCTGGCAACTCCAGACAGCTACCGAATCGGTCGCAGAACCAGTTTGGAGTGGGAAAGTCGACCGTTGGAATCGTGTTTGATGCAAGTTTGCAGGGCCATTAATCGCATCCTGCTAAGAAAGAACCGTGACTCTGGGAACGTGCAGGACATTCTGGATGGCTTTGCACAAATGGGTTCCCTAACTGTGGAGGGGCGATAGATGGGATGCACATATTCCTATTCTGCACCACCCCACCTAGCATCCGAGTACATTAATCGGAAGGGGTATTTCTCTATGGTTCTCCAGGCAGCTTGTGGATCACCGTGGGCGTTTCATTGACATTTACACAGGCTGGCCTGGAAAGGTGCATGATGCACGCATCTTTCGGAACAGTGGCCTGTTCAGGAAGCTGCAGGCAGGGACTTTTTTCCCAGACCGGAAGATCACAGTAGGGGACGTCGAAATGCCCATTGTGATCCTTGGAGACCCCGTTTACCGTTAATGCCTTGGCTCATGAAACGATATACAGGGAAGCTTGACAGGAGCAAGGACCGGTTCAACTACAGGCTGAGCCGGTGCAGAATGACTGTGGAGTGTGCTTTTGGCCGTTTAAAAGGGCTGGAGATCTCTGTTATGGGAAGCTAGACTTGGGGGAAAGCAGCATCCCTGCGGTTATATCCGCGTGCTGTACCCTCCATAATATTTGTGAAGGAAGGGTGAAACATTCAGTCAGGAATGGACCTCCGAGGTTCAACACCTGGAGGCTGAATTTGCACAGCCAGAGAGCAGGGCTACTAGAGAGGCCAGCACAGGGCTACAAGGATTAGGGATGCCTTGAGGGAGGAATTTGAGGCTGAAAGCCAACAGTAATGTTTGGTGCCTTGCACAGAGTGAAGTGCAGTACAATGTTAGTAGGAATGTTTTTTTTGCAGTGCCTGCCTTTTTTTTCCTGGGCTACGGTATCTTTTCACTTTCTGCAATTAAAATAAAACTGTTTTAAAAAGCCAAGAATTCATTTATTGAAAAGAAAATAACTTTATTGACAGAAAACATTTTGGGAACCTAAAAGGGCAGGGGTAGAGTGGAACTGTACAGTCAGAGGTTTGAATATGTCCTGTCTGGAGTGCTGTGCAATGACTGCTGCACTTCAGGATGAAAATGCTGCGTGGTGATGGGGGTTGAGTGCAGAGGGTAAGGGTCGTAGTTCTCAGGGCTGGTAGGTGAACGTAAAGGTATTGGGGGCAGCTGGTGGTGGTAAGAAACTGGATGCTGGAGAAGGGGGTTTTGAGCTGACATTGGGGCACAAGGGAAAGAGCTTTGGGACTGGGGGGATGCGGCACGGTAGTGCTCTGCCTGCATGGCTACAAGTGACTGGATACAGTCCGTTTGGCATGCCAGGATGCTTATCAGCTGCTTCGTGCTTTTCTTCTTAGCCACTGCCTTTCTCCTGCTTTCTCTTTCCCTCCAGTCTTGCATTTTTTCCCTCCAGTCCTGCAGTTTTTTACTCTCTCTGGCAGACTGATTCATAACTGCTTTCACCATGTCTTCTTTGCTTTTTCTGGGCTTCTTCCTCAGGTTTTGTAGCCTCTGAGCAGTTGCTGATACGGCCAGTCGAGTATTCAAGGACATTGTTATTAGAAAGACAAAAATTGAAACATTTAACAGAGGCAGCATTGTGTATAATCACAGTGAAGGAGTTTACAGTCTCACTTTAGCATAAGTTCCACATACCAAACAGAGCACACAGAACCCACAGCAGCGAAGAAATGGTGAGTGAGGGGGAATGATTGTAGGAGTTAATTAATCCTGGAAGATATCTCGCTGCTGCGGGTCACCTGGAAAGAGTGGGAGGGTCTTCTACAGCAATGCAGATTCCGCCCTGGCCCATATGCAGCTTGCCTGTGTGCAGCAATGGTCCCCCCACCCCTCACGGCACAATGGTGCAGACGCGTTAGCCTGACTGGGACAAGGACCACAGTGGCTCTCCCTATAAACTTGCGCAAGCACATTGCCCATGCTCTGGCAGAAACTTCTGAAGAGATTACCGAGGCCAATTTACCACGACATGATAGACCACATCAATGGGCTATCCCACATCTAGGCATGCATGCATGCCGCCATAACCCCCCCTCCTCTCCCGAAACATTTCCATCCTGAAAATAAAAGCTGCTTACCAGGAACCCGTTCCTCTGCTTCTCCTTCACCAACAAGTTCCAGCTGCTGCGACTGGCTACCTTCCTCCTGGCTTGAGAAGAGCTCCTGGCTGCATGCCTCCTGGGACTCCGGGATGTCTCCGCCCACCCCAGTACCCTCATTCTCAGTTTCCTCCCCCTCTCCACCTTCCCCCCACCCGCTTCTCTGAAGTGTCCATCGCGGTCGTCAGATTGGCAGTGAGGTCACTCCCAAGTATCGCGTCCAGCTCCTTGTAAAAACAGCAGATCGTGGGAGCAGCACCTGAGCAGCGGTTTCCCTCGTGGGTTTTGCACAATAGCACTCTGCAGCTCCTTACTTTAACCCTGCACTGCACCGCGTCCCGGTCATGGCCCCTTTTCCAGCATGGCCTTGAGATCTGCCCATAGGTATCGTAATTCCTACGGCTGGAGCGCAGCTGTGACTGCACAGCTTCCTCCCCCCAAACACTGATGAGGTCCATCAACTCGCCATTGCTCCATGCTGGGGCTCGTTTGGCGCGTGGAGGCATGGGGTCACTGGAAAGATTCACTGATTGATTGCACTCCACACCTGGCTGAGCAAACAGGAAGGGGATTTTTAAAATTCCCGGGGCATTTAAAGGGCGGGTCACCTGAGGCCAGGGCAGTAGAGTACAAACTGATGAGCAGAGTGGCTGAACAGGCATTCTGGGATACTTCCAAATACCTCGGAGGCCAATTACAGCGCTTTTGGTGGCCACACTTGCGGAGCAGCGCTGCATCACCAGCACTGCAATCCTTATACCCGAGGCAGAGCAGGAGAACAACTAGCCCTGCAGCCAGGGAGATGCAGCGCTGTATGTACCTTGCAAGTATGGACGGTGAGTAAGTTGCAGCACTGTAAACCTACCACCAGCGCTGCAACTCTCCAGTGTAGCCAAGCCCTAAGATTGTAAACACTGTCAGGAATGTACTACCCTCTAAGGAGATTTGCATATATATTGGTCTAAACTGGGCTTTCCAGACCAGAAATCAACAGACGAAAAAAAAAGGCTTTTGAAATTTAAAAAAAAAGAAAAAAAAAGAAAAGGGTGGGGGGTGGGTAGATTGACTCGGAACCTTCTTTCTGATCCAGCAAATGAACAGGATCTGGTCAGAAGGAAGCTGTACAAAGGTCCCTAGCCAGAGACTGCTGGAGACCTAAGACCTGGCTGGACATTCCTGGAGTGGACCACAGAGTGAGGGATACAGGTGCAGTTATCATGAAATTGGGATACGTACTGTTCCACCCCATTCAGGGCTCTGTATTCCACTTACCCTCCTCTTAAGGGTCAAGTTCTACTCCTTCACTGTGGCCTCCAGAGTCAGAGTCTCCTTTGGCATTGGAACTGGTGCAGTTCTAGGATACAAGGAGGAAGGACAAGATTTAAGGATTTTAGGGCAAGAATTATAGGTTTATGTGACAATGAGCTTAGTTCTGCTAGAGGGATAGGTTGCAGGATATGGGCATGGCTAAAACAGGGCCCAAATAAGATAAGTCTGGGTGTGTAAGCCTTTACAGAATTTCCTGTCCACCCAGGCCACCTTTGAGGTAGTTATATAACAGAGTGGAGGGCAAGGGAATTCTGCACCAAAGCCTGCCTATGGAGCTACCCATTACACAGCCCAGTTGACTTAGGTTTTATGTTCACTAGATAGATTTGCCCCAAAGGTTTACATAGACCTTAAGTGGTACGTAGCACTTGTGTAGACTCTCTGCTCTGGTCCATAATATCCCTTTAGTTATTCTGAAAGCATACAAATTTTGTATATATTTTTCAAAATTATTGTTGTTATTATTATTTTTAAATCATGAAGACTTAGGCAACAAGAGAGATCAAGTGAATCATAACCTGGAATTAAATGAAAGCTTTTTTTAAAAATAAAACAAAACAAAGCAAGTAATGGAAACTTCTGCCTGTTTAGTTAATGAAAATTATGTGATATAAATAAATACTTATTGAAACATAATAGGACTAAGTGCATATAATTTAGAATAGATTGCTTGTACTGAGGACTAACTCATTTTAAATACTGTTTCTCAGCTAAACTAAAGTTCTCTCTCTGAAATAATTAGTGCAATCTCTCTCTTGCTCTAATTTTTGACTGAAGCCTGTAGTTGACGTTTATGACCTCCTATGTCGTTAATCATTGTAATTTTTTAAACCACGCACATAGTGTTTTTTCACTTGGACTTTTGATTTCATTTTTCCCCTTGTTTGCAAGTTTTTACTTTGGGGATTAGGTTCACAAAAGGACCTAGACACCTACTTGACACTGTAAGCATCTAATGCCAGGACCCACTGGGATACACAGAATCTTTGCTCAGTTGCATTTGAACATTGTAGATACCTAAACTCAGCCAATGCCTAAATTTTTTTAGTATAAATTTCCTAAGAGCCTATGTTTCCACTTCTGTGCATGCACACTGTAGCCTAACACCAGCGCAATGCACGAAGCAGGGGAAAATAGGTGTTTCTGTGCCTAAGTCACCTGTGGGGCTTGATCCAGTAAGCATGCTCAGACCTTGCCTACAGGATTCAATCTCCTACAGGTGAGCTTACAGAAAGTGGCCAAGGGGGAGGAGTATCTGTTTCATAACTTTCATCCCAGTGGTCACTCATGGTTCAAGTTCTACTTCTGTCTGAGAAGAAGAGATTTGATCAGTGCCAACTCTCAGCTGACTGCCCTAACCACTGGGTTATGTGGTATTCTGATGTGGGAATTCTTCAGTCTAGTTATAAGGCAGATCCTCCTCCTTACCCTACCTCCAGCTTCTTGCTAAATTGGCATAGGTGACTGACACCAAGAGAGTTTGCAGGTGAGAATCCCAAGGCCAAGGGATGCATCATCTTGCAATCCAGACTTTGGGTCCAAACTTCTTGAGGGGGTGGGGCTTACTACCTACCCCTTGGCTTGGTATCTCCCATTAGTTACTTTAGGCAAAGAGTCGCCTAACATGCTGGCTTTTGTGAATCCCATTTTGAGATTCCTATCTCTTTTCATTTGTTGTATCAGGAGTGTAGGTACCAATCTCAGGTTTCTGAATCCAAGTAGTTTTCTGGGGACCTAAAAGTTAGGCAAGGCAATGCTCAGTGTGACTGCACCTAAATTCATTTGTGAAGGTAGCCTCTGGTCTTTTGCTTGATGTGGCCGAAGATATTATTTCAAAGGGGCTTGTTTTTATTTGCTTTTTGTTTCATTATTAAGGCGATTTCCGAATGGCTCAATTTGGTAAAAGACATCTGTAACATTTCATGACATGGAAGTTTTGTGCTTAAGCAATTAGGTCCTGATTCTGCAAGTTCTCACTGAGATAATCTCTCAGGAAACTATGATGACTCTTAATGGGAGCTGAGTTTGCTCAGCATTTTGAAGGATCAGCTCAATTTCACTGGCTCAGAAGTTTCCATGCCAGGTTGAACTAGATATTCATAGGGATTACCAAACAAAACTGTGTTTATATGAATAGACTGAACAGCAAATACCATCTTGTCATGTTAAATATCCTCCTTCTGTTTTGTTTTTATGTGTAGGGAAAAGTTAAATGTAAATCAAGAATGTGCAATCAGGAATGGAAGCACTGGGAGTGTTAGCTAATTAAAGATCACAATACTGTAAAAATTACCCAGAGGCACAAAGCTCACAAAATCTGTCATAACCAGCATTGGAACTCCTAATCTATGATGACTAATATGTAGCCTTTTAGCTTATCTAGGCTTATTAGAAACAAGCAGCATTTACTGTATTCCGCAGGCTTCCACTATAAACTCATCTTTTGTGACTAGTTAATGTGTGCATTCCATTGAAACTGACAAAGTAGCTTCTGAACTTGACTGGACACTCAACACTTGTCAGGAGATGCTCAAAATCTTACAGGACTGGACAGTGTTTGAAGATTACTTAGAATATGAAAAAAAAAATTTATTATATATTGAATATGTTGACGATCACCTCCAAGCAGGTTATTTATGCTGATGATTATGTATGAAAACATTACTGAATTATTCCTTACAGAAACCACCTGACTGACATGTTACTGAGATAAATTAGATTTAATGTTCATCAAACAGATTCATTTATATCTAATTTATATCCAATTTTAATAATTGTAACGATGCCTTGAAAAATTTAAGACCCCCATGGGAGATGAGAGGAGGGAGTTATTACACACAAAGTGAGCGGGGAAAAAATCTGATCACTGATAAAATACTTATGGTTTGCACTTAAAGCTGGAGGCCTAAATATTTTGAACCAGCTAAACTATGCTTGGCATCTAAGCTACGTTTACATTCCCTGGATCTTGGGGCCAGTAGGCGCTTGACAGGTTTCCAGCATAAAATAGAGCAGCCTGCCAATGGACCATGAGGACTGTTATTGCAGCTGTAGATTGGCCAGACACGTGCCTTGTTTACCTTTGCACACCCCATACACTAAGACATGGGAAGAGAATGACTTACCACAGCAGCCTTACAGCCGCTGGATGTTTCCTTGGCAGGGGGTTGTCCTGGACTGGCCATTTAAACTGAGTTTAAAGCTGATTTGCATAACTAGAAAAAACAGAAATGTTTATTGAGGGGTTGGGAGGGACTGAATTAACTGGAGATGCCAGAAGACAATTCCTTCCTATGCAGAGAACTTAAAGCTGGTGGAGGGGCATAGCTACCTCCTGGGCCAGGCACAGTCACAAGCCTACTATATGAGGTGATGAAGGCAGTGGAGTGTAATCCTGATTCTCCTCTGGCATTAGGCAGTGACATAAATTAGAGCTATTCCTATGCAATTTTAACTCACTCTGGCGGCAAAGGGCTCCAAATAAGGGAGCCATGACCGGCTGTCTGTGGTCACCATTATTACTCTATACGTGCATAATGTGGAAGGTGATCAACACTGAGGAGGTGGATTTTCCATACATCTATGTATATAAGGTGACAACTTCTAATCAGAAGAACATTAGGTCAAGAAAGACCTGGAGGAATATTGTTAGTGTTGGAAAAGATCATTTGAAGACCTTGAGAGGACAATACTTCCCCCCGACCCCCTTATGGGGAAGGTCTGGTTTGCCTTACTGAACTTGCGTATCAAAGGGTATGTCTACTCTCTAAGCTGGTGTATGATCCCCAGCTCATGTAGAGGTACTCGCACTATCTCCTGTTGAGCTAGCATGCTAAAAATAATAGAGTAGCTGGGGTAACACAGGTGGTGGTGAGTGGCCAAACAGGGTAGCTGTGCTAAGTAAGTACCTACTGGGTCTGGTGCATTTGTACTCAGCACAGCTCATCTGTGTTGCCATTTGCTGCTGCCTTTCGCCACTGCCTGTGCTATCCCAGCTACACTACTGTTTTAAGCATTCTAGCTCAATGAGAACAGAGCAAATGTCTATGTGAAGTAGGAATCATTCCCTTAGCTCACAAGTGTAGGCATAACATAAGTTAATGATTCATAAAATATAAGACAGTGAATATTTATTTCAACACACTTGGAAAATATGCATTCTATTATATAAAATATGCTTAGATTGCAATGTGGGATTAATGTATGAAAATGTGAATATATTAGATTGAATGCTAAATAGTGGCAAGACAATGCACAAACTTTTGTGACTATTCATTTGATTTTTAAAACAAATCTGCTATGACTTGTGTGAGTTCTTTGAGACAAAAGAGTGAAACTGGAATTTAATAAACATTTTCATTAGGAACCTGGTTACAGGCCTGATTCTACCATGTGCTTTGTACTAACAGCCTCATTCAAGCCTGCTGAAGAGATTGTGAGTCTTTTTCCATTGACTCCAGTGCACTTCAGATCAGAGCCCTACTAAGTGTTGTCACTTCCTATTGAATTCAGTGGAAGCTGGGCATGCACAGCACCCCTTCAGGAAGAGTCCAGGAAACAGAAATAATACAGTGTAACTTCTAACCAATCAGAACTCAACAACTCAAGCTGATGTACATAATAAAAATACCTAGATTTAGACTTAAGTAATAAGCATTTTAATATTTATAAAATAAAAAGCCTTCTGACCATATTCATACCAAATTCTACCTTTTAGAAGTATCTCATAATTCTACTGTGTATCTTCTATGTTCCCCATTGCTCAGAATAAAGATTTATAAGAAGGAATGATATCTATGCATTTCTAGAAAATGGTAATTATAGGGCTCCCTAAATGCAGTATTTACAGGATGGTTTTTCTTTTCTATTATTTTATCAATGTACTGCAGAAATACTGTAGCAATAGACGTTTCTGATGTCCCCTGCGAATGATATAGGACTAAGTTACTATCAAACACTAGGTTTAATTTGCTATCCTTTGAGGGAAATTTTGACCATTGTCTCTTTTAATATCTGCTGAACCACACATCCCTAACTTCTAAGGCTTCCACCTAGTAGGAGAAGTAGAGGGTGCCAGCAGTATCCTGGGTCCTTAAAGATATTTTCTGAAGTTAAATTTAAAATAATAAATGGCTGAAAAGTGTAGTGTATTTTGTGCTCAAGTATTAGAAAGATTTTACAGGATCCATATGATGATCTACACTGTATCAATCTCTCTTTCAGATTCATTACAATATAGCCTGAGATGAAATAGCCTATGAAGGTTTCTTTACTATTACCAACTTTGTTAATGAGCTATAGACTGTATAGCCCTGTGGTAAGTGTGGCTTCTCATGAAGATGTAATATCAGATATGACTGTCCACCACATCAATATGTGGAAGAATGGCAAGCAAGCTCAGGTCACCAGCTACAATGCACATGTAAGAGCTTGTTGGGCAGGTGCTTAAGAAAGAAACAGTAAAATGTGAACAGCAAAGTCAGACAAACTGAGACTAGAAGTCTTATTCATTCTTTAGCACAGATAATAATACAATAACAGTAATAATTCAGAGAAAACAAAGAACTATTAAAATTTCTCATTATGAGTTGCAGATTTGGACTGTCTCCTAAACAGAACATTATGAGAAACTGTATGAAAATTTAAGGCCATCTTCTGAAATTTGTGCACTCCAAATAATTTTCCTTGAGGTACTCCATTTCCTGTAAGGTCTCATGCTCATAAACTTCCTCATAAACAATGCCCACAACATTTTCTACAAATTCCTGTAAGTTTTCTCATAAGTCTTACTGTTGGCTGAAGAGTGACAGATATTTGTAGTAGCCTTATGTTCCAATCCAGCGAGGAATTTAAGCTCATGACTAACCTTAAAGATGTGCATAGTCCCAATGATTCCTTGTGTACTTGCTGTACTATATTCAGCCATAAGAAGCAGGAGAGAAGACTAGGATTATGATGAGCTTGATTTCCTGCAGAGGACTGCACTCCTGAGCCACACACTTTACGTTTCTCAGAAATGTGGGAGACTCTAGTTCAAATTGCTGCTCTGCCTACTTCTCAGTTTATTCTGTAGGAGCTTTTCCACTTTGTATTATAATTAAACATTCTCTGGGCCAGAGGGAGAGACTGATTCTGAATCAGGCAGAACAGGAACTTAAACCTGAGTCACCCATATCCCAGGCAAGTTCCCTAACCACCAGATTTTGGTTATTCTGGTTTTGGCTGGTTTCTCATTCATTTTTCCTCTGGTTTTGACCATCCTGCACATGAGAAACCTCCTCAGCGAACTGGCATTTTCCTATGAAAAAATGTTCAGTTGAAAAATTTCTGACCAGCTCTCTTAAAGATATTGCAACTGGCTGCATTTCTACTTGTGACTATTACTCTGACCCAGTGAAGCACATAGACATATCAGAGTAATTTCAGGTGCACAAGTATTCCCATTGATTGACTAACAGGTAGTCAAAGTGACCATTTTGATATATCCCATAGCCTGACATTTATTTGCATAAAAAAATGTCTGTGTGTAACAAAGAGCTCAGTAGAATTTTTAGAATCAGTTCACTAGTGACTTGCTAACAGAAAAAATGGGCTAAAGTCTTTGGACAGTTTGTTAACAATGTATAACTGGGTCGGCTGTAGAAGATATGGAGCCTGATATTTCCATTCGCTTGTACCAGATATTTTCAGGAAAACAATAATAAAATAGGTGAAGCTATACTGCTGTAAAACTGTTGTTAGTTCAAAATCAAGCCTATATCTTGTGTATATTATAAAAAAAATATATTTAAGAAAGCATTATTGTTGATAGCTGAAAAAATACAACCTGGCAGCAACATGGAAATGACTGTTGACAATATAGAGTAATAAGCTCATTTATGCATATAATATGTTAATATGATACTTGAATTTTTCTTCCATTTGCTATCTGAGACACATTTCTCTGAGGGACTGCAGTTGCTGTTCTCAAATAGCTGGCTGAACCCTCAGAAAGAGAAACCTGTAGTTACTAAAGAAACAGGTTTCCTCCAATTGTTTGCATTTGCTGAGGAACATCTAGTTTGATCATGACCTTGAGCAACAAATACTATAAAAAATAACAAAGTACCATGGATAACTATATATGGGCAGACATTGATGAATGTGCTATTTGGCATTGGAGAATTTAAGAGAATAATAGGCTGCCAGCGTTTTGTTTTTAAAAACAGTGGCACATAGAAAAGTGATTGATCACAATGGGGAGAATCACATAATCCAGTGTTCTGCAGACTAGATAAATATATTAAAAAATCTAAGAAAGACCTAGGGGTGATAGACAGAAAACTAAATATGAACTCGTAGTAAGGGGAATTTGAAAAAAAAAAAGTCAGGCTACTCTTGGATGTTTACATATAGAAGATGACATGGAAGAGTAGGGAAAGATAGTACTGTTCTATATAGATCTGGTGTGAATTCACCAGAATATCATTGTTATTGTTTATACTGTAGGATCTCTGGTCACAGATTAGGTGCTGCGCTACAAACAGAGAAAAAAAAAAGATAAGACAAGAGACAACAGGTGGATATAGACAGACAGGAACACAAGGAAACATTGAGACAAATGGCAGTGTGATAGGCAATGTTAACAGTTGGGCTGCGGGTGTGCTCTGGTCAAGTTTTTGTAGGCTTTGTGACAAAGGACGGGTTTTATTTTTAAGGAGGGATTTGAGGGAGGACTATGAGGTGGCTTGCAGATATTTTGTGGAAAACTATTCCCAAGCATGAACGAGCAGCGCAAGAGAAAGCTCAAAGTTGATTGTTTGAAAATTTAATGAGAGATCTGTGAAGGCCGGCATCCTTGGCTGATCAGATGTGGGAAATTACACTTTAATAGTGAATAGAGTTGATGGTAGCATAAGAAACTGTGAAGGGTCTTCAAAACCAACATGAGATTCCATCATTCCTTGAGTAGCCCTTGAAGGACAACTTTTGGAGATAAGCACTGCTCAGTGTAACGAAGAGTATCACAGGCTGTCTCTAAATGAGGAACATAAATCTAAATGAGCTGGACCAATGCTTACTACCCTCTCTCTCACTCTGGTGATTAATCCCACAGTTATGAATGTTGTACTTTTTCTCCACATTTTCTGTTGCTTGATTTCTTCCATATCAATAGCAAATAGAAATGACCAACAATCCATCTCTTCAATCAATTTCAGAGAACAAGAGTTTTTGTGATTTAATCCCAACTCATAGGAATGGAATTGCATTATCACAGCAAATGCAGCCCCTCAAATTGTCATTGGTGGGCTCGCCTACTTTGAAGTGCTGGGATTTAAATAGTGTTGCTGACTTGTTTTGAGAGTTGATTTTCTCCTGCCTCCAAATAGCCTCCTTCCAATATTAGGGGCCTTAAAAGCAAAATAATTTAAAAGTAGTATATCAAGTCTTTCAACATTCACAATATTCTTGTAATATCTGTTTCCAATTACTAACTGAAAAATGGGATGCAAGACAGAGGGATGGAATTGGCAGCATTTTTTTTTTTAATCCAAGCTATTTTGAGTTTTAATTATTTTTTAACACATTTCGCTTGTGAAATGCATTTTTGTTTCCAAATTGCCTACCTCTAAATCAGATATTGGACTACTATGCAGAACAGCTAAAGGCTGCATTCATTTTTGGCTTATTTTTTTTTTAAGGTCAACTTATTTCAGACTGTTTTGTTACCCTTTTCACAGAGATCATTAAAGCGCACATACAGCCTCCAAAGTCCCTTGTATAGATTGGAATGCAGATGGTTCAAAAGTAATGGTAAATAAACAAACATTACACTGTTTGCTGGAGCCTTCATTGTAGTTTCAGCACGCTGCCTGCTGCTCCATCTTCAAGCAGAATTAAATGAATGCTTTTTTTTATATTATTGTTGATAATTACACAATTGAAACAGAGTAAGAGAGGGACAGTGGAGGCTGTCACAGAAATTCAAGGGTTAAGAAGACCCTTGTTTGATTATGTATCCCAATTGTTCCAGATTCAGGAAGTCCATTAGACTCTTGTTAGCACTAGTTTAAATTGTTCACATTTTGCTATTACAGCTGAAAGCACTGGAGGCCCTCCAGCTGAGCCTACCCAGAAACTTTAATCTAAGAAGATCATGAACTGATACCTGCCTTTAACTTTTGAAAAAGAAGCAGAGTCTTTGTGCACTGCTCTTAGTTCAGCTTTTTTCTAATCTGAACTCAGAAGAGAAAATGTCTTGGCCTAGAGAAAACTGCTCTGGGAGCAGATTTCAAAGGGGAGAAAACACCACCAGTTCCTGGCTACCACTATCCTCCACCACCTCCAACACTGTTTACCTGGCAATCTATACTCTTAGACTCCGATTCTTTGTTACTTTGTTCCTATGCTGAGTGCAGGACTAGAGGGGGAAAAGGGAAAGCAAAGGAGACATCTATTCTGGGACCATTCAAGCTGCCCCACACAAGGGGCTATTAAACTTTTAGAAGGGATTGCGGATGGTAAATAAGGCATGAGTTTGAATTTGTGGTCTAGAATAGCAGCAAAATACTTTAGTACAATTTTTGGCCACTTATGCAGAGGCCTCTGCGCTGCACGAAGAAAAGAATAGTCCCTTTCTCTGTGGTGATGGTACAACTGCACCTGGGTTCTTTGTGTTCATTTCTGGGGACCAAACTTCAAAAACACGGAATAACCAATTAGAATAGGGAGCTGAGGGCAAGAAGTATTAGTGGCTGGAGAGATCGTCTTGTGAGGAAAGATTAAGGGCTCACTTTTGAGGGGTAGAAGCTGGTAGGAAGGCTGGCATGCGGAGTGGACTGGGACCAGTCGGTCTTTTCTTGTTCCTGCCCCTTTCTATGCGAGTTGCCGCACTGACAGCTCTTCCCTATGCCACAAGATCAGAAGATAATCTACCACTCAGAGAACTAAATAGGTATTGCTTAGCTAAGAGATTACTGAGATGGTACATAATAACAAAATGTAAATGTCGTTTTGAAGAGTGTAAAGATCAAGGGAGAAACCAATTATTTGTTGGGACCAGAGAATCTAACTGGGAATAATGGGGTGATATTGAGAAAGAGAGAATATCAATAGATTATTGGGAAAACTCCAACCGTAAAACTCCAACTAAGTGAGATCTTCTTCTGTACAGTAGTCTCCCTAGGAAAGAGATGAAAGCTCCAGGGTGTGCATTTTAGAGAAAAGAAGATCTTCTGGTCCAGGCACTAGTCTCAGACTCAGGCAATCTGGGCTCAATGTTTGCAAAGTTCTGCCAAGAATTTCTTTATTTCTTGAGCAAGTAATTTATTCATCTGTGCCATAGTTCCCCAGTAGCAAAGCATGAATAATATTTTCTTTCTCCCATCATTTGCCTGTCTTGTCTATTTAAACTGTAAACTCTTTGGAGCAAGGTCTGTCTCTGTGTCTAGGACAACAGGGTTCTGATCTTTTTTGTGGGCTTTTTATCTACTAGGGTAAGATAAATAACAATTGTCAACAGTATGAAACACTTAGAACTGGATTGGGTCAAGCAGTAGAAATGAGCTGCAGGGAGCAACCTAGAAGTTGACCTTGTAAACCCATCCTTATAGGGATAATTTTCACATGAGAAGTCTTATTTGATCTACTCATGGAATTTAAGGGTGAAAGATCAGGATGACCTGACTCATATAGGTTTTTTTTTTCCTCTTTAATTACTACGATCATATGAGAATAAATACAGTTTCTTTAACACATTTACTTTATTTTGAGATTTGTATTTCAAATTAAAGAACAGGCTTCTTTATTCTGGAAAGACATTTTAATGTCTTCTAAGAACTGCTGTTTTTTATCTTATTCTGAGCTTGTGGTAACTTTTTATATATGTCTGTTTTGTTTTAAAAAATTAATAGCACTTTATAAACATTTTAATATCTGAGTGAACAATATAAGAAACCTACTTTTTCCAGTCATTTGTATATGGTACTAGCCAAATTCCAATATTGGCCTTTTTGGACATATAGAAGAAATGAAAATGATATTGAATGCCTTGATTGCCAGTAAATAGAATATCCTCCAAGAGTATAGAGGTCTTATAAAGTGAGGTTTAGTAAATACATTGTTGTGCTCATTTAAAAGTAAAGATGCACTGTAATATTGGGAGAAATAAACTATTCTCTGATGGTTATAAAGGAAGGATTCAGTTAATTTGTAAGTATTTGTGAATGTGCTTTCCCTAAATTTTAACACTCAAGGCTTGGCAAAATGTAAGCTACAGAACTTCCTGGTTGGAAACCTTCCACATAGTTGGGATAGACTAGGCCAGCTAATATGTCTTGTCAATCTATAATTTCTATAGACACCAGGAATGCTGCTTATAGATGAAGCACTTCACCATTATGTGGTCTGGTTCTGTTCTCTTTAAAAATCAGATGGCAAAACTGCTTTGGAAATCAATGGGAGAAGGTTTGCAACCACACACAATGTTATGCACACAATCCTATTTAACAAGAAAATATTCACCTTGTAAATTTTGTGAAATATGGCATCGCACTTACCAGTAAAAATGAACAGCAGCTGTTTTATATGTCAAATAATTCATGACTACCAAAGCCCATAACAGATATCATTATTCAGAACAATGGTGAAGGAAAATAACCAGAATGGTGAATGGAAAATAAACAGGACTTGTTGTCAGATAATAAACATTTAATCATGGTTATATTCGGCTGAAGATTGAGTGTATTCCAGGAAGTGTTGGGTCTATGCATGTGCGCTTTTGTATTTATAGCATCTCTATTGCTTCTGAATGTATTTATTAAAAGCAAGATGTACCAGTACTACATAAATAGTGAACTTTAAGCTACATGTTACAAATATTAAAATTAGCTTAGGATAACTGTTGGGCTGTGGCAATGAGGTCCTATCTTCATTACTGATACTGTTACACTTCTTTCTGAGCAGTAGCCCAAATTTAGGGCCTTGCAGGGAGGCTTCCATTTGGATGAGAAATCAATGTCATGGAGCCAGGTGAATTCTTGATGTAATCTTGTTTGTTCACAAAAATATGTTCCAAGTCCTGTTTCTCTGAATAGAAGTATCAACAAACAGGCAACTTTCCTGTTCAGAAATCCCTAAGCAAGACACTCCAACCTGCCCTGTGCCCAAGGAGTATTCTGTCTCATTGCTTCTGGCCCAGCACCACAATGATAATCTTGGCCCAGTGCAGAGGGGAGGCCCTTCACCCACAGTGGTGGCTCCTGTCCCACAGGGCTGGGCCTGGGTCCAGCAGTTACAACTTGGAACATGGGGTCGCAGTTCTACTCAGATTTAATCCAGTTGCCCCTCCATCTTGGCAGAGGGGTGGCCGGGCCAAATTTAAGTGAATGGTTTTGCAACCCAATGCATAGGATTGCAGTGCCAATCAGGTTTGGCCCAGTCCTCCCTCAGGTCGCAATGCCAAAAGCAGGGAGCTGGGCCCCACCCCAAGGGACAGAAGCCACTGCTGCAGGGTGGGCTCACTCTGTAATCCCCTCCCGACTTGGGGGCTCCCCTCTGCACTGGCCCAGGAGAAGTTCTTGTTTACATATTTTTGCACCCTTGGTTTCATGATTTCTGTGGTGCAGTTGAACCCATGCCCAAGATGCCCCTGGCTGCATGCACATCTGGTCAGTTCTAGCATGTGTGAGGGGTTAGCACATGCCCAATGAGGACAGAAACTTCTTACAGTCCAATAGCTAAAATCTCAAAGTTTCTACTGATCACCTGCAAAATAAGATTTTTCTGAAGGTTTATAACTTCACCAGATATGGATTGATTTTCACAGAAGCAGCAAAAGGCATATATCCTTGACACAAAGACCACTTGTGTGCCAAATTTCAATACCCTGTTCCAAAGTATGCAGGCACTAGAACTTTTCAATAAAAGGTCACCAGAACTGTTATAACCAGCAAAACAATGTATTTTACCCTAATCTCTTTCCTGGAAATGACTGAATTATTTTAGCTGAAACTTTCCAAAAACATTTCACCTGAGCTAGATGAACAGAATGAAAAATTTCAACCGAAACAGTTCAGTTATTTTAGAAATCTTGGAGCACTGATTTTTAGGATCCTTTTATGCATCATATTTAGTTGCTTCAACTTTTTCCTGTGTGTGGCTTCTTTGTGTTTGATCAAAACAACTACTACCTTTCTACTTGTAGTTAAATTAAAAACTGCCCCCAGAGCAGAGCCAGTTGAAAATTTCTCAATGAAACATTTTCAAAATGTTTCATCGAAATAAAAACTATTGGCAGGAACATGTCAATTCAAGTGACATTTCATTTAGAAAAAATGAAAGCAAAGTGTTTTTGATAATGTCAGAACATTTTGTTTTTATATTTTCACAATGGAACACTTCAATTTTTCGTTTCAGACTTACTTTTTAAAAAAAATAGTAATATATATTATAATATAAAATCTAATGTCAAAGTCTAAATGTTTGGCACAAAGGAAAGTTTTGAAAATAAAAATGTTTCATAGGGAATTTTGAAATGCCTTTGTGCCAGTTCAGAATGAAAAAGAATTTAGAAAATCATGAAAATTCCCACTAAATGGAAATTCCAGTTTCCACACAGTTCCACCATGTATTTGCATAGATACAGCATGCTTATAGGATTGTCTTTTCAGAAGCAAATACAAGTTTAAACTTGGTAGATTTGCTGTGATGTAGAAATTATATTTGACGCTGAATGAGTGGTTACCTGAACCCTGAGGTTGACCCATCTAACCAATGAACCTGAAAGTATTGTATGCAACTTAATCGAATTGCAACAGTCACTATTTTATGTATTTATTTATTTTATTTCCACATAATGCATAGAAATATTCTTCTAATAGTTTATGCCATTGACAGAAGCTGGCACAGAAGGTAAGCTGTTGTTATGGACATAGTGTGGTATTTCCTCCTGCATTAAACCATTAAATATGTATTTCAGACGTGGCTTGTTATTTTATCTAATAGTGTGTGTAATAGTGAAAGCCTACTGCACTTCCTGAAAGGGACTCAACAAGGTAAATCACCTTTGAAAAAGAGAAGGCTAATGTTTAGAGTCAGAAACTGGAAAGTAGGAGACTCTCTTGAGAGCTAGGTGGGTCCGCTGTGTGTACGGTGTTTTTCTGTGTTTTTTAAACAGGAAAACTGAAACAATTAAAAAGACATAACTCATCTTTGTCTGAATGAATTTTCATAGGTGTCTGAAATGAAAGCAAAATCTGTTTTCCTGGTGGGATTGCATAAAGAAGAGTCCCACAGGTGGGCAGACAAACATAAAGAATACAACTAGTATTAAAGCTGTGTAAAGCAGTGTGGCTGCCAACTGCTAGCTCTTGTACTTGTTCACAAGATGGATTGGTAAATTAAAATCCCATTATCTGAGTTGCATTATATAGCCTTATTATGTATAATTATCAAAGTTAATTTGCTGCTATAACTTGATGACCAAATCTTAAGATAACCTCTTCAAAATGCAAGTAATTGCTAACAATACTGTAAGATTTCATAGTGCAGACATTGTGAAATTTGCTAGTCAGTATGCCATTAGTCTTAAATGTATACTCTGCAATCATATTTGATCTATGTACAATATCTCAGACTTGAGTAACACACACAGGAGCAGAGGAAGTAGTAGCTGTTTAGATGGACAGCATGCGTGTAGGGGAAAGGATAAATATTTGGGGCCTATTTTTTCATTTATGCCCATTTTGAATTGCAATTGTCAGTTACATTAAGGATCCTTTACAAAGCGGGCTAAAATGACCTTGGTGTAACTGACAATTGGTGCCTTATAATAAATAAATAAATAAATAAATAAAAAAGATTATCTCTTTAAGAAAGGGACCTGAATCGGATTCCAAACAGATGCAGGAGTCAGTGAAAATGGATTTCAATGTGAGCATGAGACCTTGAACAGCTAATGTCACTACTGTTCAAAGTAGAAGTCACTGGCTATTCAAGTGAATTACTGGCAGGTAGTACTACACAGAATGATGAAAACATCTCATGTTAATGCAATATGCTTCAAGAAATAACTTCCATTTATCCATGGAATAAAATCAATATTAAAACTTATTTTTTTCCGAATCATAGAATTGCAGAACTAGAAGGGATCTCAAGAGGGCATCTAGTTCAGTCCTCAGCACTTGTGGCAGGACTGTTTATCTAGATCATTTCTGACTGGTGTTTGTCTAATCTGGTCTTAAAAAATCTCCAGTGATGGAGATGCCACAGTCTCCTTGGGCAATTTATTCCAGTGCTTAACCATCCCAAGAGTTAGGAAGTTTTTCTTAATGTCCAACCTAAACCTCCTTTGCTGCAATTTAA
Organism: Chelonoidis abingdonii; assembly: GCF_003597395.2. Classification (NCBI taxonomy): domain Eukaryota; kingdom Metazoa; phylum Chordata; order Testudines; family Testudinidae; genus Chelonoidis; species Chelonoidis abingdonii. The sequence goes on along the minus strand of NC_133774.1, from coordinate 56,614,739 downwards.
GCCCATTGCTTCTTGTCCCAGCCTCAGACAATTTTCCTTCCTCCTCCTTGGAACAACTCTTTACATACTTGAAAACTGTTATCATGTCCCCTCTCAGTTTTCTCTGTTCCATACTAGACAAATCCAATTTTTTTTTCATCTTCCCCCATAGGTCATGTTTTCTAGATCTTTAATCATTTTTGTTGCTCTTCTCTGGACTTTCTCCAATTTGTCCACATCTTTTCTGAAATGTGGCATCCAGAACTGGACACAATACTCCAGTTGAGGCCTAATCAGCATGGAGTAGAGCGGAAGAATTTCTTCTAATGTCTTGCTTTAAATACTCCTGCTAATACATCTGAGAATGATGTTTGCTCTTTTTTTTTGCAGCTGCGTTACACTGTTGACTCATATTTAGCTTGTGGTCCACTATGACCCCCAAATCCATTTCCGCAGTATTCCTTCCTAGGCAGTCATTTCCCATTTTGTATGTGTGCAACTGATTGTTCTGTCCTAAGTGGAGTACTTTGCATTTGTCCTTATTGAATTTCATCCTATGTACGTCAGACTGTTTCTCCAGTTTGTCCAGATGATTTTGAATTTTAACCCTATACTCTGAAGCACTTGCAGTCCTTCCCAGCTTGGTATCATTTGCAAATTTTATAAGAGTAGTCTGTATGCCATCATCAAAAATCATTGATGAAGATATTGAACAGAACTGGACCCAGAACTGATCCCTGCAGGACCCCACTTATTATGCCCTTCCAGCATGACTTTGAACCACAGATAACAACTACTCCGTGGGAACAGTTTTCCAACCACTTTTGAACCCACCTTATAGTAGCTCCATCTAGGGTGTATTTCCCGAGTTTATTTCTGAAAAGGTCATGTGGGACAGTTTCAAAAACTTTACTAAAATCAAGCTATACCGTGTCTACCGCTTCCCCTGCTTCCTCAAGGCTTGTTACCCTGTCAAAAAAAGCTATCAGGTTGGTTTGACACTATTTGTTTTTGACAAATCCATACTGACTGTTATCTTCTATATCAGTGGTTTTCAAGCTTCAGTTCGCGACCCAGTACGAGGTCGCAGAATGTAAGGCACTGGGTCACAGTGGCTCTGGTCAGCACTGCCGACCGGGCCATTAAAGTCCCATTGGCAGTGCTGCCCAGCTAAGACAGGCTAGTTCCTTCCTATTCTGACACCATGGTGCGCCCAGGTGGTGGCCAGCAGCAGATCCAGCTCCTAGGCGAGGGAACCACAGAGCTCCACGCACTGCCCCTGCCCTGAGCACCAGTGTTCCCAGCCAATGGGAGCTGAGGAGGACAGTGCCTGTAGACAAGGGCTGTGCATAGCTAGGAGCTGCAACTGTTGCTGGCTGCTTCTGGGTGCAGCACAGTCTGTGGTGCCAGGACAGGAAAGAAGCCTGCTGTACCACCCCCGTGGAGTCACTGACTGGGAGCCGTCTGAGATAATGTCGCACCCCAACCCTGTGCCCCAATCCCCAGCCCCAGTCCTGAGCTCCCCAAACTCAGAGCCCCCTCTTGCACCCCAAAACCCTCATCCCCACCCTGGAGCCTGAACTCCCAGCCCAGACCCCTGACCCCCTCCCATACCCCAACCCTCTGCCCCAGCTCAGAGCCCCCTCCCACACCACAAACCCCTCATCCTCAGCTCCATTGGGTCATGGCCATAAACAATTTTCTTCAACTGTGTCACTAGAAAATTTTTTTGAAAACCACTGTTCTAGATGTTTGAAAATGAATTGCTTAATTTTTTTGCTCCATTATCTGTCCAGTGTTTAGAAAGCATGCTAAACTTCACTACTTTCATTTCTGTTCTATTCCTTTACCTCCCCTTTATTTGTACTTTGTCCATTCAAATTATGGGCCCTCCACAACAGGGAATATGTATCTTTATTTGTTTGTGTAGTATTTTCCATACTGTGTGACCAATATAAATTCATCAGTCTTTTGAAATGATAATTTCTCATGCATGTACCTTAGAGAAACATACCGAAGTTAGTTATTAATTAAAATTTTAAGACTTTTAAAATCAATAAATATTGAAAGCTTAATCAAGCCACAATCTACATAGAGATAAGTCCCTATTTTCCATGTCAGAAAATATGCAACTTAACAAATTCCAACAGATCACTCAGTGGCTCTTGAAATGGCACCTCTTTCTTCTAGGTTTGTTTCTCCTCTCAGCTGCTAGACATAGTGGCATGCAGATTAAGTAGATTGCAGTTTCATTCTGCCATGGAAGTCACACTCAGTACTGACATTAGGAAACAGCTTCTCAGCCCAAGGTTAGGTATGAACAATTGTTGAACTCATAAACTCTGTCCGTTGTGCTTACAAACTCTCTCAGCTCTGCCACTGTTATGTAAATTGCTTTTTAAGGGGCCTTGAGAAACCTTAATTATGAAAGGGTTTGGGAAAAAAAACCCATTATTCAACTCTTTTCTAGATGAGTTTGTTCATTAGGAATTACTGAAGCACAGATAAGAAGAACAGGACTTACATTGTTAGTTTTCTGTACTAAAGGTTAGGAGAAATAATTATCTTGTCTTTATCACTCTAATCCATAGTTTTATTTGCAGTGCAGAGTATGGAAGCAAATGTGGGAGCTATGCTAAGTATTTAAGTATGTGATGGGGTGGACTGGCCCTGCACTGGAGCAGAAGGGGTTAAGCCATGCCCCCTTGACCCTCCTGGGCATGTGCCAACTGCTGCTGCAGTATAAAAGGGAACAGCATAGCTCGGTCTGGGCTGACTGCAAAGGAGGAAGGATGCTTGGTAGAGGCTCCAGCCCAGGAGCCATTACAGCCCTTACCTAAGGGAGTCAAAGACCCCGGACCAGAGGCCTGCCATCATCAGAACCTCAGGGAACATCCTGAACCGAGGACCCTAGAGGCCTTAATGCCCTATGTACCGCATGCAGGAAAGCTGATAGGAAGTGACACAGAGAGGGTGAGCAAGTGGTACCTCCCACTCTCATGAGGTCAGCGTGTTTCGATGGGATTCCCTGCTGAACCAGCAATGGACCATGCCACCACTGTTAGGGCCCTGGGTCAAGTCCTGGTGGAGTCAGCCAGGCCTGGGCCCCTTCACCGAAGCCGCCACACCCCTCATCGTGGCTTCCAGCTGCTGGCCACTAGGCCGCACTACCCTGCATTTGAGGACAGTTCTATTGACTCCAGCCACTAGACCACACTACCCTTCTATTGACTCTGGCCATTGGGCCATACTTCCCTGATAACAAGGGGAGTTCTACTGACTCTGGCTATTGAATTGTTCTTCTCTGAAGGCAAGGGGGTTTCTGTTGACTCGGGCCATTGGACTACGCAGCCCTGTGGCTGAGCACACCCATATTGACTTAACAGCAGGGCTATCACGCCCGTGCCCTGCCCCCAAGATGATGGTGGGGGGGAGTACTGGCCCCGTGACAAGGTATCTAGAATCTCACACTATTACTTCCAGTGAATAGCGCCTTACTCTCTATATAGTCTCATCAATTGGGTCTACCTGCAGAGTACAATACTACTAAAAATGAATAAAGATGGTAAATCAGGTCAAACTTTTAATGAATAATATATATAAATGTATGTGGTGGTGGAGACTAAGCTCCATTTGTAAATTGCAGTTATATGCTAAACTATGTTCATGATGCTTCTTAGACCATCTCACCTTCATGCTGCTGTTCCTCTGCAGGCCGTTCAATCTGTGCAACTACTTTTAACATTCCACACTTCAAAGTAGTTTCAAAGAGCTCCCTCTCATTTTGAATCTCTTCAGCAAATTACCCCTGCCTTCGGTGAAAGATGGTAAGATTGAGCCATGGGCCTATGTGATGGGAGATACAAACCCCACACTGAACAACATGGGGTTAAATGAGCTAATGTCGGCTCAGTTGGCTCTTCTCTGTGGCACTTATGAGAAATACCAGGCTTGGAAGGAGGAGCTTAAGAGGGAGAGTTCCAGCTCAATGGAGACACACTAGGAAGGAGAGCAGAACTTCAGCGGTCAGAACCTGCAGACAGGAGCTCCCCAGACAACTGCTGCTTGAAAAGGCCTTCCCAGAGGAAAGGGAGGGCCAGTTGTTGACACGCCTTGAGAGGGAACCATTCCCCTCTATTACCTGTGGATTCTTTATTTGTGTGAATTTCCCTTGTCTTTTGTTTGACTACCTTGGAGTCTGTAAAGTGACCTGGCTTGAGGTCCAACTCACAGGAAAAAGGAGATCACTGCAGGCTCAAACTGGCCATCAGCAAAAAGTATCTGATGGGGAGAGAGCTGCTGTGCTATGCCTGACCATCAGGAAGCACTCACAGTGAGAAAAATTGTGAAAGGGTTGAAACAGCTTTTCTGTGCATAAAAAATCCACAGTGTAAAAGTACAATACGTTACCATATTGCTGGGCTTGAAACAAAGTTTTATATCTTCAGTAGGGATAGTACCCGATTTGTAGTGGAGCCTGAACACTGCCCATACACACAAGAGGGCTCAGTGGAGATTGAGCCACAGTTCTGCAAACACATGTATGACTAACTTCACATATACGAGTAGTCCCATTTAACTAGGATGACCAGTTGTCCTGTTTTTATAGGGACAGTCCTGATATTTGGGACTTTGTCTTGTGTAGGCATGTATTACCCCCCACTTCCTGTCCCAATTTTTCACAGTTGCTATCTGGACACCCTACATTGAGTATATACCTGTTTGCAGGACCGAGGCCTGAGGCACAATACTCTGCTGAGCTGCTCAGAGATTATGTGGCTCTGTTGCCCCAACATGGGCTGAATCCTGTTGGCACAATGGAGTCCACAGTGAATATACATTATAATAGGAACCTTATGTTACACATGTGAAACCCAAATGAAATTATGTATGTAACTGAGAACAGAAATTGGCCAATTTTCTGTAAATATAACATGAATTATTATGAGAACTATTACTGTATGTAATTCTGTGATTATTCTGTGATTGCTTCACAAAAATATAGCTTCAAATTGTGCCTATAATTAAATTATTTTTCTTTGTTCTATATATAACTCATCATTACTATCTACAGTTCCTAGTTAAAATTAGTATTATATTATTTTTAACCCCCGGTCATTAAACAGATACAAATTGTACTGATGCATGGTAAAGTACATCTATGATTTTACAATAACCCTATTAAGAACTATTCCAAGAATAGCTGTACTAATACTGAATTACAGGGCTTATATTTTACATCATTAAACAGTCTGTTTTACTATAAAACTGAGGTAGAAGAGTAATGTAATGCAATTTTGGCAATATCCTTTTTATTTTGGCCAGACAACCTACTAGTGCATTGTTTATGAAGGTATGAACACTGCACTGAATGGAAATTTATGTGCAATACAATTCTATGCAAACTTGCTTTTTACTTAGTGGAAACAAAGTGGGAGGGGAGAAAAGGGGAAAAATCTACAAGCAAAAAGCTGAACTGAGAAGCTGACTTTCATCTCACACACTGTATTACACTAGTGGAGCTTCATTGACTTTAGTGGAATTACTCCTGTGTCACTGCAAGGAGAATCAAGCCCTTTGTTTCTTGTGTTATATATCCATGGTCTTAAATCAGATGCATTCACATTCAAGGGTAGAGGTGAGTGTTGAAACCAGAGATGACATGTTGCCTGATCTTTTATGGGTGGGAAGCCTGGAAGGGTTAAGGAGCATTGACCACCCTTTTTGCAATCTCCACATGCTTTGCTAAACAATGTATGTACATAACATTATAAACGAAACTTTTTTTATATCGTCCTCATGATATTTAGTATGACCTAATGTGGCACTGTACTTATTTTGGGCATTTAAATGGAACATTTGACAAAATGCAACTTTGTTACAGTACTCTGTTTTGTTAAAACAAAATATTTCATGTAGGTAGGTAAGTTTTGATGATTTCTTTGTGAAGGTTTTTGAGATACAGACACTGGACTGACTGACTTTCTCACACTCTTTAAGAGTGGTGGAAAACCTGAGGCCCGTGGGTCTCATGAGGCCCTTCAGGGTAATCCACTGGCATCTCCAAATAGTTTGTTTACATTTGCATGGCTGCCTGCAGATCCCAGTGGCTGCTGTTTGCTGTTCCTGACCAATGGGAACTGTGGGAATCAGCAACCAGCACGTCCTGTGGCCCGTGCTGCTTCCCACAGCTCCTGATTGCTGTGTCAGACCAGTGAATCTGAACCTGGATCTCCCACATCCCAGACCAACGCCCTAATCTCTTGGCGGACTGCCAGATAGTTTGTTTACTTTTGCATGGCCTCCCACAGCTCCCAATTGCTGTAGTTCGCCTTTCCTGGCCAATGGGAGCTGCAGGAAGTGGTGGCCAGCAAGTAAACTGCGAACTGCAGCCACTGAGAGCTGTGGGAGGCCATCCAGTAAACAAACTATCTGGCAGCCCGCCAACAGATTAGGACTTTGGTCTGGGATGTGGGAGATCCAGGTTCAGATTCACTGGTCTGACACAGTATCATGTAAGCCCCTGCTCTGCCTGATCTGGAGTGAAAAGCTCTGAACTGAATCAGCTAAAAGAAAGACATGAATCTTGGTCAATGCCACATCCTACTTCTCTTCCTGAAAATCCCAAAATGGATATTTTGATGCAATTATTATTTACATGAAAATGTTTACAAGGTTTTGTTCCAATACAGAATAAAATCAAATTTTGAAATCTCCAAAGCTGCAGTGAAAAGGAATTGTTATCCTCCAGTTAGCTCTAAGGCCTGGTCGACACTATGACTTTAGGTCAAATTTAGCTGTGTTACCTCGATTTAACCCTGGACCTGTCCACATAATGAAGCCTTTTTTTTGGACTTAAAGGGCTCTTTAAATCGATCTCTTTACTCTACCTCCGACGAGGGGATTAGCACTGAAATTGGCCTTGCCAGGTCTAATTTGGGATAGTGTGGACGCAATTCAACGATATTGGCCTTTGGGAGCTATCCCAGAGTGCTCCATTGTGACTGCTCTGGACAGCGCTCTCAACTCAGATGCACTGGCCAGGTAGACAGGAAATGGCCCATGAACTTTTGCATTTCATTTCCTGTTTGGCTAGCGTGGTGAGCTGATCAGCACAGGTGACCATGCAGAGCTCATGCAGAGCTTATCAGCATGATGTGCACATTGCCGGGGCACATTGCCCGGGCACATTGCCCGGCCCGTACTTTGTGAGAAGTCTATGACCATGTTTATGTCCTCATCGCTCTCATCACCACACTGCCGTCGCCTCCTTGTCTGGTTTTGTGTGAAACAATTGTCTGCCGTTGCTCTAACGGAGGGAGGGGCGACTGACAACATGGCTTACAGAGAATTAAAATCAACAAAAGGGGTGGCTTTGTATCAAGGAGAAACACAAACAACTATCACACAGAATGGCCCCCTCAAGGATTGAACTCAAAACTCTGGGTTTAGCAGGCCATTGATTTCACAAAACAAATTGGGTCAATTTCTTCTTTTGATCCACTCCATCTATCTTTTACCTCTTAGGCTGACAGCAGATGGTGCAGTACAAGTGCTAGCCATTGTCATCTCCTGGGTGCTCAGCAGAAGTTGGGAATGACCTGGCTGAGTCACTCCCACGTCTGCCCAGGCACCCCTGACTGACCTCACCAAGGTCGGCTAAAAGAACACCTAGGAATATGATGACAATGGCTATCAATCGTAATGCACCATCTACTGCCAAAAGGCAATGAGCTGCTGCTGTGTAGGAATGCAGTTCCATGTCTGCCAGCACCCAGGAGACATATGGTGATGGTGAGCTAAGCAGGCTCCATGCTTGCCGTGGTATGATGTCTGCTCAGGTAACCCAGGAAAAAAGATGCAAAATGATTGTTTGCCATTGCTTTCACAGAGGGAGGGAGGGAGGGAAAGGGGAGCCTGACAACATGTACCCAGAACCACCCACAACACTGTTTTTGCCCCATCAGGCATTGGGATCTCAACCCAGAATTTCAATGGGCAGCGGACACTGCGGGAACTGTGGGATAGCTACCCACAGGAACCCACAGTGCAATGCTCTGGAAGTCGATGCTAGCCTTCGTACTGTGGACGAGTCCGCTGACTTAATGCACTTAGAGCATTTTGTGTGAGGACACACACAATCAACTGTATAAAAATGATTTCTAAAAAAACTACTATAAATTCTACCTAATTTCATAGTGTAGACATACCCTTAGTCAATGCTTCCAAGAAAAACAGTCAAGTCTTAGCTACAAAGACACTGCTTGACACAAATCATTCTCACAAACAGAGATCTAGCTGAGATAATCAATTTTATTTTCTTGGCTTACATGGTTTTGGGAGTTTCTGCTGTTCTGCCAAAGCCAAATCAGTCTCTGGCAATAGCAAGCAGACTAAGGATGTGTTCAGATCCCCAAGTGCACGTTCTGAAGTGGATGAAGTTTCTAAACCTATTTTTGTCTAAACCCATCTTCTTTCATCTTCTTTCTCTTTAAAACCTATAGTACCTTCCCAATTCTCACAGAGTAGATCAAGGAAGGTCTAGTGCCAAAGGTCTTAGAAGTGGTACAAAATGGAAACATTCCATAGGCATGAATAAATTACATATTCTTGGTTGTGTAGGTCACTGATGTTCACCGGTCAGTTCATAGATTTTTTAAGGCTAGCAGGGACCATTATGATCATCTAGCCGGGCTATCTACATAGCACAGGTCATAGATTTTCACCAACTTACTTCTGCATCAAGGGACCATCCATTTGAGCTATAGCATATGTTTTAGAAAGTCATGCAACCTTGAATTGAAGAATTTGATGCAAAACCCCCCCGATCCCTAATGTAAGTAGTTCCAGTGTTTGTTTAACCTCACATTAAACTTTTGGACTCTAGCCTCAGTATGTTTAGCATCAGTTCAAAGCCATTAGATCACATCAAACTTTTGTTTGGTAAATTAAATATCCCCCTATTAAATCTCATTCCTTAAATTTTCTTCCAAGGCACAACTCTTTCACTAACAGTGTGAAAGGCTGAAAAAGGGCTACACAGAGGATTCCCTATACACTGAGGATGCCTTTACCAACATAGACCTAAAATAACTTATCCCCAGTAGATTTATGTGGCTTGGCTGACTGGGAATACTAAGCTCCTGGAAATCAATTTTGTTGAAATGGAAGCTTATGACCTTTTCCTTCTATTTAAAATTTGGAACAGCTACATCGCCCAGATAAAGGATCCCACCCATACAAGCCCAGGAGACATTCAGCATCTGTTAATCCTGGGAATAGGGTTGCCAGGCAGCCTGTTTACAACTGGAATGCCTGGTCAAAAAGGGACCTTGGCGGCTCCATCAGCACCGCTGAGTGGGACACTAAAAGTCCGGTTGGTGGCACAGCATAGCTAAGGCAGGCTCCCTGCCTGCTCTGGTGCCACGCAGCTCCCGGAAGTGGCTGTCATGTCCAGCTCCTAGGTGCAGGGGCAGCCAAGGAGATTCCACATGCTACCCCTGCCCATAGCACCGGATCCCCACCTAGCCCCTCCACAGAGGAACTGGGTATGCCAGCTGCTTCTGTGAGCTGCCCAAGGTAAGCGCTGCCCAGCCAGAGCTGTACCCCAAACTCCTTCCTACATCACAACCCTGAACCCCCTCCTGCACCCCAAACCCCTGCCCCAGCCCAGCACCCCTTCTTGTATTCTGAACCCCTCGACCCCAGCCCCCAGCCTGAAGCCACCTCCTGCACCCCAAACTCCTCATCTCTGACCCCACCCCAGAGCCCTCACCCCCTCCTGCACTCCAACCCCCTGTCCCAGCCCAGGGCCCCCTCCCACACCCTAGCCTCCTGCCCCAGCCCAGTGAATGTGTGTGGAGGGGAGAGGACAAGAGATGGAGAGAGGGGGGATGGATTGAGTGGGAGGGTGAGGCCTCAGGGAAGGTGCACTACCGGGGGCAGGGTAGGGGTGTTCAGTTTTGTGCAATTAGAAAGTTGGCAACCCTACCTGCACCTTAACCCTCTGACCCAGTCCTGAGCCCCTCCCACACTCCAAAGCTCTCATCCCCAGCCCCGCCCCAGAGCCCACACTACCAGATGTAGCCCACACCCCCTCCCTTGCCCCAGCCCACTACTGCAGCCAGTAGCCCCCTCCCACACTCTGAACCCATCAGCCCCAGCCTGGAGCCGCCTTCTGTACCCCAAATCCCTCATCCCTGGCCCCACCCCAGATTCTGCACCTCAAACTGGAACCCTCAACCCCTGCCCCAGCCCAGATCCCCCTCCTACACCCTGAATCTCTGGCCTCACCACTCAGCCCAGAACCCCCTCCTGCATTCCAACCCCCTTATCCCTGGTCCCACCACAGAGCCTGCACTCCCATCTGGAGGCCTCACCCCCTCTCGCACCCCAACTCCCTGCCCCAGCCCAGTAAAAGTGAGTGAGGGTGGGGTGAGTGAGCGATAAAGGGCAGGGGGTTGAGCAGGTTTGGGGCCTCAGAAAAAGGGTGAGACCCTTGGGAAGGGGTGGGGCAGGGGCAGAGCAAGAGTGTTTGGTTTTGTGCAGTTAGAAAGTTGGCAGCCCTACCTGGGAATAGCCTATTACAGAATGGGACTGATGATTCTAGCACTCAGTCTTTTGAACACATTTCATGGTCTGTACCTTATAATGGTTTGCCATCATCATGTTTATGTTTTGATGACTTTTCTAGTCTTTGTAGTTAGGTAGTTTCTTCTGCATATTTCAGTTTCTTATCTCAATCTCTTCCTCACATTGTTCTCTCAGTTTCCAGATTTAAAAATTTACACAGAAGTAAAAAATACCCAGGAGAAATGGGAACTACAAAGCGTGGGAAGCAAGAACAATTCAAGCAATAAGTAAATAAATTTATTCTATCCAGAGACATATATATGACATAGCTTCTGACACATATATTTATAGTACCTAAGTTATGAACACGGTGAGATTTAGACTGTTTTGACATAAATTGAATTTGATTCATAAAGAGTCACTGACTCCCCAAAAAGAGAGGGTCTGGGGGGGGTGGGATTGGTATAAATAAATGCTCATTTTATTCTGTTGGTTCTGCTATAGTAAAAGTTAAAACTGACTTGATTGTTTAATAAACAACTAACCAGAGATTTCAGTTTCATTGCTCCCCACATCTTTATCTGATATCCGTATCCCTGCAAAAGCCCTAACTGAATAGCTGATATTCATCAACCAGATCAGAGTTGAAACTTAAATGGTGACATTCAATTTGTGAAGCTAGAATGTCCTGCAGCTAAATTATCCTTTAGTGCTGTCATTTGATTTGTCACTTAACTTTTAAATTCACAGCTCCAGCTGATCATTGGTCTCCTGAAGATATTACTTAGTGTCATTTAGATCCTTGCTGCCTGTATATTTTATCTGTGTGCGTTTGCGTTTGCGTAAAGTATTACAAGAAGGATCTCAAAATCATCAATGTTTTGAAAACTACAAATTAAGAGTTCTCAGTTCCTATTGTTCAGTAGCAAGGTCTCTAATATGAATACCAAATAACTATAAAAAGTCTACTGCAGTGACTATAGATTTAGCTGACTGAAAGCTGAAGTCCATTTCACAATTAAAATCTGACCTCATGCAATATTGCTCCATAGTTCATCCTCAGTGCCTGTCTAGAAGACAGTATTGGTCTGATGACATAGAGAATCATGCCATGCTTACAAACACAGTGTAATGACTCAGAGTGCATATGAATTGCATGAACTAGTGTCTGATTTACATTCCTGTTAACTGAAGTTTCCTGGATTTGATTGTCTGAATAGGATAGTTTTAGGTAATCAGGCTTTGTTCTTTCATTTTGAATTAGAAATCAATGCAATATGGTCTTTAAAAACTTGCAAAACATATGAAGCATTGTTATTTTTCTCAGTTTATTTTGGTGTTCATTGTAAAGATTTGATGAGTTATTTTGCTGCCAGTGAAGAAGAAATAGCATTCTGCTGGGGGTTTACCAGTGTCTTAGGAGAACTTCCATTTTTTGTGTTTTCCAAAAGAATTGCTCCTCTTTGCTTTCCATCCATCTAAATTGTGCCTAGCTGAGGTGGGCAAATGGGTAGCAAGTACAATTGTCCAAGAATTTTTTTTGACAAATAGGTTTTTATTGGAAAATACCAATTTTGAATCTAAAATGTTTTGTGTAAACTTATTGGGTCCAATGAACTTCTGACAAACCATAGGCAGGATTCTGTCAAAAACCTGTCTGGTTTCCTGCCAGCTTGCTTAACGGGCTCATAGGAGTGCAAACTTCAAGGATCCAGTCCTGTGCCATGCCCCATCATATGACATGCCTCAAGGCAGGAGATCCCCGGGCTCATAGGATCCCTATTGCACAGACAGGACTTTGAGGCTTTCAGCTTCATGGCAGGGAGCCTGGAAGCCCCTGCTGGTGTTGCCAAGCTCTCATTTACAGCTGAGCAGCTGGAATTCCTAAGAACCCCAGCTTGAGATGAGATTTGCAGGGTTTTTAGCTTCCTGCTCTGCAGTAGGGGACTTCCTGACTCTAGCGGACTCTCTAGACTGCTCCAGGGCAAGGCAGGGCGGGGCAGAGCAGGACAGTCAAAGCAACCACCTCTATGTTTGTTTAAAAAACCAAAATAAAACTCTTATTTTTTCAAAAACAAAATTTTCAAATTTCCTTTCTACAGGAAAACTGGAAATGTCATTTTTTGTTTAGAATCAGATTTTTTTATTTATTTTCTGAAATATTTTACTGTTTTTGGAACAGGAATTCTGAAATTTGACCAGCTCTAGTGAAGAGTGTTTAGAGTGGCTTCTCCCTCACTTTCATACCCATGCAGGCTAAGGACAATGGCCAGGAAATTGGTCCTAGGTGGAGCAGACTTTCTCAATGCTAGCAATTCCAGACAAAGGAGAGAGAAGTAGGAAATATGTGAAATCACCGCTGCTATTCAGCATTGCATGCTGCACCCTTTGAAAGAAACAGGTACGGGCAGTGAGTTATATAGGCCCATGGTGCCTGTGCTCCAGCAAATTCAAGGCGCGGGGGCCCAGCTCCACCTGTCTGCCACCGCCGCGCACCTCCCGCAGAGTGTCTCTGCCTGCACCCTGGGCAGTGAGCAGCTGCCTCGCTGCTTCGTGCTGTGTTCCCTCTAAGGAAGGAGGTACACATGTGATGATAGCCCTCCCGCATCTGACACCCATCTCAGGGGAGGTAAGGAGGCTTCCTGGACCTGATGGAAACCCAGCCCCTAGGAGCACATGCAGTGACAGTGCTGGGTGACTGTACTGCTGGGGGGGATGGCTAGAGTGGGGGTGTCATAAATAGATAGCTAAGGGTTAATGTTTCTTTTACCTGTAAAGGGTTAACAAAGGGAACCAAACAAACACCTGACCAAAAGACCAATCAGGAAACCGGATTTTTCAAAGTGAGGGAGGGAACTTCTGGGGGTGTTTGTTTTGGTTCTGTCTGTTTTTTGTTTTCTCTCAGCTATGAGAGAAGAGGTTTTCTTTCTATCTCCAAGCTTCTTTCTACCCTTCTGTTACCAAGGTGTGAGTACAAAAGGAAAAGCAATAGGTTTATATTGTATTTTGTATTTACATGTGTGTACCTTGCTGGAATGTTTCAAATTGGATATCTTTTTGAATCAGACTGTTTATTCATATTTTCTTATAAGCAATAGCCCTGTATATGTCATCTTGATGCAGAGTTTATATCTTTATGTCTTTTCCTTTCTTTTTTATATAAAGCTTTCTTTTTAAAACCTGCTTGAGGTTTTTCTCTAGTTAAGGCTAAGGGACGAAGGGAGGGGGAAAATCTCTTTGTGTTAGCTTGACTAGGTTTGAATGCATAGCCTCGGGGGAAGGTAAATTGCCCTCTCTGTCTTGCATTCAAGGAGTTAAGTACAGTATCGCCCAGGATAACCCAGGGAGGGGGAGCTGGGGATGAAATAAAGAGGAGACAAGGGGAGGGGGTTGGTTTCCCTTTGGTGCGAGACTCAGGGCTTCTGAGTCTTGGGGTCCCTCCAGGGAAAGTCTGGGGGACCAGAGCGAGGCAGGCGCTGTAATTCCTGTCTGGTGGCAGCGAGATAAGAGCCAAGCTGGTAATTAAGCTTGGAGGTTCATGCTAAGCACCCAGATTTTGGACGCTAAGGTCCAGATTTGGGAAGAAGAGGCTTACGACAGGGGGGAATGGTGGAGTCCTCCTTTCTAGCTCCAGGCCCAGGACAGCCTGCTTGCACCCCAAACTCCTCATCCCCAGGACCACCTCAAAGCCCACACCCCTAGCCAGAGCCCTCACCCCCCCACACACTCCAACCCTCTACCCCAGCCCTGAGCCCCCTCCTGCATCGTGAACCCCTCATCCCCGGCCTTACCCCACAACCTTCACCCCTGCATCCCAATTCTCTGCCCTAGCCCTGAGCCCCTCCCAAAACACTCATCCGTAGCCAGAGCCCTTATCCCTCCATACTGCAACCCTCAGCCCTAGCCCTGCACCCCCTTCCACATCCCTCATCCCCAGCCTCACCCCAAAGCCCTCACCACTAGCCAGAGCCCTCATCCACCGACACCCTCCCACATTGTGCAATATAGGGAAACTGTTAAATGTTATGGTTTCTAGTCCATTTTTACATTATTCTAAATATATATATATATACACACACAAGGCAGGTGTAGGGGGGCGGGACTTGGACCTGTTCTGGGCACCACCAAAAAGTATACAAACCTGCCACCCCTAGATACAGGAGATACACTCTGCTGGGACTGTTTTAGTTATTGTGTCAATTTGCCAGTTCTAAATTCCAGACATTTGGGATACAGTATGGTTTCAAGCATTTAGCTTCTAGTCTCCCCTATCCACAGGGAATGGAGTGGCAGAAAACAGTAAAGATTGCTAATATTCTACCAAAAAAAATGTTTTCTCTCGTTGCTGAACCGGTCAATTGAACAAGATGGCTTAGTTGCTCAGCTCAGACAACACTGCCAACCTTATAGGTAAATCTTCATCTAAGACAACCCTGCCTATTGAATGTGAAGATAAGATGTTAAATCTAAGAGTAAGAGAGCAACAAAATCTTTTATTAGACCACTGAAAATAGTATTATCCCTAAATTTTCTTGTTCATTATTAGAAGTGACTCTTTCTCGGGTTCTTTGCTATACTTACATGACAGAGATGGCAGAATTATCATCAAAACATTTCAGAGCTCATGGGCCTATAATCAGCTTCTTGTCCTATCTGAATAGGCAATCCTGAATGAGTGAAAAAGAACAGATAAATAGTAGTAGTCAGTCCACAGTGACAGTTTTTCTTCCTCCAAAAGTCCAAGATGCTCCCTTCTCTTTTATTATGTCTGCAATGGCAAACTCATCTCTATATTTTCAAAGGTTAGGCAGCTGGTCTCCTCTGCGCTAGATCCTTG
Organism: Chelonoidis abingdonii; assembly: GCF_003597395.2. NCBI lineage: Eukaryota > Metazoa > Chordata > Testudines > Testudinidae > Chelonoidis > Chelonoidis abingdonii. The sequence continues at coordinate 56,599,351 of NC_133774.1, read as the reverse complement.
AGAAGTTGATCTTCAGTGGAGCAGGTGTTCTGCCTCCTTTCAGTTCTATCAGCGTGTAGCAGAGCGGGACAGGGGCTAAACCCTCCTTGGAGGCGGAGGGGAGCCACACCGACTCACCACACTCTGTCGGCCGAGGGCCCGCCCCTTGCTACAGGGCTGTGCGGCGACCCACTGTCACTTAGGGCTCAGATGCTCTGCTGCAGGGCTGAGCAAACAAGCACAGTTACTAGGTGGCTCAGGCCCTCTGCTGCAGGGCTGAGCAAACAAGCAAACAGTTTAGAAGCCCAGGCCTTCGGGAAGGCGGGGCAATAAGCAGTTCAGGTGCAGAAAGCCCAGGCCCTGGCCCAGGGCGGGGCAACAAGCGACTCAGGGCCCAGGCCCTTCAGGAGGGGTTGAGCCAACACACACCAGGAATGGCCTCCTCAGGCCAGGGAGGAGGGGGAGTCTGCTACCCTTGAAGGGGTGGCAGGGGGAACGCAGCCCTCCCACTCCACTGCGTTCCAGCCCAGGGCCCTAGCAGCGGTCAACACCGCTGACGGTCAGTGGGGGATCCTGACCGAAACACACTGACATCGGCTCAGGTGAGTCTGCAGCCTGACTGGAGTCAGCTGCCCCCAGGCTGCTTCCAATCCCCCCCTCACTGGGTACTTGCCATCCCCTGGCATCATCCGGTGGGTACCAGACCATGGACTCCTCAGGGTACTGGGTGTTGGGAGGCCCAGTCGACTCCTCTGGGTACTGGGCATCAGGAGGTCCCGGCCCCTCCTCAGGGTACCGGGCGTGGGGAAGCTCAGACAGCTCCTCCAAAGGCCGGGCATCAGGAAGCTCAGGCAGCTCCTCTGGGTACCGGGCACGGGGTAGGTCAGGCCAACACTCCTTTGGGTACCGAGCCCAGAGTAGGCTGGGCCCAGCAGGAGCTTGGGCCCCAGCATCTGCCTTCTCCAGCAGCCTCCTCCCAACTGAGTGCTGGGGCTGGGCTTTTATACTTCCTGTCCCGCCCCTTGACTTCCTGGGGGCAGGGACAGGTGGCGGTGGCTCCACCCATTGCCGCGCCTGTTCCTCTCAGGTGCAGCGGGGAGTGAGGCCCCCTCGCTACACAGCTCTTGCAATGTTTTTCTTGAGTCTCACAATATTAGATGTTTTTCTTAAAGTCCCATTTCCTGAAAACAAGTGATTATGGTAGAATCTCTTCTTTCTTTCTTTCTTTATGTTTGTAGAGAAAAGCAGAGGACAGCTCATAGGCTCAAAGGACAGAGTCAAATAAAAAGAACCCCAAATTTGGTTTTAAAACTCACATATTTAAGCTAGTTTAATATTTTTTTTCAGACATTTACCCACCTTAGTAAACATTTAGATAAATCAGGTCTGAATTTTGAGCTTTTAAGCAAGTCCAAAACCAGTTGAATTTCATTTGGATTTTGATTTCATTGTGGATATTTTACAGAGTTGTAATTGTTCCCCTTGAGTGCGCATGTGTGCGTGTATACAGCAGTGCTAATTATCCTGAACAAAATTAGAAAGTATGTGTCTACCACAAACATCAACTTCACTGTTGTCATGTGCATTTTTTGTCCTTTTTAGAATTGTGCTCCATAGCTCAAGTCAAGCATAAGCCTGTGGCACCAGAACTCCTCAGGATAATGAAATATAGCAAAAATATTATTGAGATGATTGAAACTGTGTTTTTTTTATTAAATAATAAGGATGCAAAGTCAGGGTGTCCTTACTTCAAATAATGCATCTAACACTGTAATTACATATGAAGAAAAGCATTACCAGCTTATGATTTTTTTCTACTCTGCTTATTTATGTATAGGTATTTTGTCGGGGGGAAAATTAGCTTTATGGTAATAATGCCCACAGTTTGATTTAGGTTCACCGACTGGCTAGAATTACAGTAGTCAAAGGAAAATATTTTGTTCAGTGATTTGTAATAACCACACTTTTTGCTGAAATTACTCTCCAGGCGTTGTGCGTTGTTTCAATACTCTTTTCAGAAGAATGCAAAGCTAGAGGGTAATTTTTAGCAATGGAATGAGTGTTAGAGACTGGCCACAAAGAAATCATTAGTTGCAATGATATTATTGCAGAATGCTGATTTACCTTTTTCACTGGAGGCTTGGGTTTACAGTATATATGAACAGAACTGTATCCACTGGAGGAAAGAAATATGTTTTAATTTTAGAGCCTAAAGTTTTGCCAAGCTGTGCTGTCCCACAGCATGCTAAGCAAAGCAACTGGGCTTATATCATAAGCTTGAAAAATGTCCAAAAATACAGCTGCACCACTATAGCATTTCAATTATCCCACATACCAGTTAATTTTTGCCAGCCCTCTTTTAATGTTTTGTCAGCACTTGAGAGAGAGTAACAATGCACAGCCTTAGAAATATGATGGCTAGATTAAAGTGAAACTATCTAGACCTCAGTTTAGGAAGCAGTCTCAACTGAGTCAGTTCCATGTAGGATCTTTTCTCGTTGCTATTTAAAACAAACAAAATAATAATAAAAAGTCTAGCACTCCATTTATGGATTTAAAATGTTTATGACATACTGTGATCATGGCACAAAGTGTGGACAGCTAAATTATAAAATTCAAAGTTCATTCTGAAATTCCATGCTTGCTGTCTCTTGGCATGTGACATATTTGAAATTTCACCTTTTTTAGTACTAAAGGTTAAAGCTTTTTATGAGAGAATACCTGTGTACCCTTTCTATAATATCTGTGTAAAATGGGAAAGAATATGATTCAGTTTTAACTCGAAACTTGTTGGCTTTTGTCTCACTGAAAGAGCTTGATAATAAATGCTAACATGACCTTAAGAGTCCCTTCAGGGTTGACAGGTAGGAATACAAACTTACCTGGAAGACAGTTTTTTTCTTGTTTTTAATGACATGTAGACAAAGGGAAAAAACAAACAAAGAAAAGAACATTCAGTACTCCAAAAAGAACACTCCGTTAGATGGTGGTCAGTGTCCTTCCTGAGTAACTTGTGTTTAACAATGGATCGGTAAGGAAAGTTTTTGTTTTTATTGTTAGAGCAGGTTGAATTCTGGTCCTGTTAACCTTGGGTGTGATCTTTTTAAATACAGGTGCTTCAGTGCAACCCGAATTTGGAAGTATGTTCTTAAAATAGATTAAACCTCTTTCCAATGTTCCTGTGATAAATAAAGTGGGTGGATTGCTCCCTTTGATGGACACCTAGCCAGCCAGTTAGCTGTAAAATCCCTCTTGGTAGCTGTTCTCTGCTTGCTTTACCTGTAAAGGGTTAACAAGCCCACAGGTAAAAGAAAAGGAGAGGGCATCTGACAAAAAGAGCCAATAGGAAGGCTAGAACTGGGACAGAAACTTTCCCTTTGTCTGTTGTTCTCCAGAGAAGGAGACATGGAGCAGCAATGCTATAAGCAGGAATTGTGTGTAAGGCTTGAACCAGTGATGAAAATTCATCAGATCATACCTAGAATTTCTTATTTGAAACCCCCTAAATATGTAAGTAAATTAGGAATATTTAGCTAGATGTGATCAGGTTTATTTATTTTGGCTTGTGGATCTCCTCAACTCCAGTGCTAACCCAGGTGATTTTGTTTTGCTTGTAACTTTTAAGCTGAACGTCAGGAGAGCTATCTTGCTGCTTAATTTTTGTAATTGGTTCTTTTAAGATCTAGCAAAAAGCCTATTCCAAATGTATTTCTGTTCTTTTTGTTTTTAATAAAATTTACCTTTTTTAAGAACAAGATTGGATTTTTGGTGTCCTAAAAGGTTTGTGCATGTTGTTTGATTAGCTGATAGCCATAGCTAATTTCCTTTGTTTTTTTTCTCATCTCTTGCTCCTTTTTAATCTGGGTTTGAAATACATTAAATAAGAATCAGACCAAGCATTACTCCAAAACATTTTCAACCCAAATCTGTTTTGAGCATCAAAGAAGTTCTCTGTTTTTTCTTTATGTAAATATAGTATGTGTGCCTCTGGGTCTTGGTTCTTGATGGGTCTTCCCTACCAGGAGTGTACACCAGAAAGTGGGAGTCATCAGGTGAGGGAGTGAATTTCTCTCCTCTGATGTGGGGGGCGCAAAGCAGCTCTCACTAAAGGTGTTAGAGGGAGGTTGATACAAAGAGAAAATGGGACTCCAAGCATCTTCCCAGAACTTGTTCCTCCATATCCACCTTATAGACACAAACAAAAATGCCTGTGAGTTCAGTGTTAGGTCTAACTTTGTTATGAAATAAGTAGTGGTTAATATTATAAATGGTTTGGTAATTATATACTTGCTTTTCACACTCTGGGCAGTTGGTTTTCTAACTGGTAATTGTCAATTTAAATATTTTATATTATAAAATTTCAAAATAAGTCATTCTGAAATGAAAAATCAAAACGCCCTATTCTGATAAGATCAAAACAGAATATTTCAACCTTAAATAAATGCTTAGTTTTGATTTTTTTTTTTTAAACAAAATTAGCATGCTACCATGGAATGTGCCAATTTTGACAAATCAACATTTTGCAATGTGTTGTCAGAAAGTTTTTGATCCGCTCTAGTAAAATTATCAGTCTGTCTGAAGCAATCCATCTGTATGGTTTCTATTAGCAACTGTTGTCCGTGCATTCTAATTTAATATGACTTACTAGGCAGCCATATTGGGACTATGAGAAAACAAGAGTGAAAAAACAGACTTCTTAACTAAGTAATTCCTTAAGCCAGAAACAGAAAATACTCTTTTCTAGGAATACTCTCTTTTCAAAATTACACTGCACTTCCCCTGGAAGGATGCTATGGGAGCAAACTGAAAGGTTCATTCTTTGCATGAATGGAGTCCTATTTGAAGAGGACTAAAGGCTTGTCTTCATATGGTTTTTAAACTGGACCAGATTGAGTTAGTCTGGTTTGAAAAAGCTTGTGTACGCTTAGTGTAATCCATCACTGCTCACTAACTGCACATTTATTGGAAACTCTGGAGCCTCTTGGAACATGGACTAGGTTTGCTTTGAATTAATTAGTTTGGTGTTTTGTTCTCATGCACACGATTGCTGTGCCCCTCTTTTTTCATGCTTCCAATGGCTATCCCACAGTGCTTTGCAGGTCAGCCATTACTGACTCATCTGTTTCCTTGTGTGCCCTTCCTGTCCTCATGTCACATTTCCAGGATGACCTTTTTCCATTTTAAAACCTGACACTGAACCAGATTTTGTTCATTTGTTCCTGGATCCCAGTGTAGTAGTATTTCAGTGATATAATCACTATACTACTCAAGAAGCCTCTCAATATTCATAGATTGATAGACTCTAGGACTGGAAGGGACCTCGAGAGATCATCGAGTCCAGTGCCCTGCCCTCATGCCAGGACCAAATACTGTCTAGACCATCCCTGATAGACATTTATCTAACCTACTCTTAAATATCTCCAGAGATGGAGATTCCACAACCTCCCTAGGCAATTTATTCCAGTGTTTAACTACCCTGTTAGGAACTTTTTCCTAATGTCCAACCTAAATCTCCCTTGCTGCAGTTTAAGCCGATTGCTTCTTGTTGTATCATTAGCAGGCTAAGGGGAAAAGTTTTCTCCCTCCTCCTGATGACAGCCTTGTAGATACCTGAAAACTGCATCATGTCCCCTCAGTCTCTCTTTTCAAGCTAAATAAACCTAATTCTTTCAGCCTTCCTTCATGGTCTGTTCAGACCTTTAATCCTTGTTGCTCTCTCTGGGCCTCTCCAATTTCTCACATCTTTCTTGAAATGCAGTGCCCAGAAATGGACACAATACTTCAGTTGAAGACTACCAGCACAGAGTAGAGCAGAAGAATGACTTCTCATGTCTTGTTTACACACACCTGTTAATGTATCCCAGAATCACGTTTGCTTTTTTGCAACAGTATCACACCTTGCCTCATATTTAGTTGCGTCCACTATGAACCCAGATCTCTTTTCTGCCATACTCCTTCCTAGACAGTCTCTTCCTATTCTTGTTGTGTGAACTGATTGTTCCTTCCTAAGTGGATGCGCTTGGCATTTGTCTTTATGAACTTCATCCGGTTTACTTCACACCATTCTCAATTTGTCCAGATCATTTTGAATTTTGACCCTGTCCTCCAAAGCAGTTGCAATCCCTCCCAGTTTGGTATCATCTGCAAACTTAATAAGCGTACTTTCTTGTGCAGCTGCTTGGAGTCATGCTGACACTTTGAATCTTATCGCCATCTGAGGGAGACACGTCAGTTCAGGACCTGTTGTGTCCAGCCACAGGACTAAGGACCTTTTTTGTGGACATTGCAAAGCAGATCTCATGAGGGGTAATGCCTGGGATACTGACCAATGCTGGATAAAGAGAAAGTATATTGGAACAAGGGATAAAAGGAAACAGTTTTGTAGGAGACATGTAACATGTCAATTTTTTGAGGAACTGGACACAATTCTACATAATTATAGTATGATCTATCCTAGACTCTGTTTAGAATCTGCTACTTACACTTTCCCCATCTCTCACCAAGGACAGCCAGCTTGACCCATTGGAGGATGAGCAAGAGCATGACAGAGGAGCTGGCTCCTGTGAGTCAGGATCTTTGTGTGTCAGTGCTCACAATGGCTGGCTGGAAAGGCAGTCCCAGTTCTGCCTTGCGGCAACAGACCCAGATTCCTGCCCTATATTGGCTGAGCCTGGAGTCCCAGCTGGAAATCCAGGCTGAGACTGAAGAGTCAGATCCCTGGAGGGAACTACTTCATGTAAGTACTTATTTTTACAACTTATTATTGGTGGCTGTGCATTTGGACCCTCCATCTCACCCCCCTTATGCTGCTTCAAAATGGCACCCACCAGCATGGCGCAGTCACAGTCTGTGCACTGCCTACCCTGCCATCCTTCCTGCAGCGGATACAAATAGCGAAAACATTTATTTGTTCAAAATTCAAGAGTTTGAGACAGTGCTGAGAAGAAAAAAATATGGTTAGTTCTTGTAGTTTACATGAGGTACAAACTTGCATTACACACCCAGTCGAGGCACAAACACTGCTCCCAGCTGAGGCACAAATGCCCTGTAATACACATTGTAGCTGACAGGAATTGTAGCACCCTATCTATTTTTCTCTGCACTTTCATCCTTGTCTGCAGGGGTGATATAGTAGAACTTAAGACTGAGAAATTTCTCCTCTCCCCACCTTCAACACAAACATTTTGTAGGGAATAGCCACATGCTCATGCCCCCGATTATAGCTTGCAAGTCTGTTCCACTCCTGCAGCTGTTCTGGGGGGACCATTCTACCTAATAACTTGACAGTGTATCTCTGTTCTGCCCTTTGCTTTTTTGAATGAGACCAATCTCTACCTTCCAATCCAGCCCACCCCCAGCCCATGACCCAACAAGCTTGCTTGCATATCTCCAACCACCCCACCTCATCCCTAACAGCATGAAAGTAGATACAGTAGATGGAAATAAAAATGCAGCCAACACCCTCCTCACATGCAGACCACTGATCATTTCTGAGGTTCTCCCACAAAATGGGAACAGTCCAAAGGAAGAAAGATCTCACAAATGATCATATTTTATATACTAAAAAAGCTATCATGACTTGTCCATGCTATGAACAATAAGTAATTGTTGCTCCCCCCCATTCTTACAGCCATGGCACCTGCAACAATCAGAATGTAAAGAACAGGACCTCTACATACTGCTGACAAGCTAGCCAAACTGAGGGGGAAGGAAGACTTGGGGTAAGATATTAGAACTCATGGCAGAGGCACAAAGGAAAACCAGGCTGGCTAAGAGGTGAAGGCTGTAATGGGGACCTAGAGGGAGAAATAAATGCAGCTCTTACAGGAAATTGTGGCTTAGGCAAAGGACAGCAAGGCAGTGACCAGGCAAATCATGGCATGGGGCAAGGAAAGCATTGCCATGGTGAAGAAGAGTATGGAAAAAAAACAGATGCAGAGGCAACTAATGGATGTTATCCTGAACCACACACTTCACTACCATTCTGGAGCTGCTTGGGTACTAGTTAAAATCTTCTTTTTGTCCAGTGGCCTGTATAAGGTTTCATTAACTTATCAGGGGATAAGCCAGGTTTCCCAAAGTAACCAGTCCAAAATTCACACCATTGATGTCTTCAGTGGTCCTGGGGCAAATAATCCTATCTAAATATGACTGAGTTCCAAAAGAGCCTATCATCGTGGACCCACCCAGCATTTTTGTCTTTAAAATTTGTCATGGAGGTCCACTAGTCCTTGAAGTAACATGGACTAATACCCGTTTCTGATGATAAATTCTGCACACTGGTAAGGAGGTAAATGATGAGCACATGGGTTTCATCAATTGCCCAAATATAGTTTAGGAAACCCATGAATGCACACCCATCAATAATCTCCTGAGCATTATCCAGTTACGGGAGTTGGTTAGACAGCAACTTGTTAATGGCATAGTAGACCTTCATGAGAATGTCCCCTAAAATCAATATCTCCATGACAAATTGGTTTGCTACATTGGGACCAAAATAAGCTTCCAGCTAAGCAGTGGTTGCTGGTGAGTTTAACCTCAAAAGATCTCAGAGTTTGAAGTACAGGTATGAAAGACTGTCTATACCTCTTCAGACTTCCAAACTGGCACTACATTATGTTCTAGATGTCACCATGAATTCCTCTCAGGTATTTCAGAATAGTGCTTACTAGTGAGTCCACTATATCACCCTTGAAAAAGGTACAGCTAGCCAGTGTAGGGGTGAGGAAAAGCTTTAAGAAAGAGCAGAAGTTGTCTAAAATGATTCTAATGGTCTTCTAGCACCCACCCTTTTTGCTAACACAGGGCTTATCCAGAATTTAGCCCCTAGACTAGAAATTCTGTGAGAATATTTTGGAATTCTTGAATTTCTCATTCCAGATCCAGACAAAACTTTGTAGAATATGAAGGCATGAAAAAGGAGGAAAACAAATATTATGTAACATAGGTTTGGTATAAAATAACTTCTAAACAGTAAAAGGTACATGAAGGGTTCATATTTTATCAGAGTCAGTTCACTCAGCCTGAAATTGTTTTTGATGCATACACAATGGCTGTGTTCATGTTAATTATTGTATTAATCACATGTGCAGTATATGCCATTGCACCTCTTCAAACTATTGTGCAAATAATTTTCTGTTCAGATATAGTATGTAAGACGAGAAGTGGAATGCATGTTATGTTTGTAATCCAATATCTGTACCATACTTAATGGCATTCAATTGAAAAAGTAAATACAAAGTACAAAATACAGTGTTTTGCATATAAGCTGTCATTTTTTTTGAGTACAATCATCTTTTGAGTAATTATGCTAAACACTAACAACTTTTTACAGTTTTGAAATCTTTCAATTCTGTTCAAATGCTATTTTTGAACAAGGCATTCCAATACAGTACTATATTCTGCTGAGTATTAATGATTCATAGATGTAGAAATAGCTAGGCCAGTCAAACAAAATCCTGCTGTCAACTTGAGACAAGCAGATTACAGCTAGTTGGGAACTACTCTACTCCTAAATATATCATATGAATGCTTAGATATATGGGATTTTTCTTATTAGTTAAGAAATATTTATCTTCTTAAATTATGATTGGATCAAAATCTGCCCTTGGAAAATATGCATGCAAGATGAGAACTATTAGCAATATGCAAAAGGACATGCAAATTATGAAATGGGGACAATTATGAGGGGAAAAAGAAGATAATCTACCAAGCTATGTAGTAGATTATGTACTGTAATCAGTGGCTCTGCTCGTAGAGTATGTAATTGTACTACTCAGTACAAAGACAAGTATCAGAGTCTTGCCCTAAAATAGGTCTAACTTGGGATGTTACAAGGGAGAAATTGTCTCATTTCCTAATAAAGCCTAAAAAGGTCAGCTTTGTTCTTCATTGTGGACATTCCAATGATAAAATAAACCCCACACATTCAGCCTAAGGCCATGTGCTGTGCTCATTCTGCATGTTACCTGGATTCATTAATGCAAACAGAGGACAATACAGGCTCCTAAACTGAATCTCCTCACATCTAGTGAAAAAAGATAAGGAAACTGTTGAAATCAATGCTAGCTGGCAAGTTGAAATATTAAAAGAATTTGCCTGGAAAACAGGAATTCCAAAGTATGTATTCTGCATGACTTCTAAGTACACATCCTCTTCCTTCTTGTACTTTTTCCACAATCTCTCTTTAATTTCTGTTCTTTGAGACTGTATGCGGCCGGACTCACCCCTGCAGTGCCTCCTACTGGTGACTTCCAGGAATTAGCTCAATTTCCAGCCCAGAGCACCCTCTGCAGGCTAGTGATCTGCCTGTCCTCTTGGCCCCTGTGTCCCTCCCTGGACCCCAGTGCCCTTTTAGATGGGGTTCTTCCCCCTGGCAGTACCCCACCAATCTGGGTCTCCCCTCCCTGGGGAACCCCCAACCCTCTATCCCCACCTTGCCTCAGTATATGGCTACTGCCAGTCATTGTCTAGCTCCACACTCTGGGGCAGACTGCAGTATCAGCCTACTCATCACCGGCAAAGTTGGGTTTGGACCTGCTGCCTTGGCCTATCCCTAGGCTGCCTCTGCAACCCCCAGTACCTATTAGCTCAATGTTAGGCCACAGCCTGGGGCTTTCCAGGCTAGAGCTGCCCAGCTCATCTACCTTTCCCCAGCCCTGCTTCACTCAGGTACCTTATATCCAGCTCCTTGCAATCAAGTCCTCCTCCCTCACAGCCTTTTATAGGGGCCAGCTGGGCCTGATTGGAGCATGGCCACACCTGAGCCTACTTTCCCCAATCAGTCCAGGCTTCTTGCCCCAGCCTAAAGGCTGATTTATCCTGCCACAGCCCCTTCCCAGGGCTGTTTTAAGCCCTTCAGGGCAGGAGCAGGGGTCCACCCTGCTACAGAGATCTAGGGTGCCTGGGGTAGCTCTCACTGGAAATGCCAAAGTCAGGGCAGGCTGCAAAGTGAAAGCAGATATTTCCAAGACTGGTGAGTAACACTGAAGTTAAACTCCCCAACTTCCGCACACTACTTATCAAGAAGCAAAAGAGGAAATCACACATCCCCCTTTATTGCATTCCAGTTCTCTGTCTCCCAATCAGCAGCTATGGCGCCAGTACAGTGAGAAGTTATTTTAAAACTCTGCTCACATATACAAAATATTCTTCTGATCCCAAAGGGCCAGCCATGTTACCAGGTCAGTATAGGTTTGTATCTTACCCCAAATATTATGCTGCCAGCCAATCCTTTAGTGTCTAAAACTAAAGGTTTATTATAAAGAAAAAAAGAAAGGACAAGAAGAATGCTGTTAAATGATAAAGCAAACACAATACATACAAAGATTCAAAGTCCAAGTATCAGGTTTTTGGCAGTATTGGTGAGTTTGCTGGTTTGAAAGTCCCTCTGCAGCACATCCACAACTTGGATAGGTCATTAGGTCCTTTGTTCAGAACTTCAGTTTGCAGCACAGTTCCTCTAGAGGTAAGAAGCAGGACTGAAGACAAAATGGAGGAGATGCAGCTGCCTTTTATAGTTTTTTGCCATGAAGCTTGTATTTTCTTTGTTCCAAACACAAGCTGCCCAGCACATGGCATGAAAAAAACCTTAGAGTTCTGTCCATATGCATACCCCTACATGGCTTGCTGACTCATCAGGTCTAGTCCTTCTTCTTTTCAATGGGTTCATTGTACAGTTGATGTCCCTTGATAGGGCATCCAGCAGGCTTAGTACTGATGCCAATCTGTCTGAAGAGTGTCACCCCAAGACACAGCACAACTTTCAAAATACAAATATACCATACCTATCTATAACTTACTATACAAAGGTAATACAAACATATAAACAAGAGCATATTTGGCAAATCATAACATTTCCACAGATATCTTACATGACATATCTGGTCAGATCCCTTGCAATTTTACAAAATATTGTTATTCATAATATCCTAAAGTGTCCACCAGATTCCATACAGCATCACAGTTGTGGCTACTGAAATGTGGCCTATTTGTGAGAAAGTGGGGGCTTCCAGGTTTGGAAGTACCATCTAACCCGCTATTGACCAACTTTTCCCACCATTTTCCACAGTTGAAAATGAAACACAAGCTCAAATTTTAGTCCTTGCACTTTGTGATATAGGTAGTGATGAAAGTAGTCAGATTTGATCCCACAATTCAATTGCTGGCAAAAATTTTCCATCCTTAAAGGAAAATCCATCCCTCTGGAAATTTACACCTTAGAATCTGAAAATTGTCATATAACATAGGCTGGGCATTTGATTTAAGATTACTTGTTTGTGATGTTGCTAAAGAACCTATTTAAATTGCTAGAAATTAGGTAGCAAAACATTCTTTCACTTTAGTAGTTCACAATAGGTAGATATTTTTGCCTGATTTTTCTGCTGCCTTTGATCTTGTGCAATTTATTTTATGTTTGTTAGCATTTTACACCTCATTTTCAAATACGTTTCATGGGTGCAAATGAAAACCTGAGGTCCAAGGCAATAGGTAATTGGGCCCATTTGTTTTCATTGAAGCATAAGGCCTGATTCTACATGCTCTAACTCTGTTTTTAAAAGATGGAATTACATGCCTAAAATTGTTATAATCAGGTCCATATAGGCTGTCTACAAAGTCCAATCATTGAAAGTCCAAAGGCAAATCAGCTTGCAGATTTTTTTTTAATCTTTTCTTCTCCCTTTGATGTATTCCTGGGCCTTACTTCCTAAACATTTAGGATTCTATCCTTCTCTCAGTGAAGTCAAAAGAGATTGCCATTGACTTCAATGGGAGCATGTGTGAGCACTCAGAGCTGGCCTATACAAAACCTTTAAGTTGATCTAAGTAATGCTAGTTCAGTTATGTAAGTTATGTAACTGAAGTCGACGTATTTTACGTCGAATTACAGTGGTGTCTACACTGTGCTATGTCGATGGGAGATGATCTTCGGGAGTTGGAGTGCAGACGTCAATAGGAGGGCACTCTGCCATTGACTTAAATTGTCTTCACCAGACCCGCTAAATCAACACCGCTGCATTGATTGTAGTGGTGCCAATTTAACCAGTAGTGTAGACATGGCCTCAGACTGAGATGATCAGTTTCAGCAGTTTTATCCTGAGAAAAAGATGCTAGATTGAAAGAAATTAGGTGAGAAGTAGAATTTTAGCTAACAAACATCAGTAGTTTGGAAGACTATGCTGACTGTGTGGATTTTCTTTCATTTTGTTGAATGGAGGCATCAAACTGAAGATGCCGTTAGCGGGAGCTGATATTTTATCTGCATCTTTACTTGCACTAAGTTTGAAGGGGATCTCAGATATTGTGATGTGTGTGTTCAGAACCAATGTTCTGGAATACTGTCACTCTTTGTAACTCTGTCTATCATTATGCCTTATCTTTGGTTTTTTAAGCATTTCAGTCATAAGCTCTTTTTTTCTTTCATGCTCTGATCAGTCTCCTAAAAAAATCATATTCTCCAGATCTTGATGTAAAGCTTAGTAACACTTCCAAACACACGACCTGTGGTGCAGGCTTAAAACTAAAAGCCAACTGGGAAATAGCAAGACTTGAGGAGAGCTATTAAAATAAAGCTGCTTAAAAAACCCCAATAATACCAGAATGGCTGTGAAAGGGATGCAAGACAAAGGCAACACCCCTTCCCCCAACATCAACCCCCAGGGAAAAAAGGAAACAATATGTAAGCTAGAAGGGTAATTTGTGTGAGGACAAGGCAAACATGAAAAAATCAGAAATAAAGTAATTACAAAAAGGAATCATATAGTATAGGATTATTCTAAAATATCAGCTAGGAAAAGGACATCTGTCTAAGGCATTGGTACTGTTAGTCATATCATTCTGAGTTCCCTTCAGAAGAGTAGGCATCCCTAAGGGAATGGCAGTATGAAGAGGGAAATAGGATATTATGCTCAAAAGAAGAGAGTGGATTATGTTGTCATACTATATGAGAGAAAATGAAACTTGAACCCTGAGTCATTAACAATAAATTGCATGACAATCTGAGAGATTTCAAAGTTATTCCAGTGAACTTATAGCGAACACACATTCAATTTAAAGTAACTAACTTCCTGCTGCAAAATTATGTGCCTTAGAACTCTGACAACCTGACCAGATGATTCTGTTAGGTTTCTGTGAATTCAACTCTTTCTAAGAGGTGTAGTGTGAAAAACTATTTGGCACGTTTACAGCACTTAATAAGATATGCCATTCTCTAGAATGATGGGCAAATATTATTGTTAGGAAAAAGTAGTAAAGTAAATTGGGAGGGGGAGGGAGGAGAGAATAAAGGACAGATTTTAATTCATTAACGTCATCAAAACGAAGTGGTAGCAAAACGGTACTTTATCTAAAAAACAGTACAAGGTTTTGTCTGGACACATGGTATTTTATATACAGAAGAGCACTCTATTTTGTCTTACCTATCTTGAACATCAGAAGTGTTCCAAAGTAATTAACCATTCTGGAGACTTTTATGTTTCCAGTCTAGAAAATCAGTAAACAGATTTTATGGTACATTGAATGGAATTGGGATGATGCAGTTTCTGTTTTCTGGCTAAGATTTATACATTTTCCCCCTTAAATGCTGATGGATTAAGTGTTTATATTCCTAATTGGCCTTCTGTGTTAGTATTAAATTCCATGCACTTTGTTATTATACCAATAATAGTTACAATCTATTGTTCTGAACTATGGTATTCTACACAGGATAAATGTCTTTCATTATATTATATTATAAGATGAGACTCACACTTCAGTATAGGAATATTACTGTACTAAGTATACATACATATCAAGTGTTCAATTATAGGCATATATTATATAAGAGAAAAAAGGCATGACACCTTGAACAATGCTGCTAACCAATGTTGTTGCTAATTAGGCCTTGTCTACACTTGCAAGTTGCAGCGCTGGTGAGGGGGTTACAGCGCTGCAACTTAGCAGGTGTCTACACTTAAAAGCTCAGCCAGCGCTGCAACTCCCTGTTTGCAGCGCTGGCTGTACACCTGGGTCAAAAGAAGAGATAAGTAAAAATAGACTGCAAATCAATGGAAACCGAACAGCAAGTAACTGCTTGACAATGCTCTTAACGCAAGTGGAAGCAACCCAACATACTGTGCTTCAGCCCAAAGTGCTCCTTTAAGCACCCTTATCCTTGAAAGCACTGTGGCTGGCCTCTCCCTATAGCCCGCTCTCGGCGGGCAAATTCAGCCCACGTGAAACCTGGAGGCCCATCGTCACTGAAGGTTCACGCCTTTCCGCTTCAACAAATATTATGACGGATACAGCAACGCGTAAAATCGCGGATGCGCGTTCCAACAACGTGTAGCTTCCCGTAGAGACTCTCCACTACCCTTTCAAACGCCAGCCAAAAAGCACCCATCACAGTCATTCTGCACCGGCCAGCCCTGTCTGAACCGTCCTGCTGCCGCAAGCCTCCCTGTATATCGGTCATGAGCCAGGCATAACGGATAACGGGGTCCAAGGACACAGCATTTCGACGCCCAACGTGATCTTACGGTCTCGGGAAAAAAGTCCCGCCTGCAGCTTCCGAACAGAGCAGCTGTCCGCAAAAAGATCTGCAATGCACCTTTCAGGCCATCCTGTTAAATTCATGAAACGCCCACGGGATCCACAACGGCCTGGAAAACCAGTGAGAAATACCCCTCGCATTAAATGTACTCCCGGAGCCAGGGGTGGTGCCAAAGGATCATGGAATAGCGTCCCATACTATGCCGACTCCACATTAGGAAACCCATTGGGCAAACCATCCACAATGTTCATGCAATCCCAGAAGTCACGTTCGGCTGAACAGGAAGCGATAATGCCCTGCATACTTGCCATCAACCATCAATTCAACGTCGACTTTCCCACTCCAAACTGGTTTGCGACCGATTGGATAGCGTCTGAGTTGCCAGCTCCACAGACTGGCAAAACCACCCGCTCTCCACTTGACAGGGGCAGCTCTCAGTCCGTGCCGAGCGCAGCAGGGTGGGGCGAGCTCAGCAACCACAGTCCCAGGAAAGTGGTTTCGCAATCCATAAAGTTCTCAGCCACGCCGTCAATCGCCAGACTTGCAGACGACGTGACCCACCACTCAGTACTGTTTCCCAGCCCAAAAGGCGCTTCCACCCGTCGAGCAACTTCCGTACTGCACAGTCAATTAGTGTCAGCAGTGTCAGCAGCAATCTATTTCAATCAATCGGAGCTCTCACTGCACTTGGAGCAATAAGGAATAGATCAACTGCCAGAACGATTGCTGGCAACAATTCATGCAGCAACACATCCTAACAGCTCGGGCCCATCTCCTGAAAATCACACCGCAGCAGAACACAATGTGCAGCAGGGCTGGGGTTGAGGCTCGGTGGGCAGAGTCCTCAGTGCTCCCAGTGCCCAGCAAACACCAGTGTCTTGCATTCCGCCCCTGGGGGAGGCATCACTCCCAGGACGAAGTGGGAATGTTCTCAACGTTGTCTCTGAAGATGGTGTGTGCCTCAGTTTCCCCTCTGTGCGACTCGATAGCTAGGTGATGCAGGATAAGGTGCAGCGACCCCTAGAGGGCAGGGGTGATGGCCGACGGTCTGCAGAGAACGGCCGACACCCTGTAGCCGGCAAGGGTGGTAACTGACGGGCCCCCTGCACTGCAAGGATCAGCCAGACGTGCTGGAGAACAGACCAGGTGCCCTGCTGGCCCGGGAAAGAGACAAAGCCGGGGGCAGCTGGAAGGGGTCAGTCTCCTGGGACTCGGGGGAAGGCCCCTGGGCTCTGCCCCCCACCCCCAATGCACTTTGCTGAGTGTCCCTGGTGGGTGCTAACCAGCCCTGTCCTACGCTTTTCTGTGATCAGTGGCCACTGGCTGCTCTGCTCCTGGGGGACTGGGTGAATTTTCTCTGTGATTTTTTTCCCCAGCACCTGGTCTGCCTTAACCCCCCTGGCCAGCAGGTACTGAAAAAGCCAGACAGGGACCCAGCCTGACCCCCCCCCCCACGAGCCCCCGTGTTCAAGATGTGTTCAGACAATGGTAGACATGCAGGCAGACCACTACCGTGGATGCCTCAGTCCATCCCAAAACTCAGCACATTGTGCCCAATGTTTCCTCAAAACACCCTTCTCCAGCATCCTGGTGCTTACCACCACCAACTGCCCCCAACACCAGTACGTTCACCTCACAGCCCTGATAACTACGACCGTTACCCAATGCACTCAACACCCATCACCATGCAGCATTTTAATCCCCAAGTGCAGCAGCAGGCAGTGCCCCAAGTGCAGAGCAGGCAGTGCCCCAAGTGCAGCAGCAGGCAGTGCAGAGCCCTCAAGGAAGAACATATTCAAACCTGTGAGTGTAATGCTAATCACCGTACCCCCCTTCCTGTTTTATGTATTGTATTTTAATAAAGGATTTCTTGTCTTTTTATTCACTGTTTTATTATTACAGAAAACTGTAACATCTACTACAAGTAAAAAATAGGAACTGCAAATCAATGAAACCACTGCAAGTAACTGCTGTGAGCAATGCTCTTAACTGCAGTGGAAGGCACCCAACATTACTGTTGGCTTTCAGCCTCAAAGTGCTCCTTTAAGGCATCCCTTATCCTTGAAGCACTGTGCTGGGCCTCTCTATTAGCCCTGCTCTCTGGCTGGGCAAATTCAGCCTCCAGGCGTTGAACCTCGGAGGCCCATTCGTCACTGAAGGTTTCACCCTTCCCTTCACAAATATTATGGAGGATACAGCACGCGGTTATAATCGCTGGGATGCTGCTTTCCAACACGTGTAGCTTCCCGTAGAGACTTCTCCATCTCCCCTTCAAACGGCCAAAAGCACACTCCACAGTCATTCTGCACCGGCTCAGCCTGTAGTTGAACCGGTCCTTGCTCCTGTCAAGCTTCCCTGTATACGGTTTCATGAGCCAGGCATTAACGGATAAGCGGGGTCTCCAAGGATCACAATGGGCATTTCGACGTCCCCAACTGTGATCTTACGGTCTGGGAAAAAAGTCCCTGCCTGCAGCTTCCTGAACAGGCCACTGTTCCGAAAGATGCGTGCATCATGCACCTTTCCAGGCCATCCTGTGTAAATGTCAGTGAAACGCCCACGGTGATCCACAAGCGCCTGGAGAACCATTGAGAAATACCCCTTCCGATTAATGTACTCGGATGCCAGGTGGGGTGGTGCCAGGATAGGAATATGCGTCCCATCTATTGCCCCTCCACAGTTAGGGAAACCCATTTGGGCAAAGCCATCCACAATGTCCTGCACATTCCCAGAGTCACGGTTCGTCTGAACAGGATGCGATTAATGGCCCTGCATACTTGCATCACCACTATTCCAACGGTCGACTTTCCCACTCCAAACTGGTTTGCGACCGATCGGTAGCTGTCTGGAGTTGCCAGCTTCCAGACTGCAATAGCCACCCGCTTCTCCACTGACAGGGCAGCTCTCAGTCTCGTGTCCGTGCGCCGCAGGGTTGGGGCGAGCTCAGCACACAGTCCCAGGAAAGTGGCTTTTCGCATCCTAAAGTTCTGCAGCCACTGCTCGTCATCCCAGACTTGCAGGACGATGTGATCCCACCACTCAGTACTTGTTTCCCGAGCCCAAAGGCGGCGTTCCACGCTGCAGAGCACGTCCGTTACTGCCACAAGCAATTTAGTGTCAGCAGTGTCAGCAGCATCTATTTCATCATCTGAGCTCTCACTGTCACTTTGGAGCATAAGGAATAGATCAACTGCCAGACGGGATGTGCTGGCAACATTCATCAGCAACATCCTAAGCAGCTCGGGCTCCATTTCCTGAAAATCACACGCAGCAGAATCACAATGCACCAAACGGCTGAAAAGGGAAGCGATGCACCACGGGTCGTTGGAACAGGAAGCGGAATGACCCGCACCCTTCCGTCCCCTTCCCACAACCCCCAGCAGCAAATTGGGACGAGGTGCTCTGTGGGATAGCTGCCCACAATGCACCACTCACAACAGCGCTACAACTGGTGCAAGTGTGGACACACTGCAGCGCTGGTCGCTGTCAGTGTGGACACACTGCAGCGCTGGCCGTACACAGCTGTACGACCACAGCTGTAACGGCCAGCGCTGCAAAACTGTAAGTGTAGACAAGGCCTTAGTGTATTGCTATCTTTCTCCAATTCATTGAATTTTTTTTTGCAGATTATTTGCATTAAAGATGTCCACACAAAACATTGTGCTTTTATTAGAAAGCCTTGTGTTTGCAAGTAAAGCTGTGGCTTATTGACATGACTTAAAATAAATTAAGGGTGAAATCTTGGCTCCATTGAAGTCAGTGGAAATATTGCCATTGACTTCAATGGAGCCAAGGTGATTAAGTACAACACTGACTCTATGTTCATTATTGTTAATTGATGAGTTACTTACATGGTGCTTACAGGTTAAATACAAGTAGCAGTAGAGTAGAAGGAAGAATGGAGAATGTGAGAGGAGAGAAAAGGAACAAAGAAAGTAAAAAAAAGTGGAAAAAGGAAAGGGTAGACAAGAGGAAAGGTTGTAATTAGAGAGATGTAAAGAGGTGAAATAGCTTTGTCTTGTATAAGATGTGTGTTTTTATTGTGTAATTCCAACCTAGAATTAGAGGCAGGCACATAAAAATGGAAATAAATATATGAAATAAATAGGGCTGTCAATTAATCACAGTTAACTCACGTGATTAACTAAAAAAAATTAACGAAAAAATAATCATGATTACTTGCACTGTTAAATAATAGAATACCAAGTAAAATGTATTAAATATTTTTGGATGTTTTTCTACATTTTCAACTATATTGATTTCTATTCCAACACAGAATACGAAGTGTACAGTGCTCACGTTATATTGTTATTTTTAATTACAAATATTTGAACTGTAAAAATGATAAATATAAGACATGGTATTTTTTTTTCAATTCACCTCATACAAGTAGTGTAGTGCAATATCTTTATCGAGAAAGTGTAACTTACAAATGTAGGTTATTTTTTTTTTTGTTACATAACTTCTTTCAAAACCAAAACAGTGTAAATCTTTATTGCCTACAAGTCCACTCAGTTGTACTTCTTGTTCAGCCAATTGCTAAGACAAACGAGTTAGTTTACATTTACAGGAGATACTGCTGACCATTTCTTATATAAAATGTCATCTGAAAGTGAGAACAAGCATTCACATGGCACTTTTGTAGCTGGTGTTGTAAGGTATTTATGTGCCATATATGTTAAACATTCATATGCCCCTTCATGATTCGGCCACCATTCCGGAGGACATGCTTCCATGTTGGTGTTGCTCATTAAAAAAAATAATGTGCTAATTAAATTTGTGAGTGAACTTCTTGGGGGAGAATTGCATGTCTCCTGTTCTGTTTTACCTGCATTCTGACATATATTTCATGTTATAGCAGTCTTGGATGGTGGCACAGCAAGTTTGTTTTAAGAACACTTTCACAGCAGATTTGACAAAGCACAAAGCAAGTACCAATGTGAGATTTCTAAGGATAGATACAGCACTTGACCCAAGATTTAAGAATCTGAAGTGCCTTCCAAAATCTGAGAAGGACGAGGTGTAGAGAATGCTTTCAGATGTGTTAAAAGAGCAACATTCTGATGCAGAAACTACAGAACCCAAACCACCAAAAAAGAAAATCAACCTTCTGCTGGTGGCATCTGACTCAGATGATGAAAATGAACATGCGTCGGTCCACTCTGCTTTGGATCATTATCAAGCAAAACCCATCATCAGCATGGACGTATGTCCTCTGGAATGGGGGTTGAAGCATGAAGGGACATATGAATCTTTAGTGCATTTGGCATGTAAATATCTTGTGATGCCAGCTACAACAGTGCCACGCAAACTCCTGTTCTCACTTTCAGGTGACATTGCAAACAAGATGTTGGCAGCATTATCTCCTGAAATTGTAATCAGACTTGTTTGTCTGAGTGATTGGCTGAAGTAGGACTGAGTGGACTCTTAGGTTCTAAAGTTTTACATTGTTTTATTTTTGAATGTAGTTATGTTTTTGTACATAATTCTACATTTGTAAGTTCAACTTTCATGATAAAGAGATTGCACTACAGCACTTGTATGAGATGAATTGAAATATACTATTTTGTTTTTTACAGTGCAAATATTTGTAATAAAAATAAATATAAAGTGAGCACTGTACATTTGGTATTCTGTTTTAATTGAAATCAATATATTTGAAAATGTAGAAAACATCCAAAAATATTTAAATAAATGGTATTCTATTATTAATAGTGTGATTAATTGTGATTAATTTTTTAAATCACTTGACAGCTGCAGAAATAAATAATAAAACTACTGCATATTGACATTTGAAAAATCATAATTAGAACTGCCAAATATTGCCAAAAGTATATGAATATTTTTCAGATTTTAAAATGGGATCACTTTGACTTTGTTAAGGTCCCATTTCTGTACATTAATGCCCCAATCCTGAAATCGATAGGGCAGAGTGGACTGTGGTGCCTGTACTATCAATTGCAGGATTGGAGCCTGAAATAGCAAATTTTCAGTGAATATTGAGTAACAGCTACCATTTTAGTTAGCACTGGTCATTGAACTGGGAACTTCCAAAGCTGAAAGCAGGAGTCTCTACAGTTTGAGCTAAAGAGTTAGCTTCTGAATCTGACACATATAACATATTTATGTATCTTCTGTGGAACACGCAGAAGGGGGACATGTAAATCATATTGACAAATGGGTTACATTTAAAAAATGCACGCATTTCAAGACCCAGGTTCTTCAATATGCTCCAGATTCTTCCCAGAAGTCTGGTGACCCACAGGAAGCATAAACCCTGTTTAACTAACCAGCTAAATCCAGCTAATTAAACAGAACTGTGTGATAATTGCATGATTTGTATAAATTAGCTGATGTGACCACAGGGAAAATATTTCCCTTGCACTTTGTAATTGCAATGGACCCATAGGTAATGTATAGGATTTTGTGGTAAGTACGTTACCAAAAAAAAAAAGTGTAATTATTATATTTGTATGAGATTTGCAAAATCAAACTCATTTGTGGATTATGAGAGGTTTGAAAAAATCTGAACTCTAGTGCATTTGTCCTTTGCTACATTTAATTATTTGAAAATAGATAATGCTTGCCATAACAAAACATATGTCCTAAGAAAGGTACAAATATACAAGGTATAAACTTCATATTATGCAGATATAAAGCAGGATTAATTAAGTGAAATAATTCATTTACAGGAGAGGATGTAGTAATATTTTTTCATGGATTTGTTTTAACTTCAGGTTAAAACTTTGCACGCTAGTCACAAACAAAACAAGTAATTTTTGTTGTTTACTTGTAGCATTAACAAACGTTTCTTCTTTGAAGTCAGTTCAGTTAGGAAAAAAAATCAGCCATTAAGAGTAACACACACAGACCCATTATGAAATGTTCCTCTGGCCAGAAGTCTTTGAAAATGGCTCTTATTCAAAATATCAGGATCTTTAAACATTCCAGTAATGACATTTCACAAAGGGACACAAGACTTCTTTTAATTTATTCCAGAAAACCTTCAGTATCTTATTTCCTTTCATCAATGTGATCGTGACATCGGAACTGAAGAGATCCAGACTGGATACATGTTACCATGAATAGGGCACAGATTAGTGATACACCATTCCTTTTTATTTCAGCTCTGATCTTTTATAGAGTCACTTAGAATTTATAACAAATTAAGCCTCTGTGCTGATGGTGCCTGGGGAAAAACAAAATCCAGCTGTACTTTAGCATTGTCATTGTGGTGGACAATATCCTAGGAACTGAAGGCATGGTGTTAATGTTCCTTAAACTTCACCTGGCATAAATCTGAAGGAAGTATAAAAGCCTATAATTGCTGCAAAAGCCCCTTCAGCCTTGAAGGCTGACAATCATTTCTCCCCAAAGACCTCTGTTTTCTCAGAGATTCATAGCTTGTTTTGCTCAGTGTGTGATTTGTAGGCTTATGATATGCATTATAACTTGCAGGTTTTTGAAACGAGCTTGAATAGTGGTAACATGGCTCTGTAGTAGAATTATATTTCCCTCATGTCTAGCTCCTGAAGCAAATCATGGGCTCATTGACCTGGCTTTCTCTGATTCTGAGAACAGCAATACACTTTGGGGTTCCTTTCAAGTCATCAGAACTTCTGTGTGGAGGCATAGGTGCTGAAACTATGGGTGCAGCAGCGCCCCCTGGCTTAAAGTGGTTTCTGTCTTATACGGGGTTTATAGTTTGGTTCAATGGCTCTCAAATTGTTCCAGCCCCATTGTGTGGAGTATCCAAATTCACTATTTTTATATTTGGCTCATTAGATTATGAATATCTTTGAAAGGACAAGAAATCGGAGATCTGTAGTCTTACTATCACTGTTCTTAGATGTCACATTCACTTTTTATAGTCTTGTATTATTACAGCATTTCTGCCAACTAAACAGGCACGAGGATTGTTCTGCAGAGAATAGCTTTCCAGAGGCCAAACTGATCTACGATGTAACTACAGTCAGGTTGATGAAACTACACCATAGATAATATTGGCCCAAGTGTTCAGATATTAGCCTTCATTAAAGGGATGGAAAATAGAGAGAAGGCTAAAAAGTAGTAACAGAAATTAAAAAGCTCTGTAGACATTACTACACTTATTTGCATTGGATTTTTGACAGACTTCCAGTCTAAGAAAGCAGTTGTTGCTTTTGTTTTGTTTTGTTTCAGCTTTGTGAAATCCAAACCAGTAAAAAGAAGCATATTTTACAGTTCAAGCCTGACATTTTTTTTAAAGGCAGAATCTTAGTCTGTTAAATGAGACACATCTGCTTTGCTTCCGTTACCGTCAATGGAGGAACATATTCAAAAGTCATTCATTTCTACTAATGGTTTTGTCAAAAATAAAAATAAAAAAATAAATAAAAAGGAGTATATGGAGTGGAAAAACAAATAAATAGATATATAAAATAGAAAATCTGAGTTAGATAATCTTGTTGGCTTTACCTCCTTTGCATATGTAATGTTGTCATGGGATTGAGGGGAAAAAATGATCTCTTTACAAAGATCTTTGGAAATTAAGAATCATGATTTCAAATTATCCTTGCTCGGGAAACTACTCCATTCATTTTAGATAACTAATGTAAACTTATATTACTAGTTGCCAAATACTACCTGTATTAAAATTGGTAGGTCTTCGTATACAATTTGCTACTGTAATGTGAGCTAAAAATTGAAAATCTCACTGGTAGTTTGATGTGTCGATTGCTTGGAGGATCTGGACTAGAGATGGGCATGGGCAGCTCTAGGTATTTTGCCGTCCCAAGTACAGCAAGCAGGCTGCTTTCGGCGGCATGCCTGCGGGAGGTCACCGGTCCTGCAGATTCGGCAGCACTCCTGCAGGAGGTCCCCTGAAGCTGTGGGACCAGTTGACCCTCCACAGGCATGCCACCGAAGGCAACCTGCCTGCGGCCCTTGCGGTGACCGGCAAAGCACCCCCCGTGGCTTGTGCACCAGGCATGCGCTTGGCGTGCTGGTGCCTGGAGCCACCCCTGGCAATGGGTAAATAGCTGATTTTTCAATTCACTGGCACTTCTGGAAAATGGGGGAAAATAGTTTTGGGCAAACTGAATCTGAAAACTGGAGAATTACAACAAATCAAAAAAAGCCATTTTGAGTCAAATGACACATGTTTGAATTTGGGTCTTCCACATTGCAAGTGAGGTTATCATGGTCTGTCTCTCCTGATGAAGGTGTTTGATTGTGTATAAATAAACATTCATTGGAGAAGGGACTTGACTCAGGGTCTCTCACATCCCAAGTGAGTGCCCTAATCACTTCTGAATACTCTGGGCACGTGCTTAACTTCCCCCTGCCACGCTCCTTTCAAGCTGTCCATTGTTTGGGGACCAAGCCTGTAGACAAACTCTGAGAATGCCTACAAGATGAGGCCCCACTGGCAATAAAAGCAGGGAGCATGTAGTTTGAAAATCCCACTTTAGGGCTGCTGGGACTCTGGCCTGTGCAAGGGTTCAGAATTGTTTGATAGCTGTGGGGTGACAGTTGGTCTTAGGTGACTTTGTGCATGCCTGTGGGAGGAAATATAGGCACCTATGGGGTTAGGCAGGAACTTAGTAGTGGTTTGAAAAATATCAGTGGTGCCTCCGTATTGGAATTAAGCATCTAAAGAAGTATTAGGCATCTAAGTACATTGATGAATTGAGCCCTAAGTGGCTTAGATTTCTAAGTCCCATTTTCAGAAGTGATGTAGGTACTTAAGGCGAGATTCTGTTCTATGTCTCTAAGAGACACAGCAGAGAACTTAGTATCAGAAGGGTGGCCGTGTTAGTCTGTATCCACAAAAACAACAAGGAGTCCTGGAAGAAGTGAGTTTTTTACCCAAGAAAGCTTATGCCCAAATAAATCTATTAGTCTTTAAGGTGCCACAGGACTCCTCATTTTTGTAGCAGAGAATTTGAAGCCCTGTAGGCCCATTTAAGTTACGTTAGTCTCCCTGGGGTTGTCCTATGGCCCTCAATGACTCCTGGCATCAGCTCAACATGCCTTCTGTAGTCCCAGATACAACTTCTTCCAAAGGAGTTCTTGGAAAGTGCACTTACAGTAGTCTTACACAGTGCCTGAAGGAGGAGAATCCTTCCCTAAATAGAACTGGAGCTTTGAGAGCTTCTTTACACCACTCCAGCCCTTTTATGCTGCATAAAGTGGCTAGGGTGGCATGAGAAAAGAGACAACATTTTTAAAAGTGCCATGGTGATTTAGGTCCCAAGACCCTTAAAATAGTAATTTAGGCACTTTAGAACCCAATGACTAAATTTTCAAAGGTATGTAGACATCTAAAGTTGCAGACAGGCGCCTAGTAGAATTTTCAAAAGCATCTAACTCCTATTTTAAATCAATGCAAATTAGGCACCTATCTGAATTTTTATGTGCCTAAATGACTTGAAAACGTAGTCCTTAGGATCCTAAATCTGATGGAAAGCCCCACTTAGGCACTCTTGAAAATTTTACCCATTTGCAATGAGATGGTCAAAGCCTTCAGTGATTTCTGGAATGAACACTACGTTTTTCTGTCTTTGGAGGTATACTGTATCCGCCTAAAATCTAAAGTATTTCTTAGCCTAGGCTTTTTGCACCAGATCCTCAGCCACTTTAAGTTAGTATAGATACATTGACTTTAATAGAGCTATTCTTATTTACACCAAGAGAGGAGCTTGGCCTATACGTTCTTTGCTTTAGATTACTGTTGAAATTGTTAAGATGATTTTGCCTTCTACTTACATTTAATTCTTCTCAATTCTGTGGATTAAATGGTGAAGTTGGTGGACTTAATATTCATAATATCATCACCACAGACTTGCAGTGGAATTGGTTTGTCTTGACTTTATAACAGAATTTGAATAAAGTCATCAGACAATGGCAATCACTGTTTATCATTGTAAGTCTCACCTATGCTACTAAAAAGTCTACAAAGTTTCATCCTAATACAATTTGAATTGTCTGAGCCTGTACTGAAGGCTGTAAAAGGAAATAAAAGTCAATTTTAATTTCTGTAACATATCTTACATATTTTTTTCCAATTTGTATAGGTATAGTCCCCACGCTGATCTGAAGAGAATATATACACACAATGTATATAGCTCAAACCTACCCTTCCTGAAGTTTGCCTTTACTGGTAACCGAAATAACAACCTAACATTAACCTTAGCTTAAATTTTCTCCCCAAGTTTGGCTGTTCCTGGTGTTTTCTCTGGAGCCCTGTTAGAAGCTCTAATATTTTTCTCCATGGTTGGAGCTAACAAAATCAACCAGCTATTACGGCTTAATAGTGATTACACTGCATTGGCATAAAGGCCCTATTCATTGGGCTGCTTATGTGCCTGAAGTTAGGCATGTGCTTAATTATCTTGCTGAGTTGAGACTCTAGTGTTCAAGGAGCTGTAAATAAGATGGCTCAACACAGGAGCCACATTAATGGTTTATACTTATACTGCTGCATTATGAAGGTAGAAATTGGACCTATACTGGGCAAGGTGAACAAGAAATAAATGAACAACATAAATATTTTACAATATTTTCATTGTATTAAAATCAGTAGTGCAAGTAAGCCGATACGGTCAGGTACACATACCATTAAGACATTTATTGCTGGTACATCATACCTGAAAGACACATTCGGTATCTGCTGAACACCACAAGGCTCTCCCGGGAACCATAGTGGGGAAAGAAGCAGAATATGGGACCAACCCCAGCCCCAGCCCCAGCCCGTTCACACATCTGTGTCTCCTGTCTGGGGTGTGTACATCCCAGCCAGAGGAAAGGGCTTTAGGTGGGGCTGGGGGTGGTACAGCCATGCCAGAGAAGCTTCTGGTGTGAGATGCTGCCTTCTGGCAGCAGTGACCCTACATTCTGCTCCTTACACCACGGTTCCCAGGAAAGCCATGCGGTTCCACAGATAGCAATTTATATTCATGGATATAAAATTGTATACGCGCAGGGTTCTGTGTATAGTCACACAACTATAATACGGAAAAATTAAAAGCAATCACTATGATCTTGTCTCTTCACTATTTACCCCTTTTTCCAGGTCATTTATGAATATGATATGATTGAATATGAATAGCTCCTGCTATTTACCCCTCACCATTGTGAAAACGGACCATTTATTTGTACCCTTTGTTTCCTATTTTTTATCCACTTATTAAGCTGTCATGGGATAAAAGGGAAGGTCCTTTCATGGACTGAGAACTGGTTAAAAGATAGGCAACAAAGGGTAGGAATTAATGGTAAATTCTCAGAAAGGAGAGGGGTAACTAGTAGTGTTCCCCAAGGGTCAGTCCTAGGGCCAATCCTATTCAATTTATTCATAAATGATCTGGAGAATGGGGTAAACAGAGAGATGGCAAAGTCTGCAGATGATACTAAACTGCTCAAGATAGTTAAGACCAAAGCAGACTGTGAAGAACTTCAGAAAGATCTCACAAAACTAACTGATTGGGCAACAAAATGGCAAATGAAATTTGATGTGGATAAATGTAAAGTTATGCGCATTGGAAAAACTAACGCCAACCATACATACAATATGATGGGGGCTATTTTAGCTACAACGAGTCAGGAAAAAGATCTTGGAGTCATCGTGGACAGTTCTCTGAAGGTGTCCACCCAGTGTGCAAAGGTGGTCAAAAAACCAAACAGGATGTTAGGAATCTTTAAAAAGGGTCTAGAGAATAAGACTGAGAATATATTATTGCCCTTAATATAAATCCATGGTATGCCCACATCTCGAATACTATGTACAGATGTGGTCTCCTCACCTCAAAAAAGATATACTGGCACTAGAAAAGGTTCAGAAAAGGGCAACTAAAATGATTAGGCGGTTGGAGAGAGTCCCACATGAGGAAAGATAAAGAGGCTAGACTCTTCAACTTGGAAAAGAGGAGACTAAGGGGGATATGATAGAGTTAAAATAAAATCATGAGTGGTATGGGAAAGTGGATAAGGAAAAGTTATTTATTTATCCCATAATACAAGAACTAGGGGTCACCAAATGAAATTAATAGGCAGTAGGTTTAAAACAAATAAAAGGAAGTTCTTCTTTACGCAGAGCACAGTCAACTGGTGGAACTCCTTACCTGAGGAGGTTGTGAAGGCTAGGACTATAACAGCATTTAAAAGAGAACTGGATAAATTCATGGAGGTGAAGTCCATAAATGGCTATTAGCCAGGATGGGTAAGAAATGGTGTCCCTAGCCTCTGTTTGTCAGAGAATGAAGATGGATGGCAGGAGAATGATCATTTGATCATTGCCTGTTAGGTTCACTTCCTCTGGGGCACCTGACATTGGCCACTGTCAGTAGACAGATACTGGGCTAGATGGACCTCTGGTCTGACCTGGTACGGCTGTTCTTATGTTATGTTCTTATGATCCATGAGAGAAAATTCCGTCTTATCCCATGACTTCTTAGTTTGATGGAGAGTCTTTGGTGAGGGACCTAGTCAAAGACTTTCTGAAAGTCCAAGTCCATTGCATCACCCTTGTCCACATGTTTGTTGACCCCCTCAAAGAATTCTAATAGATTTGTGAGTCATGATTTCTCTTAAAAAGCCATGTTCACCCTTCCCCAACAATTCTTGTTTATTTATATGTCTGATAAGTCTGTTCTTTACTATAGTTTCAATCAACTTGATTAGTACTGAAATTAGGCTTATCAGCCTGTAATTTCCAGGATTGGCCCTGGAGCCTTTTAAAAAATATTCGGTGTTATATTAGATCAGGGGTGAGCAACCTTCAGCACACAGCTCATCAAGGTAATCTGTTTTTATAGGCAGGGCACAAGGTGTTTTGTTTACATTGACTGTCTACAGACCCAGCCTTCCACAGCTCCCAGTGGCCGTGGTTTGCTGTTCCTAACTTAGTAGTTCTACAGTTAGTAGTTCTGCAGTTTCATATCTGAGTTCCTTCATATCTGGTCCTGGTGATTTATTACTGTTTAATTTATCAATTTGTTCCAAAACCTCCTCTATCCACACCTCAATCTGGGATAGTTCCTCCGATTTGTCAGCTACAAAGAATGGGTCAGGTGTGAGAACCTCCTTCACATCCTCTGCAGTGAAGACTGAATATAGAATTAGTTTATCTTCTCCGCAACGCCCTTGTGTTTCTGGAGTGCTCTGTTAGCACTTCAATCATCTAGTGGCCCCATTGATTGTTTGGCAGGCTTCCTGCTTCTGATGTACTTTAAAAATGCCGTTAGTTCTTGAATCTTTTGCTAGGTGCTTGTGAATTTCTTTTTTGGCCTGTCTAATTATATTTTTACACTTGACTTACCAGAGTTTATGCTCCTTTCTATTTTCCTTAGTAGGATTTCACTTCCAATGTTTAAAGGATGCCTTTTTGCCTTTAACCACCTCTCTTATTTTGAAAACTATTGATCCTGCAAGCTTTGTGTTTCTATTGTGCCTAGCACAACAGGGCCCTAATCCATGATGGGGGCGCTTAGGCTAATAATGTAGAGAGAGAGCACTGAGAATTCTTTGTTTGTTCTGTGCCTGTCAAGAGAGGTTGCCACACAATACAGACAGATGTGTTAAGTGCTCAGCATTGTGAGCAAATTCTGTGCTTGCATTAAACTGAGCATTGTGGAGTCAGGGGAAAATGGGGGACTAACAACAGGGTGTGGTCACAGCATAGGTGCTTAAGTGCAATGAAATCAACATAAATATTGAATTTTAATCATTTTAAATATTTTTTCAGTTATCCATGCTGCCAAATAGAAGTAGTGGCTACACTCAAACATGCTTAAGAGCAATGCCTAGAAAAGTCTGAAAGATGGGAAAATAGGGAGTCATGTGAGCCAGCCACTTACACAGAAATGTGTCCAAGTATTCTAAGAAAATATTATTTATCATTCCTCACAATGCATGCTGAGTGCAGTGTTCTGCCCCTCATACAGTCTGGAGCACTTGCTCATGTCAGCCTGTTTACCTCAATAGCTCATATACGTGGCTCAGTGCTGTTCTCTCCTTTCCCGATTTATGCCTGAGTAAGATCAAAACCTTTGTAAGTTTTGAATTTTTTACAGACTTTTTTCAAAATGTTTTCAGGATGGTATACTATTTAAACTATTACACGTCCATAGAGACATCAGCCCCATCTCTGTATATGCCCACTTTGTAGGCACCTGCATATGTTGTATGCAAACTGGGATGGGGCATCCGCCCCACTACTGGCAGAGAAGGGGTTAAAAAGCAGCCTAGGGAAGCTGCTCAGGGAGCAGTCAATAGGAGAGGGGTTGTGAGGAGCAGCCAATCAGGGCCCTGCAGGTCCATACAAAAGAGCCTCAGGGCAGAGCAGAGTCAGTCACTGCCTGGAGATTGAGAACTGTGTCTCTAGTAGGCAGAGCAAACTGTGGCACCTTGAACAGAGAAGTACTGATGGCAGGGACTAGGAGATCAAGAGGAGCTCCTGGCTGGCTGCCAAGATTGGAAGTTGCAGGTCCTGAGGAAGAGTAAAGAAGGTGCTAGGGCCATGGGGAAGTGGCCCAAGCTGAAATTTCACAGGTACCTGTGCTGGGATCCAGAGTAATGGATGTGAGTCCACTCCACTTGCCACTGCGGAAGCGGCTGGACTACTGAAGAGCCAAAACTCCTCTGGAAGGGAGGAACACGGACAGTGACACGGCCAGAGGGCCAACCCACGAAGAGAATGCTGCAGTTCTGGAGCTGAGAGAGGAGCTGTAGGTGGGAGCAGTGACAGAGAGCCAGTGTGCAGACTGTGGATGTGGACATCGGCCTCGAGCTAATCCCCAGAGTGACCAGGAGAAGGTGTCAATCAGGCAGTGAGTGGTGCATCCATTACATAAGCATTAACACTTGCTTGGGTAGCTGGTGAATTCCAATGCTTCAAGTACACATGATATGAGTGGCACTCACGTGTTAATGTTTAAAGAGTGGATGTGTAGCTTCAAAATTTCACAAACAGTGCAATGGAGGCTACTTTTTGAGAATTCACATATGGAGCAGGGCATTTTCCTTGGACCATATGACGTCTGTGCTCTGTGATCTCCCACTGACTGCCTATTGGTGTCTGGGTGGAGTTTAACATGTTGGTTATGATCTATCAAGCCCTAAATGGTGTAGAACTACCCTATGTGTGGGACCGCCTCTCTCCTCAGGCCATACTGCCACGGTGAAGTCAGCAGAAGGATTTGACCTAGGTTCCCCTCAATATAGAATAGAGGGGTGGCTGGCACAGGGCCATTTCTGTGAGGGCTCTAGAACTCTGGAACTTGCTCCTCCACTTGGCTGATAAGGTGACTTTCTGGGTGAGCTGCAAAAGGCATCTGCTTCAGAAGATTAGATGTATGTTCCTAGCTGAGGGAAGGGTCGCTGGCTCGCAGAGTTTCTATGGAACTGATGATTTTAATGCAGCTGAGATATAATTTAACTGTATTTATCATATACTCAATTGTTAGATGTCTAGCCAATGCTTTAAGCACTCTTCATTTAAAATCTAAATAAAAATAAAATAAAAACTCAACTGGTGCAGCCTAGCTAGTTTATTCGTTCTCCAGAGAGTGTACAGAAATTTGTAACAATCATCATTTATGTTATTAAAAATGTGAAATACTCATAGATAATAAATCCTTTTTTTAAAACAAAGATATTATTTTGCTTCATTAGTGAAAATGTCATCTGTGGAATTGTCAGCCACATACTCAGTTCAAAGAGCTTCAGTTTGCGATAGCTTTTAGCTTCAAGATATTTAAATGTAAATATAAAGCAGTGGATATGCATAGATATCACCATCAAATTAGACTTCATGCTATCATGGAGGCCAATTACAAGGTTTGACCTTAGAGCACCTTTTTACGTGTCCTGAAAATTTATACTAACTGTATCCTAATTTCAATTGGGAATGAAATATTTCATTTAGAAAGCTAGCAAATTGCAACATTGAAATGAGTATAATATAATCAGAATGTTATTTTCCACAATGTATAAGCACAATTTGGTATGAAACACACAGGATTTAGTTATTAAAATATTCCAATGAATTGAGATTTTATTTAAAATTTTACTGATTTTAAAAAAGACAAACACAACCTACAAACAAAAAGGGATGTTAATCTTAATAGAAACCATCGTACTCAAAGGTATGGCTGGTAGCACCAACTACTAAGATTGCCTGGCACTTCCCATTATTAGACCCTGTTTTCTATTGCGTATAACATTGCAAAACTTTAATAATTTAGGCTGAAATTGTCCATGCTGGGTGTCTGCCTCTTGCTGAATTTCTTTTCATTTATTGTGATAGTTCAGCCAAAACAGTTCAGCTATTTCAGCAAATGAGGTAGGGAGAAATACATTATTTTGTCCATGTTTAATTCTGGTGAGTTTTAAGAAGCTTTGGAGCAAAACTGTAACATTTGGCTCGGGGGAGGCTTTTATGTCAGGTATGTGCCTTAGCATCCTTTGTGAAATTTCACCCAAATCTGCACAGGTTATAAGTCTCCGAAAAATCTATTTATACATGCTCAGTAGAAATTTGCTAAACCTTCACAGCTAAAATCTCCAAAGATTCTGTCCACACTAGTCATGCTGGAGCATGAGACTGAGGAGGACTTTCCCTGTAATTGCTGCTCTAGACTGGTGAGGGTCATGGTGGTCCAGGAACTAGAACATGTTTTAAATCAGTATATGACCAAGTATATCAGCACAAGAAGGATGAATTAAAGTTGCACGGGGTCAGCACTCTGAAGTGCTGGACTTTAGAACTTTTAATAATGTTTTTTTAACGTAGTTTTTGTGCATAATCATTAAGTGTGGTATCAGTTATTATTTCTATTACATTATAACCTACAGGCCCCAGTCGGCATGACAGCCCATTCTTACAGCTGCCGTGTACATCTGTTGTAAGAAACTTTCCCAGCCCCAGAGTTTATAGTCTAAACAGGCTAAAGTATTTTTACTCAGTTTTAAGAATGAGGGACTGAAGTACAAAAAAATTAAGTGACTTGCCTAAGGTGACACCGGAAGTCCATAGCATAGTCAGAAATTTAATCCACATCTTCCAAATCTCAGTCCGCAGCTTTAATCGCAATACCATGCTTCCTCTTAAGTGTTGTTAAAAATGACATAGGGTGGACTAACTTTCAAAACTGAGGCCTAAATAGTGCATGGATATGAATGTTTGCATCTATAAAACAAGCATTATCAAATGAATGGCTTCCTTCTGCAAAAGTGTTGATGAGGACTGTGACAGACAACTGCTGAGCAACCATTAGTGTTGCTTGTCAAGCGTGGTGATGTAAACTGATTTCCGCAGTTGACCCAGGCTGATGAGCCAGCAGCAATACTGTGGCCAATGTACATCTTCAGGCATTGTGCAACTGGCTGTGACAGATAACGTTTAGTTGGAATCTTTGGAAGCATTTCTCTCAGTGGCATATGAGTGCAGCCATATTCAGGTATATACTACCCCGGTTCAGAATAGGGCTGATGGAAAAATCCTAAACATGGATGTGACCTGTATTTACTGGATTGCACTTAAGAGCCTATTCCCGGGCCTCAATTTGACTCTTGCCATTGTTGTGCTCACTCTTCCTCCTCAAGCGTGCTCAACTCAGTTGAGCAGTGGAAGGTTGATCACACCACCGAACTCGGCACAGATTTTACACCCTCATCAAGTGCCTTTCAGCACATGCCCCAGCAAATTCAGAGGCCCTTGAAGTCAATGGAAGAGTGCTTTGTTTATCCATTCTTAATGTCACATTTCTTTAGGAGTGATTCTAGAAATTGTAAGGGAATTTCCATTTGAACACACATAGGTGGAATTTTGTCACTTAATTTTTCACTATAATTTAGTCAGCTTTGAATCTTTGACCTGTATAGAATATGAACCATTTCAAGGGTCCTTTAAATACAATATACAACAAGGTTTCATCAGGTGCATAGGGAGGCATGTGAACTTTGCTTCATAAAGTTTCTTGAGTTGCTAGCCGTGATGCAGTTAATGATATAGTTATATATTTTAATCACAATTGTTAATTTAAAGAGAGCTGATTGCTTCCAATTTATCTTTCAATTGGAAGTTCACACTTTCAGGAGCAACCAGACTACCCACTGCTGCAATGCAGTCAGCTCTTGTGGGTAAAGAATTAGATTTCCATCTCTATACTATTAATTTTTCTTGCTGTCATTGATGCTGTGTGTAACTATCTCCCTTTATCACCATCTAAGCTATTTAAGAAGGAAAATTTTCCTAATAGATACACAGCAGGATAATTTGGGGAGATGAATGGGAGATATCAGTCATATCCTAATAAATGTGGTGATGTGTAATCCCAGAGCATATGCAGCAGTGTTTCTATCCCATATTCCCATAATCTATATTACTTATTTTTTATGCCAGGTGTTTCCAAAAATAAAATATAAATTCATTTACATTTATCATTTGCTGATCATCTTTATTTTTTCCTAAAGAAAGTAAAGACTATGGATAATCCATAACAATTTTTTTAATGTATTTGGCATTTCAAATGCCATCATCTGAATGCTAAGGTCTGTTATTTGTGTTTATATGCACAAGCCTGCATACTGAATGGACTTGGACTTGGGATCCTGTGGTATTCTTGACTCTTGATTCACTGTGTTAATTTGGGGCAAGTTGTTTAGCCTCCCTCCTCCTCGGTTTACTTACCTATAAAATGGGTATAATATTTGTTCTTGCACAAGACCTTTATGAGACTTAATTATTATTGAACAGATTCAAGATCTTTGGATGAAGAGGTGTTATATCTCCCTTCCTTTCTCTATCTCTCTCTTTCACACAGTGAAAGTAAGGATAAGGGTGTGTGAGAGGCAGAGAAAGGGTTGGAAAGGAGAAGAAAACCGAAAGGGAGAGTGTGGTGAAAAGGAAGCAATAATGAATGTGAGAGAGAGAATGAAAGGGGCAAGAGTTGAGGGTAGAGGGCGAAAGGAGAAGATACTTACAATCTCTGCCCTGAAGAGCTTACAAACTTTTTGTAATGTATTTGTGTAGTGCCTAGAGGACGGGGGCACCAGATGCTATCTCAGTACCAATGGTAATAATAAGAATATGGATAATGAGGGAATGGGAGCAGAACACAACCTTTAAAGATGAACTCAGGCAGTCATTCATTTCGTACCACAGGCTTCCAACGCAATGGAGTTTTTTGGGAAAAAGGTGTTTCCCCACCCCTCTGAAAATGAGAAAAAGGAAAAAAAAGAGAACCAAACGAAATTTATAATAATTTTAATTTTTCACAGAAAACATATTTTTAGGGCAAAAAAACATACCCCAAAAATATCCAGCCAAAAACTGAAAACTTGGCTGAAAACCAGGAAGTTTTGATTCAGAAATGTTGCCATGGGCGACTCATGGGAGTTGCAGCCTATGTTTTCCATTCTTATTCATCAAATCAGTGTTAGTTACACAGTCTTTGGAACAATCTAAACAATTCCTTTTTCTCTTTTGTAATTCAGGTCTTATCCAAAGCCTTTGGAGTCACTGGGAGCCATTACATTGACTCCGGTAGATTTTAAATCAGGTCTGTATGCCATTTAAAATATTGTTTTTAAATATATGTTCCCATATCAGTCATCACTCAGCAATGTAGGCACAGTTATATTTTGTGACTCCCCTTTGTGTGTACTTTAGCCAGTCACCAGCTCGATGAAAGCAGAGGGGTGGCTGTGTTTTCTTTTTTGCTGCAGACAAATTTAGTTTTAAAATGGAGAACTAGAAATACATATTGTAAAGAATTGATGTTTTTCCACTTTTTATTCTGCAAAATGTCAAGAAATTTTCAAATCAATAGCAGTTAATATAGAAGAGAACAGGAAACAGAAGAAACAGATATAGCGTGTCATAAACAGATTGTTAAGGGTTAATGTCTCTTTTACCTGTAAAGGGTTAACAAACAGGGAACCAAACACCTGACCAGAGGACCAATCAGGAGACAAGATATTTTTGAATTTGGGTGGAGGGAAGCTTTTGTGTGTGTTCTTTGTCCGTTTTTTTTCTTTGCTCTCTAGGGTCTGAGAGAGACCAGACATTACTACAGGCTCTCTAAGTTTCTGTTCAAATAGTAAGTAAAAACAGGCGATTTAGGCTTTTGGATTGTTTTACTCTATGTGCAATTGTGGATCTGGCTGGTTAACTTTTATAGGTGTAGTTGCTGGGAATGTTTTGATTTGTATATTTCATCTTGAAGTTACAGAGATAATTCTTTACTTTTCCTTTCTTCTGTTAAAAGATTTCTTTTTAGAGAACCTGATTGATTTTTTTCTTGTTTCCCTTGTTTTATCCCAGGGGATTGGGATAACTCACCAGGACTGGTGGGGGGAGACGGGAGGGGGGAGAGGTAGAATCTCTCTCTGTTTTCCTTGAATCTGTTTGCCTCTTTGTGGAAGGGAAGGGACATGCTTCTCTGTATTGTGATTTAAAGAGTTTGGATCAGTAGTCTCTCAGGATAGCCCAGGGAGGGAAAGTCTGGGAGGGGGAAAGAAGGGGGAATGGTTTATTTCTCCTTGTTTTAAGAACCCAAGGGGTTTGGGTTCTTGGGGTCCCCAGGGAAGGTTGGGGAGATCAGAGTGCCCCAAAACACTATATTTTTGGGTGGTGGTAGTGCTATCAGATCTAAGCTGGTAATTAAGCTTAGAGGATTCATGTGCTAGTATCTTATTTTCTGAACTCTAAGGTTCAGATCTGAGAGGGAATGCTATGACAGCCCTTGTTTCCTCATCTTTCCAAATTAGGACAGAAGATGTCTATCTGTCTGGTATCAAAGACATTAAAAAGTCAAACTCCAGATGTTTATGACAATTAAAATATAGATCTATAAGTATATGCCACATAGGCTAAAATGGAAAAGGAAAATTGAGTTGAACATTTAATTTACTAAACAAAGATAAAAGAGAATAAAAAAGATCTTCCGTGTGCTGTTGCCCAATTGTGATTAGGGTAATCAGTGAAGCTCTGCTCTTCACTGGTTTGAACTGGCAATGGTTAACAATTAAGAAATCGTGTGGTCAGCAGTTAAGTGAAATGTGATCTGTCATTGTATGCCTTACATTACATTGCAAAACAATTTCAATATCTGATCAAAGTAGAGTCCATCATTCAAAAAAACATTTCATTTGTATTCATCCATTATTAGAGAAAGTGTTTCAAAGTATTTATATTATATGAAGTTCTGCTAGTTTTTGACAATTGCAGATTTTTCTTAATCCATTCCCTTACATATTTCTTTGCAAAAAAGCTGTACAATGCATAGCACTTCTTAGCAGGAACCCAATGCTATTCAAGTCAGTGAACATATTTCTGTATTTAAAGTGACCATGCAAGAGATGTAGGACCACATTGTGACGTTATTGATATGAACTGTGACCATATAAATCATAGTTGCAATCAAGGTCCTATAGTTGCACCAAATCTTGTGCAAAGGCGGTCAAGTAAGATGAAAGGGTGTATTTTACTGGTTATGATTATGCTGTCTGTATGTGTACATTTTTGAATTTGAAGTTATGAATATTGGCTATGTACTTATATCTCAATGTGTTTGATTCTAAGTAGCCTCAGTGAAGCATTTAGTCAGCTTCTTGAGAAAGGATTATTCTCAGTAAGTGCGCAGTCAAGAAACACTTAACTGACAGTGGACTTTGGGAGACACCAATCCACATCTGAGCTTTCCTGGGAATGTTCAAACTAATATGTAAACAATGGCATCAGCCTGCAAACAGCTGAATCATTCATGGACATGTGACTAGCCCAAGTGGCTACAAACTATCTTGTTGCTCTGACTTTGCACAGAAGAACAAAGGGGTTTCCCCCCATACGAGAGAGAATATAAACGACCCTGGAAACCCCTCCATTTTGTCTTCAGCTGACTTAAGAGATGGCCTCTCCACCCCAAAGAGATGCCAAAAAGAAACTGGAAAAAAGGACAGTAACTACGAGGGTGAGTGTGATTGCTGGACCCAGACTAGGAAGAAGTCCAGTCTGTGAAAGAAGCTTATTGGAACATCTCTGTGCGTGATATTTCATCTGTAATCAGTTTCCTAAGGTATTAGGCTTAGACTTGTGTGTTTTATTTTATTTTGCTTAGTAACTTACTTTGTTCTGTCTGTTATTACTTGGAACCACTTAAATCCTACTTTTTTACACTTAATAAAATCACTTTTGCTTATTAATTAACCCAGAGTAAGTAAGTAATACCTGGAGGATCAAACCGCTGTGCATCTCTCTCTGTCAGTATTATAAAGGATGGACATTTTATGAGTATACCCTGTATAAGCTTTATACAGAGTAAAATAGATTCATTTGGGGTTTGAATCCCATTGGGAGCTGGGTGTCTGGGGGTACTAGAGACAGGAGGACCTGCTAAGCCATTTTCGGTTAAGTCTGCAGCTTTGGGGGTGTGGGTCAGACTCTGGGTCTGTGTTGCAGCAGATTAGTGCATCTGGCTCAACAAGATGGGGTTACGGAGGCCCAAACGGGCAGAGAAAATGGGCTCAGAGGTAGTCTCAGCACATCAGGTAACAGACCTGAGGATCTCTGTGAGCGAACCCATCATACACATTATGACAATTAAGTGACAAAATTCCACCTATGTGTGTTCAAATGGAAATTCCTTTACAATTTCTAGAATCACTCCTAAAGAAATGTGATATTAAGAATGGATAAACAAAGCACTCTTCCATTGACTTCAAGGCCCTCTGAATTTGCTGGGGCATGTGCATATACATGGAAGAGAGCTGTGCATATTAATGAAAAACATAACTCTAAATGAGAGTTGAGGCTTTATAAACAAAGCTACCTATGGTAGAAGACATTTTTAAACCCTGCTTTTGTTAATTATGCAAATATTCTGTAAGAGAACCAAAGGTTAATTTTAATTATGTATTTACACTTCAACTAATCCCTTATAATTAAAATCTGAATGCCATTGGTCTGTTTCACTCTAGAGCAGATGCTGTACACTACCATAACAAATTAAAATAAAAACACCCTCATTTATTACAATGGCATTTGAAATTTATTAGTGTTACCATAGGTTGACACCTTTTGCATGTCATTTGATTGATAAGGAGGGAAAGATAACCCATGACACAGCCAATTAATATTGATTTACTGATTTGCCCCAGACAGGCAATTAGATTTCACAAAAGCTCTAGAATTAAGAGACCACATGAGAATCACATGAACTGTATTGTTGGAAAGAGAAAGACTTAAATGTCTTTTCATCTTCTTGTTAAATGCTACTGACAGTTATGACCACCTCTTTTGAAATTAGGGGAAAGAAAGAATGCATTTGCTTTCACATTTGTTGTTTAGTGATGTAAACATGAATGGGGGAAATTCATTATTGGGTTCTGTATATTATCATCCTTCAAGGTGTGAGTAAAAAAAAAAATCTATGGGAAAACAATTGTCATTTTATTAAAGAGGAAAAAGAGTCTAAACATGTGCTACATAAAATATATTTTCTGAGCAGCTACAGCCCCTTGTAATTTTTTTGTTTTGTTTTGTTTTGTTTTTAAAAAAATTACTGCACCGAGCCACTCATATTTGACCAGAATCTGGTACTGCTGTGTTACCCTATCCAGTAGAGGTCTCAAAAGTGAGCAAACAGCTGATGGAAGACGTGAAAACTTGGTAGTAAGTTCGCAATTGAGTGGTCAGCATATTTTCAATGAGCCAGTCCCAATCCACTGAAGCCAATGATAGTCAAGATTGCAAAGGGGTTTGGACCAGCCCCATATGACTCATATCATCCCCTCTGCCATATATTTCAATATTTTAAGCACTGAAAAATGATATTTAGCCTGATCCTACAAAATGATAACCTTTTAATAGAAACTGAGCATCCACTCCTCCCCCTTGACACAACAAGGAAATTGATGGAATTTAAAGCCCAACCCACCACTCATTGAAGCGAATGTTGCAGGATTAGATCATTAGAAACAGCGAGGACTTCAGCACCCCACAGGATTGAGCTATTATACAAGTATTCACTAGGGTCTGTCCTACGTTTATCTGTCTTTGAATCACCAATAAAACTGAGGTCCTAACTAGAGCTGGGACAAATATTTTGGACAACTACTTTATTCACTGAAAAATGTTTTTGATGAACCAAAACTATTCTCATATTTAACACAAATTTGACACATAGATTTGTCCAAAAAGTTTTTGGATGAGAGGCTAGATTCATAAGGGAACTTAAGCACTATTCATAAAATGGCCACAGGAGGAGAAGGAGCCCTTAACTTTTAACCCACAGGTCAAGAGTTTCCCGTGGGATAAATGTTTTTAATACTTAGTTTGGAAAGAGATTTGAACCAAGGTGTCCCACTTCCTCTACAAATTCCCCAAACCTTGGGCTATAGGTTAGTCTGGTGTGCATGTGTATGGGGAGTGTTCTCAATCTCTCCTGTTGGATCTTTTCCATTTGTGTAAATAATTATTCATCAGCTCCAGAAGACCAGACCCAGGTCTCCCCACTTCCAAATGAGTGCCCTATCCACCATTTTCTCTAGCCCAATTAGTGACTGAACAGCTCATTTATAACCAATCTATAGATTTTTCCCCAATACCTTCTGGAGCCAAGTGTGAATATGTAGGTAGTTGTCTATGTAATTGCTGTTATGATTCAAGCAGCCAAAAGCAAGAACTTTAATAATTCAGAGAGGTATGGATTTATTTTTCTCAGAACATTTCTCCCTCGTGGGCTTTTTTGTTTTGTTTGGTTTGGTTTTTTATTTAGTATAATGCCAGCTTAATTCTCAACCTTTCCCCATGTCCAGTACAATGCAGCCATTAAAGAACACTGGTGACTGCTATTAAACAACACCGTGATTCCACGGTCTCTGAAGACACCATCAAATTCATTCCACAACACTCAGCAATGTCATTGAGTTGGCAAAGTTTGTGCTGGAGCACTGTTCTACCAGCTTTAAAAACCTTAGCAGGGTTGTTGTTTGGGCCTGGTGCCTTGTGATTTTTTGTCTGTGTGATGGTACACTGGATTTCCACGGAAGATGGGGGATCAGCTGGGAAGACTGATGCACTAACATCAGCCTTCTCTCTGCAGCCAACATCAGCAGTGTAGAAGCACAGGTCATGAAACATCAGCTCTGCTGGGCTGGTCACAGTGTACGTATGCCTGACACTCTCCTCCCAAAGCAAGTACTCTTCTCTCAGTTAGGTAAGGGAAGAAGGGCTTGAGGAGGCCAGCAGAAGTGCTTCAAAGACACATTGAAAATATGCCTTAAAAAGAGTGTGTTCATGAGACAGAAGTGATAAAAGAGGATATAAAGGCACAAGTCTCCATCCAACGACTATGTCTCCTCTAAGCTCACACCTATCACTTCTGTGGGAAAATTTGCAAGGCATGCATTGGGCTCCTCAGCCACCTAAAAACTCATCAATGAACCCCTTTGGCAGACATCATCCTTGCACTGAGGGATAGCTGAAGAAGGGAGGAATGCTCCAGTAACATAAAATTCACCTACCTTACAAAGACAAATGAAAATGAGAAACACTTTTACTCTTTGGCTACTTACACTAAGAAAAAAAAATCCTTTAAAACTTTAATTACATCACCTTTAAAGGTCAGGGCATTAAATAAATAAACCTGCATCATGACTCATAGCATTTTCTGATGAGATCTGCAGGAACCTGATAGTCTAATAATTAACTTGCAAAATGGTTTTAATGAAGTGAAGCATCATTACTGAACAATTATTTTACTTCCCCTTACTACACAGTGACATATTACAGAACTTTCCTTTGAAATTACACTTATATTGTTCCATTGCAGCTTCGAAAGAAGTGATGAAGATAAGTGTTGCCTTCTCTCTCTGTCTCTGTCAGATGGTCTTATCTGTTATTTCAGACCTGTTATCAGTGAATATTCACAGTCTAAATTTGCAGGTGATCAGAACCTCCAGTTATATCACTTCCCTCCTTCATAAAGTGCCAGTTTGCACCCTTAAGATCTAGCCTCATTTAAAATGTTAGTCTATGACTGGAAACGGAATTGAATATTTAACAGAGAGACATGAAATAGTTCATTGCAGATTTAAACAGTGATAAAAATCACCTTTCTCTCCTTAAGTCTCAGGTTTCCTTGTGCTAATTAAAAAGGTGAAAATAATTATGCCAAAATGTAGGGCAATAGGAGTCAGTCAAGTTCCCAGGGTTGTGAAAGATTTACATATACTGTTCCCAACAAAATCAATGAGAGTATTGGAGTTAAGTCCTCTGGATTCCTTTGCTAATGCTGACCAGTCTCTTCCCTCTCTTTTCCCTAGTTCTTCCCATATGTTACACTAGCTGGGTGAAGAGAGATAAAAAAAAGTTAAAGGGCTGCCTTTGAGTGTGACGGGACTAGATCCCCCACCTCTCTTGCTTAGGCAAGAAGAAGGGAAAGCCTTCCTCACCGTCTATTTGGGAAAAAGGAAACCCTCTGCCTGCTAGGGAGGGCAAATGGGAGAAGATACTGTTGGAGAGGGAGAAAGAAGAGAATGCTTGACCCTGAAAAAGCAATCTGCAGTGTGACTGATTGGCTGCAACACGGGATCAGGATCAACAGGCCTTTTGGGGACAGGCCTACAAAACAAATTTGCCGTCACCACTCCTTGGAGCCGACCAGGGTGACGGAGGTCAGGTCTAGTAGTGGAAGCAAGAGTTCAGCCTACCAGTTAGCACTGGGTCCTCAGTGGGCAGAATCCAGGTAACAAGCCAAGGGTCAGTACCAAAGAGGCAGAAGCCAAGTTCCAGAACTGGAGGGTGAGCCACAGTTGTGAGTCAGGGATCAAAGCTAGAAGTCTGAAGCCAGATGGAAGTAGGGCTGGAACAAAGCAGGAGCTGGGACTGGAACAGACTGGAGTAGGGACTGAAACCAGGGCAAGCACAGCTGCAGGCATGATGCATATTATGTGAGGGACAGGCTTATAAGCAGGGCTTCTAAACCAGCAGTCAATCAGGGGCTCTGGCCATTCTGTCAGTTCCAAGGCAGTGCAGCTGAGCTCACTGTTTGTCTAGCAGAAAAGTTAGTGAGGGAAAAGACCAGCAGCTGGTCCAGTCCACAACACTTCTTTCAAAACATAACTGATTCCTCTCCACCTTCCCCATCCTACTATACACAGAGTTGGTCTAGGATTTTGGGAAAGATTAGCAAGATGATACTTTGGGATACATGCCAAAGGTAAGCAGCTAATTTTATACATCGAAAGTGTGTATATTCAGAGAAGGTTCTGTATCTGTTCTATAGTATTTACTCCAGAAAGTGTGGAGATGCCATACTTCCTATATACTGTAGTTGACGTTTTTGGTTTCCTGTGACACTCTTCCTGCTGGGGCATAAACAAAGGTTACCAATACAGTTCCTCAAGGATGGGTCTCGGGACCAATCTTGTTTAACATTTTCATTAATGACTTTGGCATAAAAAGTGGGACTGTGTAGATGATAAAACAGTTGGGAGGTATCACCAATACAGAGGGGGGCTGGAACATCACACAAGATTTGGATGATCATGAAAACAGGAGTAATAAAACAGCTAGCCTGCGATAGTCTATTTGATTATGCTGATATCTGGCTGGAGTGTCAGTGTGGCTTTTGCCTCTGAAAAAGTGGTTTGGGGCTATCTTTCTAATTCTGGAACATGTTACAGCTCTGTTATATAGTAGACTCTTATAACTTTACATATAATGTTTAGACACACATTTTACCAGGACAATAATGTTCAGCAGATTATGACTTTTCACGTGATACCACACAGGGCATACTTTGTTTAAAAAAAAATCATAGTCTTGTAAAAAGAATGAACATAACAGTACAGTCTATCACAGTATGCCATAAAGAGACACACACAGGCATGAAAATATTCTCAGGAAACGGGTGCCTTCCAGTAACACACACAATTCAGCTAAGAGAAGATGCATAAAATGCTATATTCTTAATAAGGAGACTAGAAGAAAAGCTGTAAAACATGACAGGAAATAGTGTCATTCAGAGAACAGAGTAACCAACAGACTGGGTTCAATCCTTACTAATTGTAGGGAAAACCCATGGAACTCATGAAATTGAACAGAAACATAAAAATAAAACACTTTCACATGCCCATATGAAAGTAAACAATTGTATGAGATTGCAGGATCCAAGTTCTTCAGCAAATTAGATGCATCAGCTAGATTTTTGGCAGATCACCTTGGGCACTGAGGGCTCCAAGACCTGTACTTTCAACACACCATTTGGCAATTACTGCTTTCTAAGATTTCCTTTTAGAATATGTTCAGCTTTCAGAAGTATTTCACCATACAATGAGTCAATTGCTAGAGGATATAG
Source organism: Chelonoidis abingdonii (assembly GCF_003597395.2). NCBI lineage: Eukaryota > Metazoa > Chordata > Testudines > Testudinidae > Chelonoidis > Chelonoidis abingdonii. Next base: position 56,554,501 of record NC_133774.1, on the reverse strand, counting down.
CAGGTGTGATACTGTGTATTGATAATGTAATCATCTGATGAAGCACTGCCACTGAACATCAGATACAACTGAGGAGAATACTGAACATTCTAACGTATTAGCTAGAGCTAATGACCTTAAAATAAATAAGGTCAAATGTCAAACATGGGAAATAACATACTTAGCAGAGAGACTGATCTACAAGGGAATCTTGCACAGTGAATCAAAGATTCAAGCAACACTGAACTCTCCAAGACCTGAAGATAAAAAGGGAATTCAAAGGCTGTTAGACATGTTGAATTATGTCAGCAAATTCATGCTTAACTATACAGTTTGTACAACTCACCTAAGACATCCCTCCACAAGTCAGAACTGGCATGGATGACAGAGCATGAAAGATAGTTGAATAATTTAAAGCATATTCTGACCTAAGCTCCTGTGCTGCAATTTTTGACCCACTGAAAGACTTCAAAGTCTCCACAGATGCCTCAAAATAGGGCTGGGAGCAGTAGTATTACAATGTCACGGAAATGATTACTTGCCAGTCTCATATGCACCTAGATCTATGATAGATACAGATAAGACGCATGCACAAATTGAAAAAGAGACCCTAGGTCTGATGAATGGATGTACAAATTTCTATGACTTACTCTATGGTTGTAGCTTCGAAGGAGAAACCAATCACAAATCGCTGATTGCAATACACAGAAAAGGGGCTTGGAGAAGAACTGCAAGGATACAGAGACTACTTTTGAAAATAAAGAAGTATTCTGTGACTGTGGAGTTCCAACATGAATGCCATTTACTAATGACAGACACTATCTTAACAGCATACTCTCCATTTGTCAGTGCACAACCTGATGATCTGAACAAGCAGTAAACATACAAGTGAACCTGATGTTTAGATTCCAAGGCCAGAAAGGATCATTGTGATCATCTAATCTGAACTCATGTATTACACAAGCCACAAGACTTCCCCTAAACCATTTCTAGAGCAGATCTTTTAGAAAAACATCCAATCTTGAGTTAAAAATTGTCAATGATGGAGAATCCACCGTGATCTTTGGTAAGTTGTTCCAATGGTTAATTACTGTCACTGTTCAAAATTTGTACCTTATTTCCAAGCTGAGTTTGTCAACTTCAGTAGTATTATACCCTCCTCTGTTACATTGAGTCCGTTATTAAATATTTTTTCCCCAGGTAGATATATATAGACTGTAGTTAAGTCACCTGTTAACTTTCTTTGTTTAGCTAAATAGATTGAGCTCCTTGAGTCTTTAATCATAATGCTAGTTTTCTAATATGTTAGCTCTTCTCTGAACTATCTCCAATTTATCAATATATTTCTTGAATTCTAGACACCATAAATGAAAACAATATTCCAGCAGTTGTTGCAGTAGTGCCAAATACAAAGGTGAAATAAACTCTGTACTCCTATTCAAGATTACCCTGTTTACCCAGTGGAGGGTTGCATTAATCCTTGTGACCACAGAATCTCACTGGGTGCTCAGGTTCAACTGATTATCCAGCATGTTCCCTAAATCTTTTTTCACAGTCATTGCTTCCCAGCAGTCTTTGGTCTAGATGGATACATCTACATTTAGCCATATTAAAATACATATTGTTTGCTTCAGTCCAGCTCACCAAGCAATCAAGATATCTCTGTTAAGTGACCTATCCTCTTCATTATTTACTCCTCCCTGACTTTTTGTGTCATCTACAAACTTTATCAGTGATGATTTTGTTTTCTTCCAGTCTCCAATAAAAATGTTAAATAGTACAGGGACAAGAATTGAACCCTGCGAGACTCCCCCTAGAAACACATTTCCTCGATGATGATTTATGTTTACATTTTTGAGACCTATCAGCAAGCCAGCTTTTAATCAATTTAATGTGTGCCATTTTAATTTGATATCTTTATAGTGTTATAATCAAAATGTCATGCCTTACAGAAATCTAATTATATTGCATATTGTCTTTATCAAAAAAAACTTGTAATCTTTGTTGATTGGAATTGATTATATTACCCTCCTTTAATTTTTTGTTAATCAAATTACATATCAGTTGTTCCATTATCTTGCCTGCGATTGATGTCAGGCAGACAGGTCTATAGTTACCAGGGTCGTCCTGTTTACCCTTTGTGATGGGGCAAGGCCAGATGGCTACAGTAAAGTACTGAGAAACAGGTATGTTAGCCCCAGGCTAAACAAATCCCTAGTACCCTGGTAACCAAATGGCAGTTGCCTCCAGGTTAATCAAGGCACTGAAGGCCAATAAGAATCTTCATAGAAGGCAGTGGAGAAGTTACTAACTGTAATTAGAACACCTGCAGGCCAATCAAGGGCAGGCTAATCAGGGCACCTGGGTTTAGAAGGAGCTCACACTCCAGTCAGGCAGGGAGGACCAGAGGAGAAGGAGCGTGTGTGAGGAGCTGGGAAAGAAAGGCAAGGAGCTGAGTAAGTGAAGAGAGTGTACTGTCTGGAGGATGAGAGGACAAAGTCTGTTTCAAAGAACCCGCAGGAGGACAGGCCTAGTGTGAGGATAAAGAAGGTGTTTGGAGGAGGCCATGGGGAAGTAGCCCAGGGAGTTGTAGCTGTTATGCAGCTGTTACAGGAGGTACTATAGACAGCTGCGATCCACAGGGCCCTAGGCTGGAACCCGGAGTAGAGGGCGGGCCCGGGTTCCCCCCGAACCTCCCAACTCCTGATCAGACACAGGAGGAGCTGACCCAGACTATAGGTTCCACAAGAGGGGAAGATCACTGAGGTGAACAAATCCACCAGTAAGCACAGGACCCACCAAGGTAGAGGAGGAACTTTGTCAAACCTTTTTATATATTGACATAACTTTAACTTTTTTGCCCAGTTTCTGGAACTTCTGCAGTGTTCCAAGGCTTATTTAAAATCAACATTAAAGGTCCAGTAAGCTCCTCAGCCAGCACTTTTAAAACTCTTTTAATGCAAATTATCTGGACCTGCTGTTATAAAAAAAGTCTAACTTTAATAGCTTCTGTTTAACACCCTCCTGAGAACACTAGTGAAATGGAAAGAGTGTTGCTATAAGATATGACCATATCATCTGTTTTTTTCCCAGATGCAGAATAGACTTTGAAATATAAATGGTAAAATTATAAAATTATTGTGTGTTTTATCTCCAGGCATATCGGATGAACTGGAGACAGAAACAGCTAAAGATGAAATGTTGCAAGCAGTGACACAAGTGATAATTAATGGAAGAAAAATAATCTACACTTCCCACCTGCATGTTCTCACTATAAAAATGAGATTCCAGTGATCTCAGGAGTGCCTTTGAAGGTGACACAGATCATGGTTCCCACAAAGACAAGAAGGAAAATATTGGAATGAATACACAAAGGGTATATGGGAATGACTGAATCAAAAAGGAGAGCTAGAGAAGGCATATTCTGACCACTGATGAAGAAACGGTGAGCAGATGTGTTAACATGTCAGACGTACACAGATTTTCAGCAGAAAGAACCATTGATACCACATGAAAAACTCACAATTCTATGAGACAATGTTGGAATTGACATTTCAATCACCTAGTAACCATGAGCTACTTTACCAATTTCCCAGAAGAAACCACAAACACAACAGTTGTCAGACACATTAAATCTGTATTTGTATGCCATGGAATTCCAAGAACAGTAATAACTGACAACAGCCTATACTTAAAGAATAGGGAATTCCTGGGCTTTCCTAAAATGTCTGAGTTTCATTATGAGACATCTACTCCTAGATATCCTCAGGTCAATGGATTAGCCAAGTAAATGTTTTCACCTCTTAGCTCGGAACTTGCTCAAGAAAGCAATGGATGCAAAAGAAGAGCTATATTTAAGACTACTCAACTATGAACCTACACTAGGTGCAGTGTGAGAAGTAACATGCTGAACTCCTATACAAAAGAAGTATAAATACTTGACTACCCTATATGGTACAAAAAAAAGGATGACTAAGGTGTTTGTAATAGTGAGGAGAAAATGGGAATTACAAATCAGAGAAAATAGTTCAATAAAGGACCAAGGCCTCTTCCACATTTAAAAAAACAAAGACTTGTTTGTTCTGAACTTGTGAACTCAGGCAGGAGAATCATCCCTCCAACCCATCTAGAAGGACTATCAAAATCAGATTGGCCATCAAGGAACATTACAATACAAAAGACTGGTTAATGGCCTTATCACACCTTGTAAAAGCTGACGTGTAAGGAAGCTCATCCTGTGGACTTGGAAGCTGAAAGAAAAAAAGAAGTCAAGAAAATTTTCCGTCTCTTTGCTGTTTGAACTCTGACAGGACTAGAGCCACCAAACTGAAGCAAGAGATCAACAGGTGTTACCCCTGCATCCACCCTAAAAAACACTTTGAATTAACAGATCAGTACAAGTCTGTCACTCTTAGTATTTAGATTGCAACTCATTTGTGTGTACGTTTGCTTGCTTTAACCTGTAAATAACTCTTATTTCTTTTCCTCAGTTAATAAAACTTTAGATAGTGTATTGTAGAACTGGATACAGGCACTGTTTTTGATGTAAGATCTAGGGTACCAATAGGGTAAGTGATTGGTCTATTGGAACTGGAAGCAACCTGACTATGGTGGGATATTTGGTGTAAGTGACCATTTATCACTAAGTCCAATTTGTCTGAATGGAAAGATGGACTGGAGAGTCTAAGGGGATGTCTGTGACTCCACGGAAAGACTGTTATAGTGATCCAGAAGTTCACATTTGTTACTGGGTTGGTGAAATCTAGTTATACAACACACAACTAATTTGGGGTTTCTGCCCTGTTTTTGACAGTCTGCCCTAACATAGGAACTCTCAGGCATTAGCCCCTCCAGACTGTGTGACAATGGCCAATACTACCAGCTTGGTTTTTTTGCTAAGTCAAATTTGAGTCATTATCATTTCTTTTGACCTTTAATAATCCAGATTGCTAACCCCTTACTACCATTGGTGAGAAGTTGTTCCATGTATAGTCCCATTGATTTCAGTGGGTATGAGTGATTGTTACTCACCAGTGTGAATGAGGGAGCCATGATGTCTTTCAGTGAATTGTGAGGAAAATAAATATATTTGTGAATATTTAGCAACTATGAATCATTTTATGGTTTAGTAATGTTCACACCTTGTGTTGTTTGCTTATCTGTGATAATGGGCTTGGGTTATGAAAATGTTAGGGAAACGACTGTTATACATGCAAATATCAGATTTCACATATAAGCAAAGCAAAAATACATTTTTTCAGTATTCTCTTTACGTGGTGGAAGAGTTCACTGCCTGTTAATAAAGTTTCAGTCACCTAGAGAGTAGAAACTGTATTATGTTCATTAGATAACCACTCATAAATCATGAATAACAAATAGTGAATAGTAGAGAACATAATCAAAGTAAATAGTCTCCAAACAAATTATAAGCAGAAATATCTTCATAGTAGGGGTCAAACTGCCTCAACTCATGGCAGCTGGGAAACCTGGACTATTTTTGGTGTGGATAGGGGGTGGGGAGAAGGAGGTGAGGGAAGCAGCTAGCTTGTACTCCAGAATCTTAGGGCTTGGCTACACTTGGAAATGTGCAGCGCTGGGAGTTACAGCTGTGGTCATACAGCTGTGTAGGAACAGCGCTGCAGTGTGGCCACACTCACAGCTACCAGCGCTGCAGTGTGGCCACATTTGCAGCAGTTGCCGCGCTGTTGGGAGTAGTGCATTGTGGGCAGCTATCCCACAGAGCACCTTGTCCCATTTTGGCTCTGTGGGTTGTGGGTAGGGGACGGAAGGGTGCGGGTCATTCC